>NC_088680.1:64911161-65230963 GCF_950023065.1 Planococcus citri | reverse complement strand
CCAAAATTGAAATAAAAGTCAAAATATCGCGAGATAAATTGGAACTAAACGAACCTCGACATCATAGTCCGGCATATGACAATAGGAGTAATTGCACACCCCCCGATCCTCCGGGACACTTTTTTTCTTAAAGGGGACATCCTGAAGAACATTTTAAAGCAAAGTTGCTAAAAAAAAGTTGGCCTTACTTACAAAATGGCGTCCATTTTGATTGACAGGTCAGCCGAAATCGCAGATTTTGCGTTTTAATATAGGACTTGCACGAACTTTTTCAAACTTTACAAAGGTAGATCGAAAGATCATGCAAAAATTCATCACCTGTCAAAATTTCAAGTGCTAAAGTGCGTTTTTCGATTTTTGGTGAATTTTTGAAAATCGAATTTAGGCCAAAAATGAGGGAAAAAATCAAAATTTCACCAAATTGACCAAGAGAGCTGAAGTTTGGGATATACCCTATTTTCGACATGCCAAATCGATTGGAAACGGTTTCAACCCGTTTTGAGCAGTTCTGGAGCCTCCAGCAGATTTTTGAAACTCGAAATTCCCACAAAATTCCATTAAATTGGAGTTGTAAAGCTGAAATTTATTCTAAAAACTAATTTCAATACGCTACGAAGTACTGCAGGTGAATTTCAAGTCGTTTTGGAGCCTCCAGCAACTTTTTGAAAATTCCTGAAACCTCCAGCAGATTTTTGAAACTTTAAATTTTCACAAAATTTCATTAAATGCAGATGGAAAGCTGAAATTTACTCTATACTCCATTTTTAACAGCCTCTGAAGACGACTTCGTCGACTTCAGGTGGATTTCAAGTCATTTTAGAGCCTCCAACAACTTTTTTGAAAATTACTGGAGCCTCCAGTAGAGTTTTGAAATTTGAAATTTCCCCAAAATTTTATCAAACCAAGACGGAGAGTCGAAATTAATTCTGCAAACTAATTTCATTACGCTACGAAGTTGACTGCTGGTGAATTTCAAGTCGTTTTGGAGCCTCCAGCGACTTTTTGAAAATTCCTGAAACCTCCAGCAGATTTTTGAAACTTTAAATTTTCACAAAATTTCATCAAAAATGGAGATGGAAAGCTGAAATTTACCCTATACTCCATTTTTAACAGCCTCTGAAGACGACTTCAGGTGGATTTCAAGTCATTTTAGACCCTCCAACACCTTTTTGAAAATTACTGGAGCCTCCTGTGGGGTTTTGAAATTTGAAATTTCCCCAAAATTTTATCAAACCAAGATGGAGAGTCGAAATTAATTCTGCAATGTAATTTCATTACGCTACGAAGTTGACTGCTGGTGAATTTCTAGTCGTTTTGGAGCCTCCAGCAACTTTTTGAAAGGTTGTATGACGATTGAAATTTCCCAAAAATAGCTGGAAGCTTCAAAACTATTGAAACCGCCATGTAGTCTGCGAAGTAAATTTCAGCTTGCTAACTCCATTTGATAAATTAATGTTGGGGAATTTTCAAGTTTAAAAAATCTACTAGAGGCTCCAGTAATTTTCAAAAAAGTCGTTGGAGGCCCTAAAATGACTTGAACCCACCTGAAGTCGTCTTCAGAGGGTGTTAAAATTGGGTTGTAGAGTAAATTTCAGCTTTCCATCTCCATTTGATGAAATTTTATGAAAATTTAAAGTTTCAAAAATCTGCTGGAGGCTCCAGTAATTTTCAAAAAAGTTGTTAGAGGGTCTAAAATGACTTGAAATCCACCTGAAGTCGTCTTCAGAGGCTGTTAAAAATAGAGTATAGAGTAAATTTCAGCTTTCCATCTGCATATTTGATGAAATTTTGTGAAAATTTAAAGTTTCAAAAATCTGCTGGAGGTTTCAGGAATTTTCAAAAAGTTGCTGGAGGCTCCAAAACGACTTGAAATTCACCTGCAGTACTTCGTAGCGTATTTAAATTAGTTTTTAGAATAAATTTCAGCTTTACAACTCCAATTTAATGGAATTTTATGGGAATTTCGAGTTTCAAAAATCTGCTGGAGGCTCCAGAACTGCTCAAAACGGGTTGAAACCGTTTCCAATCGATTTGGCATGTCGAAAATAGGGTATATCCCAAACTTCAGCTCTCTTGGTCAATTTGGTGAAATTTTGATTTTTTCCCTCATTTTTGGCCTAAATTCGATTTTCAAAAATTCACCAAAAATCGAAAAACGCACTTTAGCACTTGAAATTTTGACACGTGATAAATTTTTGCATGATCTTTCGATCTACCTTTGTAAAGTTTGAAAAAGTTCGTGCAAGTCCTATATTAAAACGCAAAATCAGCGATTTCGGCTGACCTGTCAATCAAAATGAACGCCATTTTGTAAGTAAGGCCTACTTTTTTTTTAGCAACTTTGCTTTAAAATGTTCCTTAGAATGTCCCCTTCAGGAAAAAAGTTGTCCCGCAGGATCGACGGGGGGGGGGTGCAATTACTCCTATTGTCATATGCCGGACTACCAAAAATTATAAAAAATCCCAAGAAATCTCACAATTAAAAAATTCAGTTGAAATGAACTGATTCTGAAATTTTATAACACAAATAATTTAAATCGAAAAAACACATTTTTATACGTATTTACATTTCATTTAATTTTACAACAAAAATCAACGTAGGTACATCATTTTTCCTTATAATTTAATACAAATTCACGTACAAATAATTGTATGTACTTAGTAACATGTTATTGACGTAACGTGTAACGCATTATCGCGTTCATCTACCTGTACAATTTTTTTCTTTTTTTTTTTACTTCTTCGAACAAACACAAAAAAAATAAAAACTCGCAATAGTAATCGATAGGTAGTAAAATGTAGCAATAATAATAATAGTAATACATAGTAAAGAATACAATAATAATAATAACCGTAATGATAATAACAATATAATGATAATGTAAAAACAAAAAGATAAAATAGTCATTAAATACGTACATACGAATGCGAATAAATAGATAAGATAAATAAATAAATACACACAGCAGGTAGGTATACCAATATGTACTTAATTAAGTAAAATAACTATAATATTATGCAGATAGTAAGTAGTATATATGTACGTATTATGTATGTAGGTAGAGGTATGTATTTGTATTTGCGTACGTGTGATGCATATAATCTGCATAGGTATAGTATGTATTGTATTATGTAATACCCCACCTATAAAGGCCTACCACTTAAATTACATAAATGTACGGTACACTACAGTAAGTTATAAATTACTAAAATCAATCATTCGCTTTCAAAATTAACATTAATTAATGCGATAGGCCCATATATAGGTACGTAATACGTCAATATATCGAAGGTATACACAAAATACATACATCACTATATACTCGTACCCAAATAACGATATTCGAATTTCCAATACATATCGCCCTTACCTACGTGTATGTTACCTATTTGTTTTATTGGTACAGAGATATAGAAAATCTCGAGTCATTTACCTACACTCAATTGCACAACTGCCCGACTTGCCAACTGCCTATACTTAGTATTTGTGAATCGTCGTTATTTTTTTATTTTTATTTAAATTATCAACTCAAAAGCTCAACTTTGTCCCATTTTCTCACCTAAAACTCATCTCATCGTACTAAAATACTTCATTTTCTCCAAAAAATCATCAATTTAAAAATTATCCAACTTGAATATTAAAGTTTATCAACTTCAAGTTATTTTTTTATGGCTTTGGAGTTCGAATAGAATCAAAAAATTTCTAAATAATATTGAGAAAAAATCTTGAGATCTTAAGATACAAAAAAAAAACACCAGAAGCAAAAAATTTTCAAATATTAAGAAAAAAAATCTTGAGATTTCAAGATACAAAAAAACAACAGAATAAAAAAACTTTCAAATTTTGCGAAAAAAACTCAATATTAAAAAAAAACTTTAAAATCTCGACATCAGAAAAATTTGATTTTAGAATACTCTCTTGAGATGAAAAAAATCTTAACGTTTTCAAATTTTGAAAAAAAAATTTCTATAAAAAAAGTTGAAATTTTGGGAAGTAATTGTGCCCAAAGCATTAGAAAAATGTCAAAAATGAGCATTTCAAGATCTTTTATCAAAACTCTATCAATCTCAAAATTTCATAATTTTTTTAGATAAAAAGATTTTAAGGTTTTGTTTTCTACTTTTTCAACCCCAAAATATAATTTTTTTTTCGATTTTCAGATTTTTTTGATCTTTTGAATTTGAAATGTTTCGGTCTTCAAATTCAGTGGTTATTTTAAATCTCGACGTATTTTCAATTCGGAGAATTCGAGTATTTTTTCTATCTCAAGATTTTAAGAAATGTTTTGGTCTCGAGATTTTGAGATTTTTCTGTTTAAAGAATTCAACATTTTTTGATTGGTATCAAGATTTTGCGATTGTTTTTCATCTCAAAGTGGGGAAATTTTTTCTCATTTTTTTTTGTTTCAATTTTTTTTAAAGCCAAAATTTGAGATTTTTTTTTAGTCTCAAAAATCAATCTTTTTCCTCAAAATTTGAAAATAAATTTAGCTAGGTATTTTAAGAAATCTTCCGATGAGATTTCAATTTCAAGATCTCCATATTTTTTCTCGAAATTTCAAGATCTTTCTGTTTCAAAATTTCAAAATTTTTTGAACTTGAGATTGAAGTCTTGTGGTTTTAGGATTTTTGTATCATAAAATCTCGAGATTTTTTTTCATCCTAAGATTTTTAAGATTTTTCTCTTTCTAGATTTTGAATTTTACCTCTTCAAATTTCAAGTTTTTTTTTGATGTCGAGATTTTGAGTTTTTTTGTTCCAAGATTTGGAAATTTTTTGAATTTGAAATTTTTGGTCTGGTGACTTCAAAATTTTTGTATCTCAAGTTATCGAGATTTTTCATCCTGAGATTTCTTCTGTTTCAAAATTTTGAGTTTTTATTTCTTGAAATTTCAAGGTTTTTTGATATCAAGATTTCAAGATTTTGCTATCTCGAGATTTAAAATGTTTTTTGTCTCAAGATTAGGATTATTTTTCATTTTAAATTTGTCTAGCTCGAAATATTGAGTTTTTTTCACCTTAAAACGTTAGGATTTTTCAGCCAAAGAATTCAGAAATTTCAAAATCTTACTCGATGATTTTTTTTGTTAATGAAAACGTCAAGATTTTTATATCTCATTTTCTGATTTCGAGATTTTATAGTTTTTTTTGCATCTTAAGATTTTAAATTAAGATTTTTTTACTTTGAAAATCTGATGTTTTTTTTTGGTCTTGAAATTTCAAAATTTTTTCAATCTTACGATCTCAAGAATTTTTTTTTACTTTATGGTATTGAGTTTTTGGGTTTGGATTTTGAAACTGCGTTTTCATTTTGAGATGGTTGTATTTTTGAGACATCGAGATCATTTTGACCTTGAAATTTCAAGATTTTCCTCTCTAAAGATTCTGGAGTTTTTCTTTTGAGTATAAATAATTTATACTCAAAGGAGTTTTTTCACCTAAGATTTCAAGATTTTGCAATAATTATTCTTTTTACATCAAAAAGTTCATATTTTCAAATCTTAAAATATTTCGAATTAAATTTTTTGAGCTCAAGATTTCGCGGTTTTTTGGTTCAAATATTTTGAGATTTTTTTTTTACTTTCAGATTTTAAAATATTTTGATTTTAATATTACCTATGTGAGTTTGTCTTGAAATTTCGAGGTGTTTTTGATCTTGAAATCTTGAGATTTTTCTATCGTAAGATTCAAAAACTTTTGACTTTGAAATTATTTGTCTCAAGAAATCAAGATATTGATATTTGTTTTTTCTGTCGAATTTTTTCCTACTTTTGACTCACGATATTTGTAGATAAATAAATCTGTCGCGAGTCAAAAGTTTAAAAAAATTCAATTGGTAGTGACACAAAAGGTTTATTTGCGAAAAAAAATATTGAGATTTGTTGTTTCAAATTTTAAATTTTGAAAATTTTCTTTCTCAAGATTTTAGAATATTTTAATCTTGAGATTTCAAGATTTTTCGACATTTTTTTTTTCACATCTACGAGTAAAAAGGTCAACATGTTTCATTTCAAAGTTTTTATTTCAGTTTCTTTATAGCCACAAGATTTGAAGTTTTTTAAAAATTTTTTGTAATTTTAAAATTATCTATTTTTTGGTTCAAAAATTTTAGAATTTTCAAATCTCAAGATTTCAAGACTTTTCGAGTTTTTCAAGCCCATTTTCGTATTTAGCGACCTAAAATTAGTCAGAAAACGTAATAAAATTACCTCGAATTTTCGCCACAAAAAATTAGCTCAATTTTGAGCTTAAATTGAGCCAATTTTGAGAAAACTACTCCCTGTGGCAAAAATTTGTTTACAGGAATAAATTTGCCGTGTCTAACCCCCTCCCCCTTCCCCCTAACTAAAATTTCAACTCAATTTCTAATAAATTGTACTTTTATTTTTTTAATGGTTAAATTTTGAGCCCAAATCGAGCTAATTTTGAGAAAACAGCTCACTGTGGTGAAAATCAATCTGCAGAACTGAATTCTACGTGCCAAAGCCCCCCTCCACTGACATTTAGACTCAATCAGCAAAGGATACTTTTTTTTGAAAAAAAAAATTGAGCCATAATTGGCAAATTTTGAGAGAATGGCTCACTAAGGAGAAAATCTGTCCTCAGAAATGGATTCGCCATGCCAACCCCCCCCCCCAACCGAAATTTCAACTCGATTTGCGACGAATTACGTTTTTTCGAAAAAAATGCCTGCGTTTTTACGGCGAACCGGTTAGGCAATTTTATTAACACGAATCAAAATACTCGTATGCTGATGATTTGCAGGTTCTGTTGCGTGAACCTTTGTACTTTTTCAATTTTTAAAAATACGTTCTGCCTAATTCGAGATCGCTGAGTCCGAATCTGTTGTCATTTTTTAGTGCTCGAGTCTTCTAATTCTTCATTTATTGGAGAACGACTTGAAAAAAAAAAACGATTTCTTGGCACTAAATTTTCAGATCGTTTTCGTTGTAAAAAATATCTTTTTGTAGGAATGAATTTGATGCAATTTTGCAATTTTTGACTTTTTTCCTCAATAGATTTCAGTTTTGATTTTTTCCTCAAATTTTCACTCCCTTCACACCCCTCTGAAAAATTGGCACATTTCTGTATTTTTGTTCAAAGTCAACCGAACCAAAACTATTCCCTCGAAAGCTCCAAACAATTCTGCTCGTGTAAAAAGCCAAATACTCCAAATACAGACGAATTAAGCAAAAATTTAAGTATTTCATTTTTCCACTTGCCTCTTTCACTTTTTATAGAAACTCTCTCGAAACTTACAGCACGTAATTTTCTTTCTTTATTTTTACTTTTCCTCCTATTTTTCCTGTTTTCAACGCTGAATGCTCCGATGTTTACATTACGACGAGCTTATAAGTAGGTAGGCAGGCAGGCAGTTCGTTCGGCAAAGTGGGGTTTTAACGCAAATATCATCGGTATTATATGCAGATAACCCTCAGGCCTACACGTTTTTACGTAATACACATAACACAGGCGTAGCATCTTAATACAAATTACACACGTAAAGATTTATATACTGTAATTACTCGTAATGCTGGGACGGTATCGATGTCGATGAAAATATCGATGCTGAGTGTTATGGACTACCAGGATCATGCTGCAAGCTTTCATCGCTTTCCATATACGTGACCAGTGAATCTGTCGAGTCAGGATGTATCATATCAGCTCCTGGCGCAGTTGGTCCTGTGGGATGTACAACATCGTGAGGGCCCATACCCAAAGGTCTTGGTAAATCGTAACCGTGCATCTATCGAAACAGAAATCAAAATAACCAAAAATTCGTTTAGAAAAATTCTAAAAATTGTATCACTTCGTATATTTATCAGGTACCCTATGCAATAAAGATAAAGACTGGTTTTGATGATGGGTTATATAGCTTATTATTAGGCTGTGGCTGTGAACGTAGGGTAATGTAAATATAATGTATGTATATGATTGCTTATACAGCCTATAGTATGCTTATAGTATATAAGGGTAGAATCTCGTATTTTGGGGAATTTTACGTTAAAAGCGTCGCGTGGCTGTAGCGTATTATCAGCGATAGGGATGATTATCTAGTCGTATATATATAGGTGTAAAAAGCGACGACTTGGTTCGTATTATTAGGTATATGCAAAATTCGCTTATATAGTTGCTATGGTAACTGTACAAAGCCTGGCCCATATTTTCATTGGCGAAGCTCGCACGAGAGCGGATCGACGACGACAACGACGACGACGACTGACAACAGCGACAAGCCAGCTTTTCAGTTTTCAGTTACCTATTTCCCAATATGGTGCAATGTTACTACTTGTACTGTGCTGAGCCTGTTGTCAGTTTCAATACCGTGTTTGAATGCCCCTCGAAATGAAGATTTTGATGACATTTTACCAGCAAATGAATTCCTCAACTCGAATAGAAATAATTTTTTTAATTCGATAATTGGGATTTTTAAAATCAAAAATGGAATTTTTATTGGAAGAATAAAGCAATGGTTCGAATCGTTTTTCCAGGACGAAATTCCAACCACTTTCAATCAATCTGGAGCATTATTGTTACTAGTGGACAGAAAGGGGATGTGTAGGGGGGGGTCTCACCCTCCAGACAGAAAAATTTAGGCGAAAACTTCTGAATTTTTGAGAAAAATTGAGCGAGTTGGAAAAATTTGGGCAATTTGGGAAAGTTGGAAAGAAATTATGTGAGCAGGGAAAATCAAAGAATTACCAAAGACAATAAGTTTTTACTCCTCGAATTATAAATTTTTAAAATTTTTTGTTTTCGTTTCGCTCGGACCAGATTATTTTCTTTTTCCTTTCTCCTACCAAAGTTGGAGAGTAGAAAAATTGACCTCTCCCATCAAAAATAATATTGATTTGCTAGAAATTTTCCAACAACAAAAAAAAGTCTTTCCAATGCATTTCAGTCAAAATTGCCAAAAAGTCTCACGTTTTACTGAATTAAGCATGTACGAGATTTCCTTGCCGAAAAATCGGAAATAATAATTTCTAATTTTTGCCAAATGTGGTTTTTTTGAAAATAAAAAATTAGGTCCTGAAAAAATGAAAAATTGTGAATTTCCAAGAGCTTTCACCTTCGCCTCACCATTCCAGCGAATTTTCTGCCAGAAACCTTAAATTTTAAGAACCTTTGACCATAAAATTTCGATTTCTCTCATTACCTACACCTGTTAAACTCTTCTGCATATTTTGTGATTTATTTTATTTTTATTTTTTAATGAAGAAAGAGGTTTTGAATGTGGCTGAAGAATTAAAATGAATCATCAAAAGCTTCAGATTAAGGAAAAATTTCGAATTCACTCGAAAACAACTCGAAATTTCGCTGAAAGCTCTAGATCGACTGAAAATCGTGAAATTCAGTTTTGGAAGGTCAAAATCAAAGAGGGGACAAATTTTCATAAGTTCCATCGCAGAAGTAGGTATACGTACTTAATTTCAATAATATGACATTTTTGACTAAAAAAATCATCGTTTTGAAATAAAATTGCAATTTTTAAACTCATATTTCAAAAACGCAGCATATAAAGCCTTTCAAAATGCTTGCCTCTGATTTGAATGGGATCAAGATTCTTTGAAATAGCACGATTTGAAATTCTCATTATGAAAATTTCAGCTGCCCAAATTGACTATTTGATTTTTGGCGATTTTTTTCTGATTTGTGCTTCATAAAAAAATATATTTACTCATTCGTGGTAAAAATGATGAAAAGTACCTACTCCTCATCAAAATACAGTATCAACTCCTTTAAACTTAATTTCGCCATTTTTAGTCATTCTGGAGCTTTCAATTCAATTTTCAATTTCACCATCAATTTTTGAATTTCTGGGAAGATTGAAATCAAATTTTGACCTCACTTTCACGTCTTCTGGAAACATTTTAAAAATTCCAAAGAAATCAAAAATCACGCTGGAAACTGTAGAATGGTCCGATGTTGACAAATTTGGATTCAGGATGAAAGTTTGTACTAAACAAGATACAGCCATCCCTGAAAATTGCAAAAATCTTCCTTCGAAAAAAAAAATATTTGTATTTCTCAGTTTTATGCTGATCAAATTATAATTTCCGTGTTTTCATCGGGAGAAATTAGAAAATTCTTGACAAATCAAAAATTGTGCCGGAGTCTTATCCAGAGAGGCCAAAAATGGCGAAATTCAGTTTTGGGAGTTCATGTTACTTTCAAGATTCATTTTTTATCATTTTTATTACACCATAAATAATTTTTTTCAAGCCAAATGTCTTCAAAAACAGCCAATTTTGAATCTTCAAAAATTCGTCAAAAATTGAAAAATCAGTTATTCGAACATCTGAAATTTTTTCACGTCCATTGTTGCTTCACAAAATCGATTCCATTCAAATCAGAGTGAATATCTTGGA
Organism: Planococcus citri; assembly: GCF_950023065.1. Taxonomy (NCBI): domain Eukaryota; kingdom Metazoa; phylum Arthropoda; class Insecta; order Hemiptera; family Pseudococcidae; genus Planococcus; species Planococcus citri. The sequence continues at coordinate 65,220,593 of NC_088680.1, read as the reverse complement.
AGAATATTTTGTAAGTCTTTACTCAGATTTTGAAAATATTTTTTCATAATATTATACGAGTATAAATTGCTTAGAATTAGACATACATATAACCAAGTTTTTTTTAAATCTTCGAAGAGCCCCCCTCTCTCCATTCAATACTAAATTTTTTGAAATTTTTGACCCCTTTCTCTCCCCCCTCTCCACCCAAAAAACAAAAAGTATGTAAATTTCAAAAATTTAATATTCTAGAGAAAAAACAACAGAAAAATACTTCAGAATGATAAAACTTCGGATCAAAAATGATTTTGATTTGAAATATTAAACTAACAATTTTTAATGAACTTTCAGAGATGAATTTTTCAAGTCACCTCGATCAAAATTTTCGCAATTTATCCCCCCTAGCTCTTTCAACTTCAAAAATGGGCAATTTCTCAAAAGAACGTTTTTGGGCCTGTTTCAAAAATGTTGGCATAAATTCACCTTCAAAGCCAACATATTCAAATTTTTAAAAATTTATATTATGAACAAATGGATTAATTTTTTTCAATTTTAAACATGGACTATTTTGCAAAAGAACTTTGTTTGTTGATTTCCAAAAGTTGAATTAAAAATTTGGTCACAAATGTCACATTTTGAAAAAGGTAGCATGTTTCAGAAAAATCAAGTATTTGGGTCCAGGTTATCTTTACCTGGGCAAAGAAAAAATTGTTCGAACACTGGTTCAGAGTGGGAGGCGGGATTGAATTCAACTATTTGTAAAATTAATTTTTAATAAAATTTATTTAAAAAGTATGTTATTTTCACTTTTCAATAAATGACTTGAAATTTTCAATTTTTTATTGAGCAGATTATGGTTTTTCGACGGAAGGGGGGGGGTCCACAATAATTTTAAAATGTTTTAAAATACCTTCTTTATTGTGCTGCTGCAAAAAATCAGTAGAATGCCCTGACAACCTGGTGACTGTTTTCTGTGAAAATTCCAAAATTTTTAAACTACGTGCTCCCTCCAGAGGATGAACATACCAAATTTTGAACTCACATTATTCGGATTATGGTTGGGAGGGGAGGGGAGGGGAGGGGAGGGGGTGGAGCGTCAACTTGAAATGTTTTTCGGATAGTTTCACTTTCACATCAAAACCAACCTTCTGCCTTTTGGTTGAATTTTAGCACAGATTTCACTATCTTCTCTTTAGAGGCTCTTTCCAAGTGCATGGCTGTTGGAATAAATGTTTTGGAAATCGTTGAATTCGTTTTCAACTTTAAATTTCCTTCAATATGGACTCTGAATTGATCTGCAGGTAGGAGAAAATGGGGTTTTATAATTTAAATTCTGAAATTTTTCGTATGGAAGTAGGAATTTGGGTTTTTGGGTGGGTTCGTTCGACCCATTTGCAACATCGATTTTCATTCTAAATTTCAAGTCGAATCTCAAGAAGAGAAGGGGGGGGGTTACATTTTCAAAATTTTGTAGACATTTTTATTTTAAAAAAAGAAAATTGTGATGATTGGTTTTTTTAGCCATAGTAGTATTTGAATAATGAGTAAAGGTACTTACTTGATTTACTATCTGTTGAAAATGAGGTGTTGACATATCTAATCTATCTAAATCTTGATGCAAGGCGAAATCTGATAAAGCTTTCCAAGGAGCTGTGTACGATTGCACTTCGATAGGACTGATACCGATTGGACTTTCGTGTCTGACAGGACTGGAAGCTACCATTGGAATACCCTGCATACTTCCGTAACCCATTTTACGTCCTTCCTGAAATCAGAACAAAAAAAATCCATTTTGAGTACCTACTCTTGTAACATCAAACACCATGTTTATTGTTTATCCATAACATAAACTTCATCTTTAAAATTCTCTGTTTAAAATAAGACGATTGAATCGTCAGAAATTGACGAAATTTGGATTTTCAAAAATTCGTCAAAAACTCGATTGTGAAGAGGGAGGGAGGGAGGGGGGTTGATGGATTTGAACCGACAGCAATAGATTTTGAAAAATTGTACTCGAAAAGTAAAACTAAATCAACTGAACGAGTTTCAAAATCAATTAATCTGAGTTTTTGGGAAAACTGAATCATCAGTCTCTCTTCATGAAATTTCCAAAAACTGCAGGAAAACCCAAAAACCCTCTGACATTTTTGCAAATATTCTGATGAGTTGAGGTATTTATTTGCAGATTGTCTTCTAATTTTGTTGTCTCGAGTCATTTCGTTCATTCTCCTGGTCAACATTTTTTTTTTTTTTTTTCAAAGTACCCATGTTCTGTTCTCAAAGACGAAATGCCTCCTTCACTTTGACTATTAAACCACATCTTCATGTGTTCTTTGTTGGTGGCCAGAACAATTATATTGGAATCTCACAACTTGACATTCAGTTCACACCTTACACCTTCATCTAGAGTTGGTCTCGTTAGACCCATAGTAAGTATTTTTCGCATTAGACCAGACTACTCACACATTAGTTGTACTATAAATGTAGATAGGTCTACTGAAGTCTGAAGTGAATATCTAACGAGTAAACAAATTTTGATACGAAACGTTTCGTTTTGTTATAAACATGCAATCCGGCGTCGATGATGTGACGTGACGTGACGCGACGCTACGTTGGCGGCGCTAACTATTGCTTACCAAAAATAAAATGATATTGCCCATATTGCCGCTGCTGCTGCTGCGGTGGCGATGGCAGCGGCGGTACACCAGGTTAGAGAGACTTACTATATAATGTAGAAGCCCACCCAGTGTGAGCGGCTCTTCTGATGTGTGCGACTAAGTAAATAAACTTATTAGTCGGTAGACGCGCATAGTAAACGGCAGGGTGTGAACTGTGAACTGCCTCATCACACTGATGCAAGCGTATAGTACAAGTAAAACCTATAACCTATAACCTAACAACCTACCTATCGTACCTATCTACGTCCCACACATACACATACACATGCACATTTAATATAATTTTAGCTTTTCGAATATACGAGTATGTACGTACCTACTTCGAAGACCTCATACACCGCTGCCCCTACCCCCACCTCTATTTACGTGTCACGCCGCCCATTTCACACATTTTTGTATACCTATACTAGATACTCGTAGACACAGACACACGTACATTTATGTGTCGTCACGTCGTTTCCATATGTAGAGGACTGTGATGTAAATTAACACTTGAAAGAGAACGTGCAAGTAAACTATGCACTTACTCACTTATAGTCTATAAGTAATGAGTATTACCAAGAAGTGCCTGCTTTGAGCGTATTATTTACTCAAGGGTGAAAAAAAAAGGTGTTGGGTAGGTTACCTACGCAATCGTATGTACTTCTCTTTAACCCAATGAAGAAGGAAGGCTAAAATACTCGTATTTATAGAAAGGCAATCCAGACCATTAAGTACCTATTTTGAATTTGATTTTGGCAAACAAAAATGGCTTCCATTCTTCCAAAGGCATTCACTGAATCTTTTATATCAATTCTGCTGATTTCAAATCCAAATCATCCCCTATAATTTTCAATCTATACCACTTCTGGTGATAATTAAGATTAAGGACAAAAATTACCAATCTCATTTTTCTGCTGAAATAAAATAAATCTCATGATGCATTTTTCCATCTTTAATATGTATTCCCTCCCAATCTTGGCATATTCCTGATCAAATTCAGAGGTGAGATGGTGAGAAGAAATTTCCTCGACTTTTGTCTCCAGATTTTCACAATTGTATTTTACTACAACCCCCCTCCCCCTCCCCCTCCTTCATTATTTTTCATGATATTAGCCAGAGGTGGTTCCAACAAATTTTGGAAGGAGGAGTTGGAGTTGGAAACAAAAATGTTGGAATAATTTTAAATCTTCAAAAACGATGCTTTTACATCTACTTGACAAAAAAAATCCAAAAATTCAAAATTCACAATTTTTTAGTGGTTTTTTTAGCGTTTTGGCCTCTGAAAATTAAATTCAGAAAGAGAACACTACATTTTCGATTTTGTCAGAGCAAAGCGAGGACGAAAGTTTCAGAAAATTCACAATTTTTCAGACACAGAAAAATCGTGTTTAACGTAAGAAGTTTCAACACCAAAATTTTGTGCTTTTTGGTATTTTTTAATGACATTTTGCAACGTTTTTTATCTCAAAAATTTACAAATCTTCATTTTTTTCAGGACATAATTTTTATAATTTCTTGATCATTTTTAGATTGAGAATTTTTGAAAATTTCAAATATTCCAAACAGATCGAGTGTTATCTTGAAACTTATTCATGCAATATAAATTTTTTCATGCATAAAGTGAACAAATGTGAATAATTATGTACTTCCTTTAAGTTAATTCCCACACATTAACAATTCATAATACCCTTTCGGTCGCGTCGTCCTGGAGCCTCAATTTATTCTTCAATTTTCTCCAGAATTTTCAAATCGCTCTGGAAGGACCAAAAATAAACCTTATTGGAGTTCAAAACTTTTTTAGTCGGAGCTCATTGAGCAGTTAAGTACTTTCTCAATTATTTTAGATGATTATTGAGAAATTTCAGGAGTATGGGTTCAAAAGTGAATTTTTGACAATTTTTGTAAATTCCAGAAAACACACAAAAAAATATGAAAATTTGGAATTGTTTTCAAGCCAAGTGATCGTTTAGACGCCCCAGTTGACATCTTTCTGAAAAAACTGCTCATTATGTTACTTCTTCAAAAATTTAATTTTTTTTGATTGAGCTGGAATTTACCTACAGTCCTACAAATTGGTCAAAAATTCACTTTTGAATTCACACTCTTGAAAAACATTACAATGACGTCCTGAAACGATCGAAGGAATACTCGCAATAAGCTTCGACCAAAGTTACAGTTTCTAAAGTTCAATTTTGTCTCTTCTGGAGTAATTTGAGACTTCTAGAGAAAATTTAAAAATCACTGGAGGCTCCAGCCAAAAACTACTAGTTGTCGATGACTGAGATTTGAATTAAAAAAATTATTCTCATTCGTTCATTTTGTTGAAAAAAAAATCCATTTCATGAAAAAGTTCAAAAATTGCCCTCGAAACAGCTTTTTGAAGTCTTTTACATTTTCAAAATTTCGCCAAAAATCCAAAAATGATCTTGAGCACCTGAAATTTTGGTTATTGAGATTTTAAAAGGCGCACTTTTGATCTAGTTTGGTTTCGTTCAAATTGAAAAGTGTGAGTTTGAAAGGTTAGGAATCTAATTTGATTAGTTTTTTGAGCCAAATTCTCAAGCTGTACAAAGAAATCTAAAAAGTGAAATTAGTGCTTTTTATATACTTACTTTAACTTTACCCATAATCCACACCCACCCACTCCCCCCCACCTACAAAAAAATCACGTTTTCATCTGACTTTAGATTTTTGAAATTCAAAATAAGGATTTTTTTAAAAAATTTGCTATATGCATGAGATTTCCTCCCCTCCTTCCTTCATGTACTCGTGCTTTAAAAAAATCTTTCAATTTTGAGACGACTCTATAAAAAAAAATAATTCGTTTTCTTTAAAAAAAAAAAAACGAGAAAATTGTTTAAAAATTCACACCATTTCTGACATTGAGCAGATTTTGCACATTTTTTCGTTACTATAACGATCAATTTTTGAAGTTTTTTCCCCCGAAATCATTGATTTAAAATTCCAATATTGTAAGAGGAAAAATACTCGTAGAATGAATAAGGAAAATGAAATGAATGGCAATGCTCAAAATTGTTGTTCTGATTGACGACTTGATATTTCAAAATGTTTGTGCTTTCCGACGTCAGATTAATTTTTCACATGAAGAACAAATCAATCCAAGATTCAGATCCCTCCTTTTCCCAACAAACAAATAATCCTAATGCAAAAGCATAATTCGAAGCATATCATTCTATAAGAACGAATTTTCAATGTTTAAATAAAACGTAAGAACCATACGAATGATTTAATTTGTTTTTTTTAGAAGCTAAATAAAATTATAAAATTACGTATTAAGTATGGGCTTTTTTGTAGGATTTTTCGAAAAGTGGAGAATTAAAAATTTGCTGGATGATCGAGAGTAAAGAATCACTTGAAACCCCCATTAATCGATCTAGTAGGTCGAAAATAAGTTTATTTCGATGCTCATTTAAATTTTTCAACGTTGACTATAAACACTGGCTCTTTGAATTCCAAAACAAAATGTCAATTGCACTTCTGGATCAAATTTCAAGCTGTTAACATTGTTTTTATGATTTTTATTTTTGATAAATTTTTAAAAATGTAGGTATAAGAGTTAGTCCTTTATTATGTTAATTTTCTCCAAAAATAGAAAAATCATTGAAATCAAAAAACTTTTGAGCCTCCTGGAACTTTTGCAATATTGAATGTACTAATATTTTACTCTGTTTGAGGTTCCAGATTCGCTCGAGAGTGATCACAATCGATGAGAGGGGGGGGGGGGGGAGGGTCGACTTTGAAGGATTTTGGAGGAATTCCCAATTCGCTTTCAAAAGCTAATTTCTCTGAAAGGCTTCAGATTAGCACGAAAGGTACTTATCAAAATTTATTTTAGAATTTAATCCCAAGGTTTACCTATAGGTATACCTTTGTCTTAGAAAAAATTAGCATCCCTGTGGAATATTTTCAAATACTTAAAAATTCTACAAAAATTGAAAAATCAAAACATTGAATTTTATATACCTACTTAACAAATGTTTTTTTCCTCGACGTGAATTTTTAGTCCCCATTAAATTATATAAAACTGCTCTAAAATGTTGCAAAACTTGTTCAAACCTGTAGAAAATATTGATTAGGATTGAACAGACGTATATCAAGACATTATAATTAACATAAATTTCCAGTCTGCATAATAATATGCTCGTCTACATCAGCGGCGAAATCAAATACTTAATATTTGTAGATACGCGATAATACACGAGTAACACGGTTGTATAGGCTCTTTTTTTATACAGCTTACGTTTAAATATTGATCCATCCATAGGTTTGGGCAACCATTTCTCCCTATCAGCGTAGAACAGATATATCTTGTCCTATCCTATCGCATCGTAGGTATATCGAAACGAAAGCGAAAATCATGTACAGATGAACCAACACTCGGATAAAAAAATACAACAACAACGACCAAAAAAAAAAAAAAAAAGAAGAATAAAAATACAAAATGATGTACTCTCTGACCCCCCTCAGGGCACACAGCACAGGGTACAGGACAGGTACTCGTATATATACGAATGTAAATGTGATCATAAGAAGGCCAAGCTGAGGAAGCAGAGGGTGAGATAGGGCGAGGCAAGAAGACGGTTATACAACTACAAGTACAACTACCTATTTCTTTTTCTTGGTGGTTCTGGTTAGCGACTAGTCGACAGTCGAGTTGACTGCTCACACAATTCGCATGGTCATCGCGTTCGCGCTGTAAATTTCCACGCCCAGCGCGACTTGTAAATCCCACCCAGTTTTGCTATGGCAAAGAGTGAAGCATGTGGTACTTGGAGACGTACACAGAGTGTACCTACTTTTCATCAGTTACGTTAGTTTAGTACCGAATATAAAGTGTGTAACAGTATATCAATCATCGAATGGGTATATTCGGGCTTGCTGGGGTTGAAATGAAAAGGGTTGCTTTTTGTAGAAATCTGAAGCTTACAATAAAATATAGGTAGGTATAACCTACTGGTGCTCGTGTTGAGATTCCAGAATGAATTCAGTCTCAAAAATATATACCTACCTATACTTGGGATGAGAAAGTGTTCGAGTAGGTAGACTGGATACGCCAGAAATCGATAAAATTGAACGAAAACACGAAAATTCGAAGAAGCAGCAGAAAGCTAACTTAGAGAATTGTAAAGTACGTAGGCCTAAGGTGTTGAAAAATGAAAATTATTCGCCAGCATAAATCGTAAATGCCAAATTTTTCCCTGATGTAAATTTCGGGATTGTTTTATAGAAAAAGGCATTTCATTAAACTTTTCCAGACTTTTCAGCCAGAATAGAGTATAAATAATCCTTTGAGTTTCTATAATTTTAAACCCAAGAACGATCCAAAAAATAAAGTATTTTAGGGACAGTGAGTGTAAATTTCAGCAATACTATTGGTTTTTCTCAGAAGGTGACTGGTGAGTACAAAAGGAACAATTTTACCCCTTGAAATCTGAACAAAAAATGGGAAACATATTTGAAAAAAACACAATTTTTTTCTGATCATACCAAAAATTGTCTTTTCCCCCTTCATCGTTCTTTGTTTTATTTTTTTTTCTTCTGTAATTTTATTCAGGAATGTCCAATTGAAGACCTAAGAAATGTTGCAAACTTCTCTCTACGAATTCTAGTAATTAAAACATTCTTGAATGATTTTTTTTTTGATAGCTTTAAATAAAAGATTGTTTTATTTTTCCAGAAAATTTGTCCATGTTTCCTGATCTAGAACAGAATCTGAAAAATTATTTTCAAACGATAAAGACCATCTCTCTTTAGGTTGGAGAGGGGAGGGAGGGGGGGGGGAAGGTGGCCAACCAAAAATTTGTCGCCTGATATGAGAAAAAAATACCAATTTTGCCGAATAAAAAGGTGAGTTTTTAAAATGAGAAATGAAAGATGAGGAGACAGTTTTGCCTTTTTCAATTTTTAGAAGCCTCAAACATAGAATTTTTTTATTTTGTAAAAAAACCCCAAATTAGCCCGAATGTAGCGAGGACAAAAGCTTTTGAAAATTTCTATTTTGATAAGTGAAAGAATCGATGCTTTTTAATGGAATGAGGTTGATTTTTTTTGGCCTAAAAATTTTAGAATTTAAATGATTTTTTTTTTTTTAGAAATTTCAGTTCCGAAAAAGGAAAGCCAAAAGGTCCGAATGAAAAGAGAGCAAACGATCTCAAAATTTCGTATTTAGAGAAGTAAAAAAAAAATTATTTTCTATGAAAGAAATTAATTATTTCCGAGTATACCTATTGACACGTGAATTTATTTTGGAATGATTTCAAGTGAATTTTTCATTGTTTTTTTCATGAGTTGAATTGTAATGATTTCTAATAATTTTTTTTTCAAATGATGATGACATATTATGAATTTTTTTAGAATGATTTCAAATGAATTACCTATTCGCGGTGATTTAGAATAAATCGTTCGCTGATGATTTAGTTTAGAGAACTTTTTTTTTTGATTATTAAATACCTACACATGATTTTTTTAAAAGTAATTTTTAATAAACTGTTTTGGTGATTTTTAGAATAATTTTTTTTTCCAGTGATGAATGATTTTTTTGTGATTTTTTTTTGATTTTTTAGAGTTGAATTCCAGTGATTTTTTTTTTCAAGTGCACGGAAAAAAAGATTATGGATAATTTTTACTATTTCATACAGTAACCGGATCCCATTCAAAAATATTGCGATTTTTACTATGAGATTAGTAAATTTTACCTAATTCTATAGGTAAAATGTATTTTTTGGCTGAGTAAAAATCACTATTATTTTTGGATTGGATCCGGTTACTATACTGAAATAGTAATTTTTATTGTTTTTTTTTTCAGTGTGATGACATACTATGAATTTTATCGGAATGATTTCAAGTGAATTATTTGAGGTGATTTACATACTTAGATTAAATTTTTCACTGATGATTTAAGTAGTTTGAAACTTTTTTTTGGGTGTGGAGTGGGGAAGGAGGTGGGTTGTTTTGATAATGTCAAATGTTTTTTTGTAAGTAAGTATAGTAATTTTTAATACATTTTTTGGTGATTCTTAAAATAAATTTTCACTTGCTTGGTGATTTAGAATTTAATTTGTTTAAATTCCAGCTCAGAATTCTTGGTGCGGGGATTTCAAATTGATTTTTGTGTGTTGAATTCGATAATAATTTTTTTCTGAGTGATCTGTCTAGTTTTTTTTTGATGTTGAAATACTTAAGCAAAAGATATAGTTTTCTTTTTCCAAAAAAAAATTGTCCATGTTTCCTGATAAGTACTTAGGTATGATTTTTTTCCAGAACCGAATCTGAAAAAATTATTTTCAAAGAGTACAGTACATCTAAAACCTACCTACAATAACAACCCCTCTTCCATTCAGAAAAAAAATACGAAAATGAAAAATGACGCTTTTTGGAACCAGGACATTGACAAATTTTGAAACATTGAAAAAAAGTACCTACCCCACAAATTAATTATTTAAAACGTGTTACGAATCTTCATTTTTAAAATGAATTTTAAAACTAACACCAAGAAAATATCTCAAAAAAAGGGGGAGATTGCATTTAAGAATATTCAATGTCATAAAACATCATATTTTTATGGAATGTAGCGAAACATTACTCAGGGAATACCGTGTAGGCGGGTACGAGACGTAATTCATTTAAAAAAAAAAGAATAAATATCTACGTATATAAATGTACTTATTGTACTCGTATCTAGCCAGCTAGGTCCGAGTATATTCTCGTTATTGCAGGACATACGACATTAGAGCATTAAGTGGGTGGCATTGGAATGGCATAGCGTGGCACATCGACATACCAAAGATATACGATACATATTCTACACCTTATCGTCGTCGTCGAATTGCATAACCTCCACACTCCACACTCCACATCAACCTGCATATGCAATGAGCTATCCTGCCTTCCAATATTCGAGTTATGCATCACAACAACGAAACGTGTAAAATGTTAATAAAGTTGCAGATACGAATGCCGAAAATATCGACTTCTCGTCTATCTTCGCTGTAATATTACTATAGCCTGCCCACAGGCCAGCTGCACCGCATCCATCCTATCATGCTAAAAACTGGCCACTGACTATGAGTGCAAAAGTGATGGCACTGATGGCTGCAGCAGGTTTGCCGAGAACTCAAATACGAACTGAATGACCGATAACGGCGACTACCAGTGCCAGTCGCTTCGCCTCTCGTCCTCTTTCTCACTCACAAATGCTAAGCTGGCTATAGATGCATTCGCATCACAATGAAAAATGCATAACACTACGAGTATTTTTCTTTCGTTCGAATTGATCGAAGATCGAAAAGAAAGGAGAAGGGAAATGACAATGTAAATAATTTTGCACTGGGTCTTTCACCGAATTTTTAATATTTTACTAGATGCTAGGACTTGATTTGTGACCCGAATCGTTATTTCTTATAGTTGATCTCGTGATTGATTAATTATACCTATATTTAATTAGTGAAATCATCCATTTTGTTTTTAAAAAATGCCATCAAAAGACGATGTTTTTAAAAAAACGCAGATTTTAGATTTTCATTGAAATATCTCTTCAAAAAATCATCACAGATTTGAATTTTGCGGGAAATTACACCAAGTTAATTAGGTACCTTCCAAGTTTCAGAACTCTGCTGGAGACTCCAAGAATTTTCAAAAAGTTGCTGGATGCTCCAAAATAACTGGAACTCACCTAAAGTTGTCTTCAAAGACTTCAAAGAGTGCTAAAATTGGAATGCAGAGTAAATTTCAGCATCCCAGTTCCCATATCCATTTGATGAAGTTTTGTGAAAATTTCAAGTTTCAGAAATATACTGGAGGCTCCAGTCATTTTCAAAAAAACGCAGGAGACTCCAAAACGACTTGAAATCCACCTGCAGTTGGCTTCGTAACGTATTGAAATTATTTTGCAGAATTTTCGGCTTTCCAGTTCCATTTGATGAAGTTTTGTGGGAATTTCAAATTCCAAAAATCTGCTGGAGGCTCCAGAACTACTTTAAACGGTCTGAAACAGTTTCCAATCGATTTGGCAGGTCCAAAATAGGGTATATCCAAAATTTCAGCTTTCTAGGTCAAATTGGCAAGATTTTGATTTTTTCCCTCATTTTATGGCTTAAATTTGATTTTCAAAAATTCACCAAAAATCGAAAAATGCACTTTAGCACTTGAAATTTTGACATGTGGTAAATTTTGGCCTGGTCTTTTCGATGTACTTTTGTACGGTTTAAAAAATTTCGTGCAAGTCCTATGTTGAAATGCAAAATCTGCGATTTTGATGCAATAGATCCTTATGCGACCCCCCCTCCCCGACTAATTGTTCACATGTATTTTATCAATTTTTTCTCAGTTTTCTGCCATTTTTATGCCAATTCTATCGACTTTCTGATGAGTTAAGGAGTCCTGTACACAATTTTGTGCACTTTTAAGGACGCTCGATGAAATTTTTAAACAAATCTGTCTGTACTTTTTCGAGCATTTCAATAATATTTTGTGAGAATTTTATCAATTGTTACTACTGTTGATTTTTAGTTCTTTATTTGATGATTAGAACACGTTTCGAAGGTCTAAATGATTTTAAAGCTAATTTAACCATTTCTTTGTGAGTTTCAAAAATTAATTTTATCAAAATTTTGATAATGTTTTGTAGTTTTTGCATAATTTGCTTCAGTTTTCGCGTCAATTTCACCAGTTGCAGAGACGATTGGGGGGGGGGCAGTTTGGTTCTCTTCTTTACGCTTAAAATTTCAAGAACCCAATAATAAAATTTTTAAAAAGTTGAGATCAGGAAAACCGAATTCTTACATAAAAATTGATGTTCTATTTTTCGAACTACATATTTTTCAAAACTTTCACCCTTGCTTCGCGAACTAGGTATTCAAGATAATTATTCCTTTCAAAAATTCTAAGAGCATGAAAATTAAACATGAAAAATTGCAGAAATACTCATAATACTCATCTAAGCATAATTATGATCTCATTTTTTCTGAACAGAAATACTTTGACTTTTCAAAAAATTTTAATACCACAGTCAGGGTCGTCTTGAAGGGGGGGGGGCAAAGGGGGCAGTTTTCTTCGAGCTCGCAATTTCTGGATAGCCTGCGGTGAAAGAAGGTCTTGTGATGAAAGAAAATCCTAATTTTTGACTTCTCAAAACACTAATTTTCAAAAGCTTTTGCTGTGATTCTTTTTCAAAATTGAAATAAATAAATTTCTCGCAAAAAATATCATTTTTATGCATCTCTAAATAGATACAAATTTTCAAGAAGTTTTTCCCTCACTTGGGCCTGTTTTCTTTTTCAAAATCAACGCCCTGAAAAAAAAAACATTACAAATTCTGAAATTTTAAAAAACAAAAAATAAACCCCTTGTATAAAAAAAATATCCTTTTTAGGTCTGTCAAAATACAAATTTTCAAAAGTATTCTCCCTCTCGCTTCGCTCTCGGGCCTGCCCTCATTTTTTTTTTCAAAATAAACTTCCTGAAAAAAGTATCGTTTTTTTAGGCCTCTCGAAATTCAATTTTTAAAAACTTTCGCTCTTGCTTCACTCTCGGGCCAATTTGTTTCTTGTTTTAAAATTTAAAAAAATCACATTTGGGCCCTCCAATAATCCAAATCAGAAAATGAAAATTTTTATGTCATATGAATATACTTAATAATATCAATTGGAAAAATAGATACTTTTTTTTCATAAATCAGTCGGCAAATTTTCAGTCAAACTTCCTCCACCGCCCCCTCTCAAAAACCTCTACATAGTTTCGTCCCTAGAAAAAGGGCCAAATTTTAATTGCCTTGGGCTCAAAATTGTCTCTTGACTAACCTGACCACATAACTCAGCACGTTAAAATTTTGATTATTGTCGGGAAAATGACTTGATACACTCTCCCCTCCCCCTAAATAGCACGACTTGGGTCCACTTCTACCAATTGGTCTCACTTTTATTACTTTTTCTGCTGCTCTGAGCAATTTTTGGAATATTTTGTATTTTTAATTACTTATATTTTTCATTGATTTGTAGGTACATAATTTTCAACAATTTTTGTGTCAGATTTACTTATTTGTCTGAGATTTTAGCGAATATTTTTAATACCTTGAAATCCTACCGAAAAATTACAAAAAATGTACTTGGATTTTCATTTCATTTTGAATACCTAATTTTCATATGTACATGAATGAAAAATCTTACCTTTTCGTGCTGCATTTGTTGTTTCATGGCAATAGCTCGTTTTTTATCTTTACATCTTTTATTTTGAAACCACACTCTGATGACTCGGGGGCTGAGGGCTGTTCGTTCAACGAGCTGTTCTTTCATTAAAGCATCTGGTCTAGGATTGGCAGCGTAGCAAGTTCTTAGCATATGGAGTTGTTTTTCATTTAGCACGGTTCTCACTCTGGTAGGTTTTCCATCGGAGGCCACTTTACCGCTACCGCTCCGACTAACGTCGCGATTGCTGTATTTATTGTTTGAACCGGACTCTGAAGAATCTGAAATTTTATTTTGTCGTTAAAATCACAGCTCAAGTAAATTAAGGCTAGCTTAAGTAGGTATCATTGTACTTAAGAAGTACCAATACTTAATTTCCAATTAGTATTTAAAATGATAATGTGAGAGAACACTTTTTTCAGAATTTTTTTTTGAAGATCAGCATTTCTTTCAGTTCAAGTAAATTGGATCATTTGTTGGGAATTTACCAAGAATGGAAAATGGTTCATATTCTGATGAAATTTTATAAAAATGATTTCGAAAAAAAATGGCAGCAAAAATAAATTTTTATCCATTCTGAATAAAATGAAAAATTATTAGAAAAAATCTGTTTCGAGCCAAAGTCTCCAGAACGACTTTTTTTACTCAGGTAATTATTGCTTCAGCACCTATAAATTTACTTTTTTTATCATAAAAATCAGTATAAAAAAGCACGTCATTTCATTTTTTTCCACTCGTTGCACTGTTCACTTCAGACACCCTCAGTAGATATTAGATTTACGTCAAATGCGCGCAATGGGCAAAGAAAAATTGCGGGTAAATGGTGGTCTACTTTGGATACATTCCAACTCCGGCACGTTTAGAAAACATTTACTCGCTCGTAACTTACGCGAAACAAATAAAAAGCGAATAAATGTAGAGAAAACTGTAATCTCGCCAAACCTACGTATAAATTTACAATAATAAATACACATGTACTCGAACTCGACTCGAATGCATTCAACATGGAATGGGAGGATGATACAGGCGTGGATGTCGTTCTATGATGCCAAGAAGTCAAAGAATTTTATAATTTTTTTTTTCCTTCAACATATTTGTACTTCCTCTTTCAACTTCACACCAACCACATTTCACGAGTGTCTATAGATACAGCAGAAGTGAGAAATACATTCGATTTTTTTTTTTTTATTTTAACTGCACAAAACCTCGGATGTTGTGTTTTTCAAAAAAAGGTTACATAAAAGATGCAAAGGACATAAATCCTTTAGGGGATAGGTAGGTATTTTTATCCGGTCAACGGTGCCCTTTGATGAACCCCTGTCTGGAATCCCCTGCTGGCCTAGACCGACCATTTTTAGGCCCGTTACACTCGAATGAAAACGTTAGACCACCGTCTCTAACTCTCTAGGTATCATCTGCTCCGCTTTTCAGTGGTTTTCCTCGTCCCTATTATATTGTGGTCTCAGGAGGCCGGATAGAGCAACACGCTGCCTATACCGGGTGTGCATCGAATGGTATAACTTATTTATAGGCCGAGTCTGCTTATTTTCTGTGTGTATAGGAAGGAAGATATTCTAACGTAGAATTTTGGGTGGTCAATGGTTGAGCAACCTCGGACAGGCTTACTGAAAGAAAATTATTTTATGAAGGGGAGAAGGTACTAGAAAAACAGAGAAAATTATCAAAAGGGAACTTCGAGTTTTTTATTGAAAAAACTCTCTTATAAAGTGATTTTAAATTACTATTTTTCAAAACAATAAGGATACGTTCGAAATTTTCCTAAGATTCATACTCAAATCAAACTGATTTTCTATAGTGTTGAATTGTGATGAATTTTTTTCGAGTTATACAAACGAATTTTTTGTGATGATATAGAATAAATTGATCGGTGATAAATTTTAGTTCGGAATTTTTTGGTGATTTCAAACGAATTTTTTTGTAGGAATTTTTAACATTTTTTTTTTGGAGATTTTTAGAATAAATTTTTTACTACCTACCTAGTGATTTAAAATTCTATTTTTTTAAAATTCAGCTTAGAATTTTTCAAGACGATTTTTAATTAATTTTTTACAGTGTTGAATTCTGATGAATTTTTTGCAAGTTGTTACAAAAGAATTTTTTCGTGGTGATATGAAATTCATTTTTTATGGAGACTAAGAATAAATTATTCAGCGATGCCATCTGTTAGCAGAATCAAAAAGCTGAAACTGGTTCGAGCGTCTATAGAGGTCAACACTGAGGAGCTCAGGGTCTCTAAACTACCCGGCTAGCTCCAAGGTGCTTGTGTAGATGTCACTAGAAAGCAACGGGAAACTACTAGTGGAAGCTCGAAACAACGTCGATTCCCCAGAATAATCGCAGTGGCAATAGGCATTCGCCTCACCCTGTAAGGGTACCACAAAAATGCGATTTCCAATGTCCTGTAAAGGACAAGGAACCACGACGACGACGACGACGATAGAATACGTATTCCCCTATAGTGATTTAAAATTTTGTCTTTTTGTGTTGACTTAAGTAAACTATTTCAACAAATAGGTAAGTAAAAGCATTTTTTCTGGACATTTTTCTCCAACTTCTATAAAAATCAATTTTTGCAATATTTTCATTAATTTTTGAAATATTTTTTTAGGTACTTAGGTACCTAACCAAATTTAGCAGTTGAGTAAAAAACAACATTTTTCAAAGCTTTTGGACAATCTTTAAAGATTTTTTTTGGCATGCTAATAATAACGAATTTTTAAATGTTTTTTTTTACAATGGATGTCAGCAATTTTTTTTAGAGATTTTAATCACTACAAAATGGAAATATGATTGAATTGAATCAAATCTGATCAGATCCGGACATTCCATCAGAATTTTCAAATTGCTTATTTTTAGATAAATTCGTATTTTGAAAATTTTTTCTTTCAAATACTTATTTCGCATTGATCAGCACTTGGGGTACATTCTCCCAATGTACTGTGAAAATTTGGACCTTCTTGGTCAATTTGGGGAGGCTGTAGGCTTTCCTAAATGTTCAAAAACATGTAAAATAGCCAAGAAAAATCCATTTTTTGACTCTGGAGAGGGATCAAATGGGTTTGGAAGGCTGAAACCAGCAAACGGCACTTCTGATACATTCTTCCAATGTACTGTGAAAATTTGGACCCTCTAGGTCAATTTAGGGAGGCTGTAGGTTTTCTTAAAGGTCGAAAAACACGTAAAATAGCCAAAAAATCCACTTTTTTGACCCTGGAGATAGGTCAAATAGGGTTGGTAGGTTAAAACCTGCAAAATACACTCAAGTGGCACCATCCCATTGTATGCTGGACATTGGGCCTCCTTAGGTCAATTTCAAGAGTGAGATGGGGTCAAAAATAGGGTCAAAATCAGGTTTTTTCCACCTAAAATGGGGTGGGGGAAACTTAAGAAGCTGAAATTCTCACCAATGGAATGAATTTGGACTCTTTTCATCAATTTGGGGGCAAATTACGCTTCTCGAAAAAATGACCTTTTTGTAATTTTCAACTTTGACCCTTCCAACTGCACGGGTCAATTTCAGCCCCCAAGAGAACCCTATTCCCCAAGTTTGACTTCATTTGATCTATTAGAACAGGTTCCAGGTCATAAAATGTAAAAATCACCATCGTGCTGAAACTATCTACAAAATATAAAAATGTCTAGCCTGCCGCAAGTAGCCCCATTTTTTACAAAAATTTGGCTAAAAATCGAAAAAGTTTCTTATATTTCTACAGTGTTTTTTTCTAAGACTGGAAAATTTGAAAATCGACTGGAGGCTCCGGAAGGACTTGAAACTATAATCAATCAACTCGGAGGGTCAAAAATAAACTACAAATCTCTACTCCAATTTGGCGAAACTATTAATTTTTCTCAATTACCCAAAAGCCAAATTTGAATTTTCGAAAATTCGCCAAAAATTGGAAAATGAATTTTAGCGTCTGAAATTTTGGCTGATGGTGTACATTTGGAGTCTTCTATTGATTTTCTTTATCTGGTTTAAAAATCTTTGAGCTGGTCGCAAAAAAACACATATTTTTGAAGGTTTCTTGAAGAAATGAACCTGTTGCAGACTTTATAATTTTACAGGACTGTTAAAAGAAAGTATACTCATAAAAGTACAAATTTTGGTGGAAACAGTTTTTGTACTCTCTTCTTCAGTTTGGAGCTACAACAGTTCAAAGTTTTCTTTTGTCAATTTCACCCCCACCACTCAGATAAAAAATTCTGAAAAAAATCGTGTCGAAATGCTCACCCTTCTTCTACATTTATTCCAAGTGATACTTAAATTTTACCTCCAATACTTACAGATATAGATTTTTTTCCTTCTGCGAAAAACACGTTTTTTGGCTATACTGGTAAAGGGAAGGGGAAGAGAGGGGAGGGACGAAATTTTAGCTCGAAATTTTTCAACACGGACCTATCAAATTGTTGGGGGGAACGGATACTTAGCTCACCCTGGGTTCCTACTACGTCTTAACTCCCAAGGGGAACTACTAGATTTGGGGTCTTAACGGACACTACGTTGACTACATCTTATATTTTGTATCCATCCAACCAATGACACTATGTCAACATACACAAGAAGACACAAAGGTGTACTGCTAAAAGTATATTGCCAGTAGTGCACATATACTTAAATAAGTTATCTGTCATACAGATGCCAAATACAACTATACACGATAGCTATTCTGCTGAGCGTTGGGTAAAGAGCTGACATCCAGCGTAAAAGATGCTTCATCTGTTATGATATAAATCCAACTGCCAAGAGGCAGACATCTGCGGCTCCATCTACCTCTCTGTGGAACTAATCCACCAGAGAGCACTGATGTGAAATCAGTGTAGCCTCCACCTGGGCATAAAGTTCCCTACTAGGTGGGTAACTTGGAGTCCCTAGTCCCCACTACACAACAATAATCCATCATAATTTATTCACTAAACCGAGAACAGGGGCATTTCACCATTCTTGGATGGGAAATTAGGAATAGGTAGGTACCCTTTTTATGTTTTTTCTTAAGAATTTTAGAATACGTCTTCAATCAGTTTTTGTCAAATTTCATTTGAATTTCATAATCTTTTATTGATTTGTAATGACTTTATTGCTTTTTAAATGTTTCTCAGCTGTTTTAATGGTAAGTATACTTTATTCAATTTTCGTTTCATTTTGTGCAATTTTTTCAAAAAATTTTCAGTTTTAGGTCATTTTAATTGATTTGAATGCTCCTTTTCAATTTTATATTATGTAAATCTAATTTTAACATTCTAGGTATCTATGTATTTTCAACACTTTTTCATGCAATTTTTCCCAAATAAATTTGTCATCAATTAAGTAAGTACCTATGTCAAATTTTAGTGATGTACTTGTATTTCATGGAATTCAGAGCCTAAAGATCACAACTGGGGAGAGAGGGTCAAGGATTATTTGCATCTCTTCCCCCAGGCCTCACAGCAGTCTGTTTTGGCGGAAATGTAAAACTAATGCTTGATCATATCTTATAAAATTGTATAGAGTACCTATATCAGCATGCATGTTAGGACATTCATAAAAAATAATCAGTGTCTTATCTTTTTAGGTAATCAGGAAATGAATTGGGGAAAAGCTCTAATTATAATTGAAAGTTTAATGAAGCAATATCCGTCTTGATAAAGTTCTAATCAAGATATAAAATTGGCCATACCTACCTACTTCCGACCATTTAAAAAAATCATACAAGTCGAAAGTAGACAAGTGCTTTATCAATGAAACTTCCCAAACAGTACAGCTGACTTACTCTTCAACTTAAATGGTAACTTTTTACTTTCAAACCCCCTTTAAATATTAAAAATGTGCATTTTTGAGAATTTTGTGTTTCTGTGTATTGTGATATTTACCCTTCCTGAGAGTTTACACACATCAAATGAAACCACATGGACACCTGATCAAATAATACCACTGCCAGGCGCGAGTGCAGACTGGAGATATATGCGTTTGCATAGAAATTTTCTGTACATAGACAAAACCAGCTTCATACAACAGTTAGTGGAGGAACGGCTCAGTTTTTTAGTTCGACCCCGTAGATTTGGAAAGACGACCTTTATCGAGATGATCAAATATTTTTATGAAGGTGCAGACTATTATCTATTTGAAGGCTTATATGTCTATCAATACGGCAATGTGGAATGGATGCGCAATATTCTACCACACAATAAGAAGAACACCACGTCCAAATGGTTGCAATTTCCTGTAATTCACCTGAATTTTGGGGACAATATGACATTTCGCACGTACAAGGGCTTTGCAGACTATACCTATCTAATGTTGCGCTGGATAGCAAGTGATTATGATGTTGAACTTTTATCTGGGAAATTATCTATTTCTGATCTTATCAAGCTGCTTTATAATAAATTCAAATTGCCAGTTATATTGTTAGTTGATGAGTATGACTCACCATATTACCGAGCCAAATTTCGAATCAAGAACTACAAGCTAGCTGAAAAACTGCTCACATTTTACAAAAGATTTTACAATGAAATAAAAAATTGCTCCGCTTTCCTCGGATTTGCTCTTGTGACAGGGGTATCATACGTGCCAATGGATTCAATCGGTTCCAGCCCCAATGATTTCCATGACCTTACCTATTCAAGCAAGATGGCCAACGCTTTTGGGTTCACTGAAGATGAAATTAAAAGTAATCTCGGCTACCACATTTATGAATTTGCTAAATGGCGAGTAAACAAGATTGTTGAAGGATCAAACACAACTCTTGAGCCAACACCTAGTGAAGTAGATATTGTGCTCAAAGAATTGATTCAGAAGTATGATGGGTATCAATTTGATATAACATGCAAATCCAAGAAAGTGTTGAATGTTATTTCAATCATCCTCAGCTTAAAAACAAAGGAAATTAAGGACCATTGGTCACTAACCGGATCTGCACTAGTCTTAATCAAACAGCTCCACAAGATGAAACGATCACTGATGCACTATAAATTTGGTGTAAGATTCAGTAAAAACTCCTTTCTTCAACTAGGCAATTCTTCAATGGGCAGCATGCCCCTGGACATGCAGCTTTTGATATTTGGCTACCTAACAATTGCAGAATTTGATGAAGCTGAAGAAAATCAGGGCCAGGAGGTAATACTGAAGTTTCCAAATGAGGAAATAGAAACAAGAATGGAAGAAGATATGATTGCATATGGTTATTCAGTAATAAAGAACTCTCTAAGAATCACCTGCCCCAGTGAATTGAGAAATCGGTTTAATTATATGAAGAGCATGCGACATGTAATGTCATATCTGAGGAGGTTCAAATTCCAATCATGCAACTATTTCTGGGAGGATAATGCAAGGACTACCAACGAAATGCCTAAACAATTGGGAGCTCTATTCAGGTTTGAGGACATTGGAAATGTATTAAATGTTGAATTTTTAAAAGACAATTCATCAGATCTTGCAGGAAGAATTGACTTGCTAACTCATGATCTTGATATAAACATTGCCATAAAAGTAGTATGCAAAAAGAAAACTTCCTCAATGGAGGCTATAAGACAGCTGATTGGTTATTATGAAAATGATAGAATACCATTCATGAAAGCAATGGGAAATCCAGAACAAATGAGGTTCATTGGTCTCCATTATGAGATTTTGGACAAGAGCTTGGAACTACAAGATTGGATACATTTGCCATATTACAATGGGCAACTGCGGATGAGGCGTATGAAATTCAGTTCATATAAAATTAAAGAAAATTTCTGGAAGGTGTACAATGCATCAAAAGCTGCTGGGCAATTTTACTAATTTTAGTCACAGGATCATGTAGTATCAAGCATGTGCAGTTAGAACATTTATAAGAAATCATATTTTCTTATCTTTAGGTTATTAAAGTGAAATAAGGAAAATTGATGGCCTCTGATAATTCAAAGATTAATTAAGTAATATCTTGATAAACTTCTAATCAAAATATACAGTCATGAATTTTTTATGGACCATAAAAATATGAAGTTGTGAAACACGGTTTGTGTTGGAGTGTTGTATCGATGAAACTTCCCAAGTACATGTGACTTACTCTTCCAACTCAAACAGTAACTGTTTGCTTTCAAACCCCTGTTGTTAAAAATGAGCATTTTTGAGAATTTTGTGTTCCTGTGTATTGCGATATTTACCTCTCCTGAGGGTTTACACACTTCAAATGAAATCACATGGACACCTGATCAAATGATACCACTGTCGGGCGCTTGTTACGACTTTGGATGTATGTATAGAAATTTTCTGTATATAGACAAAACCAGCTTCATACAACATTTAGTGGAGGAACGGCTCTGTTTTTTGGTTCGACCTCCTGCATTTGGAAAGACGGTTTTTCTACAGATGATCGAACATTTTTATAAAGGTGACAATTGTCTATTTCAAGGCTTATATGTCTACCAATATGGTAACGTGGAATGGATGCGCAATATTCTTCCACATAATAAAAAGAACACCACATCCAAATGGTTGCAATTCCCTGTAATTCATCTGAAATTTGGGAATAATATGGTGTTTCGCACGTACAAGGGCTTTGCAGATGGAACCTACCGAATGTTGCGTACCATAGCAAGCGATTATGACGTTAAACATTTACCTGGGAAATTATCTATTTCTGATCTCATCAAGCTGCTTTATAATAAATTTAAATTGCCAGTTGTACTGTTGGTTGATCAGTATGACTCGCCTTATCGCCGAGCCAAATTTAGCCTCGAAGATCACGAGCTGGCTGAGACGTTGCTCAAGTTTTACAGAGGATTTTACAATCAAATAAGAAATAGCGCTTCACAACTCGGATTTGCTCTTGTGATGGGGGTATTATACGTACCAATGGATTCAATCGGTTCCAGCCCCAATGATTTCCATGACCTTACCTATTCAAGCAAGATGGCCAACGCTTTTGGGTTCACTGAAGATGAAATTAAAAGTAATCTCGGCTACCACATTTATGAATTTGCTAAATGGCGAGTAAACAAGATTGTTGAAGGATCAAACACAACTCTTGAGCCAACACCTAGTGAAGTAGATATTGTGCTCAAAGAATTGATTCAGAAGTATGATGGGTATCAATTTGATATAACATGCAAATCCAAGAAAGTGTTGAATGTTATTTCAATCATCCTCAGCTTAAAAACAAAGGAAATTAAGGACCATTGGTCACTAACCGGATCTGCACTAGTTTTAATCAAACAGCTCTACAAGTCAAAGAGGTCACTGATGTACTATAAAAATGGTGCAAGAATCAGTAAAAATTGCTTTCTTCAGCTGGGTAATTCTTCAATGAGCAGCATGCCCCTGGAAATGCAACTTTTGATATATGGATACCTAACAATTGCAGGGTTTGATGAAACCGTAGAAAATCAGGAGGTAATACTGAAGTTTCCAAATGAGGAAATAGAAGCAGAAATTGAAGAATATCTGATCGAATACGGTTATTCGGTAAGAAAGAAATCTCTCAGCATCACCTGCCCCATTGATTTGAGAGTTCTTTTTGATTTGTATTCTAACTCAAAGATACAGCATGCCATGTTATATCTGAGCAAGTTCAAATTCCAATCATACAACTATTTCTGGGAGGATAATGCAATGACTACCAATGAAATTTCTAAACAATTGGGGGCTCTATTCAAATACGAGGACATTGGAAATGTATTAAATGTTGAATTTTTAAAAGAGAATTCATCAGATCTTGCAGGAAGCATCGACTTACTAATTTTTGATCTTCTCATAAACGTTGCCATAAAAATAGTACCTATGCAAAAGAAAACTTCCTCAGTGGAGGCTATAAGACAGTTGATTGGTTATTATGAAAATCATAGAATACCATTCATGAAAGCAATGAGCAATCCAGAAGTAATCAGGTTTCTTGGCCTCCATTATGAGTTTGTGGACAATACTACCAACCTGAAACTACAAGACTGGATACATTTGCCATATTACAATGGGCAACTGCAGATGAGGCATATGAAATTCAGTTCATATAAAATTAAAGAAAATTTCTGGAAGGTGTACAATGCATCGACAAGTAATTTGGTGAAAACTGATGGGTAATTTTAGTCAAAGGATCATGTAAGTAGCTGGTTAACACCTTGAGGCCATTTTTCAAGGGGGAAACAATAAGATCACCTCCAATTAGATCTAGTCTAGTGAGATCAATATTTTGATAGGATTCTGGACTAGAGCTGTTCAGACCTAGTTAGATGTCAGATTCAATCGGAAAACCTGATTGGATCTACATAGTACATTGGAAGGGATCTGATCAGACCTGATTGAGCAAACTAGATCAAATCTAATCACTAATTAGATTTGAACATTCCTAATACTTGGGTACTTATTCAATTGGATCTGTTCAGACCTGACCAGATCTGATCAGATACAATAGAGTAGGCCTGATTAGTTCTGAACAGATGTGACTAGATCTGAAGGATCAGATCTTTTAGTCTGTTTTTTGAACTTTTGCTAAAATATATAGATATGTATGATGTAATTTTCTAAATGTTATTGATGTTTATAAGTTTTTGCAAACAATGAGGGTATGGTGGGGTGTGGGGGAAGAGGGCAAAAGTATCATGAAACACAAATAAAGTGTTTTATTCAAAAATATAAGTTGGCAATGTGAAATCAGGTGCACCAGGGGAAGTCAGAATTTGGGGTAAGTTGTTTATATCTGGCAAAGTGCTACTGAAGGTGACTTGAGGGTACTACCCCTACTTAATTGCGGCGTAAAAATTTTTGCGATCCAGTTTAATTTTAGATGTCTTTGGTTCAATTGTATTTTGTTGCTGTTTTGAACTTTTTTTGAATATGTTTTCAAATACAGACTTTCTATCTCTTAGTTTTTTGGTCGAACCGTGGGTCCTAGTGAAAATCTGATAAGAGTGATCTCAAAGAGAATTAAACTCTCTACAATTTTGTTACTGTGAGCTACACCTCTGCAAAGTTTAGCCTGTTCTGACTTCCCCCGATGTGGGGTAAGTCAGAACAGTTTATATTTTATTACACTGAGCGAAAGCTAAGGTGTCAATCGTGCTCAAATTTTTACCATGGGTTAAGAACCCTTATGGGAACCTACATACATAGTAAATTTGATCCATATTGGTTCATTAGAAGGAGAGTAACCGCTGCTCAAAGTTGAAATTGCAAAAAAAAACATTCTGACTTGCCCTGGTACACCTTATATGCTTATTTTTTAAGTAATAAATTCCGCCGAAGTCCAATATTCATGAAACATTTTTTGGCTCTGCCCGGGATCAAACCTGGGTCTCTGAGTTGGAGAGCGACTTTTCTACTCACCTAACCACCAGGACATGTGATGGAATGAATGCAAATATTTCTTTACTATGCTAAATATCTCCATAACATAAATTGCATTTATGTGTGTGTTATTTAGCAAACACGCGAAAGAACACGCAAAAAACAGGTTAGTGGCGTATTTTGTAGTTGATTTCTTCCAGCTCAAAGAAACATGCCATGTAATTTGAAAGCACTGTGGCTTTTATGC
The DNA here is from genome assembly GCF_950023065.1 of Planococcus citri. Classification (NCBI taxonomy): domain Eukaryota; kingdom Metazoa; phylum Arthropoda; class Insecta; order Hemiptera; family Pseudococcidae; genus Planococcus; species Planococcus citri. The sequence continues at coordinate 65,195,252 of NC_088680.1, read as the reverse complement.
GAGAAAAATACACTACAAAATATTCACATAGTATATTTTTTAGCAGATTTTAAAGGATTAGTGCACCAAAAAAATCTGGTGCACCAATCCTTTTTCTGAACAGCGCTTTTTATGCATATATTCAGAATACATCAATAAACCAGCTGGTTTTGGCGTCTTTTTCAGCAGATGGGTAGATTTTCCCCCAATGGAGTATGTACCTACCAGAGCTGAGAATGGTTACGCTACCTGCTAACTGGTACGTGGTTAAAATACTGGTTAACCCACTAGTAGCTGGTATCGAGTTGGTTTGGGTTAATTTGGGTACAGACTACAGAGTACAGATAGTAGCATATAGCAAGCACAAACCAATTGCATTTGCACTTAGTCGGTGCACACACACCAAAACGTGATAATGTGTAAGTGGGAGGAGTTACATTTTGGCACCTGTCATAGTTGAGTGTGATTGACATTTGACTGTGATTGTTGGTAATGATGACGTAATGCCAATACACCTGCTATGCATACAACATGCTACCAGCTACAACCCCATTGGTGGAAAATCTGCCCATACACCGAAAAAGACGCCAAAACCAGCTGGTTTATTGACGTATTCCAAAATATACACGTGAAAAAGCGCTATCCAGAAGGCAGATTGGGGCACTGAAAGAAAAATCTGCTAAAAAATACGCCACAATAATATTTTGTAGCGTATTTTCTCACGTAAGGCCACAACGCTTTCAAATTAAGTGGCGTGTTTTTTTGAGTTGGAAGAAACCAGCTACAAAATACGCTACAAGCCGGTTTCTTGGCGTAATTCTTTTGCGTATTTTATAAACACAAGCGAAAATGTAGTATTTTATGCGTATGTTTTCACGTAGTATAGAGATTTTGCATTCTAATCAAAACATGTTCTGGTGGCTAGGTTGGTAGAGAAGTCGTCTACCAACTTGGAGACCCAGGTTCGATCCCCAGTGGTGCCAACATTTTTTCATCGATATTGAACATCAGCAGAATTTATCGCGTGAAAAAATACGCGCGCCGATTAATGAGCAGAAAAGTATTGGCGGAAAGTGTTGCAATTCCTGCCGCGTTTTTTGTCGCGTATCATCGGCAGATTTTTACCCAATGGGGAATGTGAACCCATACACTCAGTAAGTGTGAGTGCTTGAGCACGACATGGTGGAGCTAATCTTGTGAAAATGATTGCAAGGAAACTGGAATTGCCCGTTTCCCTGCATATGACCAAGTTTCCACTTCAATTATGAATGATCTATAGCGAATATTTTTAGTGTCCAAGTTTTAAATTGTTATTTGTGTCATTGTCATCCTGAAGAACAATGAACTGAATTGTACAGGCTAAGTACTTATGGACGGATTTTACGATGGTTTTAGTGTCTCTGAGAAGTCAAAATTTGGTAAAAACTCACCAAATAACAGCGCAAATGCTTCCATTTCTTGTGATATTGAATCCTTTCGTTTCAGAAAACATTATTTTAAAACCCGAGTTCACAAACGTCAATCAATTGCAAAAATTACGCTCAAATTCACTCTTAAAATATGAGTTCCCATTTGATGCTTAGAATATTTTTGATTGTTTATTTCTACAAATAGGTACATAAATAGGTATGATATTTTGAAAAATGTGAAAATAGGTATGTTTATTTTGAAATTTTATAGATGGTCCATATTAGGTTAGGTGTTCAAAATGTTGAACTGTCATTTTGACACTCGTCACTCAACGATATAAAAAACAGGCTTGAAATTGACTTTTACCCCTGAAGTTTTGTACACAGGGTGCCCAGAAATATCAAGCACCCTTAAAAAAAGTTTTCTACTAAAATACTTTGGTTGGTCACAGTGAATGATAATAATGATAGCACATGATTGGTTGTTGGACTGCAGAGATAACATCCCACCAATCATGTTGCCAACCTATATTTTTAATGAAAAACTTTCTTTGGGGTGCTCGATATTTCTGGGCACCCTGTACTTATTAGTGGAAGGATAGAAATTCATTTTAAGCCTTTGTAGAGGTTTTGATCTCCATTAGTTTTCAAATGACAGTCCTCCAAACAAAGTGGTCCATATTTGGCGCCCTTACCTTTACTAGTTTGTGGTGAATTTTTTCTTGCTAATTTTTTATTTAAATGAGTGAATTCTATTTTTAGGTACCTAGCTAATTGATTTTTTGGGAGTCCATTAAAACGAATGAATTTTTCTGCAATTTGAAATTCCTACTTTCTCATCGTAGAAATCTAGAATAAATCTTGGGTGGCGATTTTCAATAATATTTTTTGTGTGATTCCAGATAAATTGTTTTGTACTTAGTTAGTGATTTTCAATAATTTTTTTTCCGTTGCAAGGATGAATATTTTTTCGAATAATTCAAGCCTTAAAATTTAAAATTGCCATTCCACAATCTGTATCAAGATTTAATGAATTCATACATTTCTTTTGAACTACATTAATTCACCTCGTTAACTAATTTCACCCACACCGTTCAAATCAGTATAGTATTAAATTTTTCAGTAGGCTACAGTCGACATAATTCGCATTTGTCGCAGGTCATGGTAACATGACATCGTGTTTGAGCATACGACACATATAATAGGTGCAGGGATGGCGAGGTAAGTTAATTAAACGTAATTTATCGTCGTTTAATTAGTCGATGAGTCTGACGCGATCGCATCGGTATTCTGACGATGATAACTCGATAATTATATTATAGGCACTCGTCTTATGTATAAACGATGCGATGGTTACGAGTAATTTAACGCACGTGTGTCATTAATGCGAACGCTTTCGAATAAAAAATAAAAATATAAAATATTAAGCTTATTTATTTAAATTACTCGCGCGTTTTGTTAACCTGATAATCCTACATGTCTGCTGGGCACAGACGTCAGAGGGAAGAGCAGCTATATAATACCTACACCATAAGGTATACACTGCTTCCAGTGTCTATAAGCGTCTACTTATAATTTTGAGATCTCGATCATATAGTTTGGAATTTAAATATTTTACTTCTAAGAACCATTTTTTTTTTGATAGGTAGCTAATCAAGTATCCATATACCTATTGATATATTATATTCGTATGATCTATACTTAGAATAAAAAAAAAAAAATTGAAAATAATAAGTCGTGCACTCACCTGAATTTGAGCCTTCATTGTGATTATGGTGATGATGGTGATGGTGGTGTAAACTGGTACTATTCGTGGTATTATTATTGCAAACGCTACTACTATTATTATTATTATTGCCGCCACTGCCGCTATTACAATTACTAAGACTGGTACTGTTGTTGTTACTGCTGCTATTGTTGTTACTACTATTACTATTATTATTGCTGCCGCCGCCGCTGCTATTACTATTATTGTTGTTGTTACTATTGCTATTGTTACTACTATGATTATTATTATTGGTAATACTGTTATTATTATTTTCACTATTCGTCGATTTCGATGAAAGTTCTTCGTGATCTTCCTTACAAAATAATCCGTCGTCTCTTAGCGCGAATTCTTCGCCGGGCATTAAAGGTTTTTGGCAAGCGTTACATTTAAAACATTCTAAGTGATATATTTTCGTTCTCGCCCTCATCACAACGTCGGTTTTATTAAAACTTAAGCTACATTTATCACATTTTGTACCAAATAATCTGAAACAGACAAATCATCGTAGCTTGGATTAATAATTTATGTAGTTGGATCGGTAATTATTTTATAGCTATTCAGATTATATTATAGTTTAAATGTACATTGAAATATTGTGCGAGGTAAGTATTTGTAAGTTAAATTCAGGTTGTCACAGCAAATGGCCAAAATGGCAAGTCGTCAATTATTTTTCTTTGAAATGTGCCAAAGATGAAGAAGAAAAAAATGTATGAGAGTAGATAAGTTGTCACCTCATTCGCTCGAAATTAATTGAAACAAAATTTGAAATTTCAAGAAACGTCAAGCAAAGAAATGAAGTTCCTTTGATGCAAGTTTCCACGAGAAAAACGAATGAATACGAAATAAAATTGATCAGATTTCCATAAAAATTGGCTTTTTGGGAAAATTCTGTTCTGAAACTCTGATGACCAAATCCACGAATCCTAATTTCTTCAAATTTTTGGTACCTCATCTGCTTGAAGTTTTGAGAACTTGGACCCAATTTCTCATCGAAACCATTCATTTCCAGTAAAACTTGATATGAAGTATTTTTCTGGAAAAAATTGATGTTTGTCTCCTGAATGATTTCGACTCAACTGCCTCTTTTCAATATTAAATCACACATTTTCAAGAGATACTGCCTTGTGTACCTGGTTTCAGGTTTAGTTAGACCTGCTTTTATCCGGCAACTGGTAGAAAAATTAATGAAGCATTCAAAAATTCGCCATCAGGTCCAATTTCAAAAGCAAGATTTCTTTTTTCGATTTTTGACAAATTTTTTAAAAAAGTTTAAAACTTATTTTGTCTTTAAAAAAAAAACAGAATTAAAAAAAATTGAAATAGGAAGCTGAAATTTGTTTCTCTTCCCCCTTATTTGATTTTCCGAATCCAATGATGATGGATTCGAATCATTTTGAAGCTTCCAGCGGATTTTTGGATTTTTCAGTTTTGGAGAAAAAGCTGTAAAATGGCCTAAAATGAAACTCAATAATTATTTGAAAACTCAGATTAATTGTATTGTTTTTAGTATATTGATTGACACATTTTTGAAGGGTTTTAAAAAGACAATTGTAGGGTATACTATTTTTTTAATGAAAAAATAATCACCAAATAAAATTTTGGCATCATTTCGGCCCTTCTATGAGATTTTTTCAAACCAGGAAAATCCTAAAATCTGCTTGTAGCTTCAGAAGAATTTGAAACCACAACCAATCAATAATCAATTTTGGAGATTTTAACAATTTTCAGCTTTCTGATTCAATCGTATATCAAATTTGATTTTTTTTGTTTTTTATACTTTTTTTTTGTGTTTTCTTTTTTTAAAATGAAAAATACTTGAACTGAATTCCAAAAGATTGAGCTAAATAATTGCAAAAAGGTGCATTCTGGGGAAGTTCAACTTCATAAATTACAAATTTGAGATTTAGAGGTAGATTTTTTTAGTGAAAAGAGGGACTTTTTGTAAAACAATTCAGATTGAATTTTTTATAAAAAATTACAAATTCAAGTAAAAAAATATATTCGCAGTACTTAAAATTCAGGTAGCTAAATCATCGTGAAAAGAATGAAATAAATTGGCTAAATTCACATTTAAAAATATTTTCGAAAAATAAAAAAATTCTGTCAACGCATAACTGGGGGCCATTTTCAAAATTAATTTTGATAGTCCAAAGAACATAAGAAAATTAAAAAATTTGGGTTCATGTATCATTTATGGGAATTGTTTCCTGTTCACATGCCAAATTTCGTATCATTTGATGATCAAAAATTCCCTCGACGATGTACCTAATTAGAAGTGAAAAAATCCTATTTCTCGAAGCCATCCCTTCCCCCTCACCCCTAAAAGATGATGAGATTCTAATAATAAAATTGACTGACAAAACACCCCATCATCAGCCAAAATTCCAGGTTCTTTTTATTTCTCAGCTCTAAAAAAACTCCAAAAATCATAAATAGGTACTCATTATCAATGGGGAAGTATCCCAATCACAAATTTTTGAACCAGATAATAAGGTATCGATAGAAGACCCCAAAATACACCGCCATAGCCAACATTTCTTTAGCTGAAATTCATTTTTTGGCAAATTTTCAAAAATACAAATTTAAATATTAAAAATAAGAAAAAAATCAGAAGTTTACCAATCTGACCTAGAAAACTGGAATTTGGTCTGTATCGTATTTTCGATCACTTGAGTCAATTGGTGATGGTTTCTACTTTCAAACCGCACTGTAAATTTTTATTGTTCCATTTATCCATTTTTTTTTTTCAAAATAAAAAAAATTAATCTTTGGAGAACATTTTGGATTTGAACCAGCATAATTTTTTTTTGAAAAGATGAGTCCTAGTGGATCGTAAGGGTCACAAAGAGGATGGTAAATTCAATCACGTCACTGACGTCACTTTTACCACGTTTTTTCGAAAACTGAAAAAATTCGGAAATCCACGTACTCAAGACCTCAGAATGGGCCGAAACTATCATCAACCGACTCAAGTAGGCAAAAATAGAGAATAAATCGAATTTTATCTTTGTTTGATCTACTTGGTAAAATTTTAATTTTTTTAATTTTTGAAACAAATTTTTAAAATTTTTAAAAATTATTTTCCAAAAAATGAATTTTAGATTGGCTTTTGTTGTGTATTTTGGTGTCGTCCATTGATGCCTTACCCTCTGCCGGATTCAAAACTTTTTATGCTGGTTTGGGTACTTCTCTTGCTAGGACAAGAGGAGATGAAGAACAAAATTACTAAATCATTAACATAGTATATATAAAGGAATGAAAAATAGAAGGGCTGAAAATTTTCCCACAGGTTCAAATAACATTTTCAGCTCTAATGAAATTTTTAAAAAAAATTCTGGAGGCTCCAGGATTATTCAAAATAACTTGAAACCACTTTCAATTCATTTGGAAGGTTGAAAATGTGGTGCACACGTCAAATTTCAACCTTCTACCAACCGCCATTCAATAAAAATTTCTATTTTATTCATTTTTTTGGCTCTTCGATTTTTAGAAAAATTCTCCAAAATTCAAGAAATAAGTTTCAAAATCTAAAATTTTCCCTGAGAGGAGAGAGGGGGAGAGGAGGGAAGGGGGATTTTTGCACACTCTTTCGGTCTGTTTTTGTTTTAAACAAAAATTTTTATGCCACGTCAGTTCAATGTAAGTAATTCATTTTTGTGGCAAATTTTCAAAAATTCCAATTTGAACTAAAAATGAGGTGAAAAAAATCAAAACTTCACCAAATTGACCCAGAAAACAGGAATTTGTTCCGTATTATATCTTCGACCCCTCGAGTCAATTGATTTCGGTTTCAACTTTCAAATCACTCCGTAAATGTTATTTTTCATTTTTTTTTTTTTTTTAAAAACTCTAAGTTTTGAAGAAAATTTTGGATTTGAGGCAGCATAACAAGATTTTGAAAATATGAGTCTAAACCAATCGCAAGGGTCACAAGGAAGATGGCGAATTCGATCACCCCCCTCCCCCCCATCATAGCACGTTTCTTTCGAAAACTGGAGAATCCAAAAATCCACTGGAGACCTCAGAATGGTCCAAAACCATCACCAATTGACTCAGGTGGTCCAAAAAAATCTAAACCAAATTTTAGCCTTTCATGGTCTATTTATTGGTAAAATTTTAATTCTTTCCATTTTTACTCCAAATTTTAAAAATTTCAAAAAATTTGCCAAAAAATGAATTCCAACACCTGAAATAATTTTGGTTAGTGGTGATTTTCTGGAGGCTTCAGAATTATTCATCAAAATGACTCGAAACCACCTTCAATTGATTTAGGAGGTTGAAAATGAGGTGCTCATTAAATTTCAACCTTCATACGTCTCACCTCCAGTAAAATTTTGATTTTATTCATCTTTTTGGCAGTGAGATTTTTTAAAAATTCGCCAAAATTCAAGAAATAGGTTTCAAAATCTGAAATTTTGACTAGAAGGGAGGAACGGAGGAGATGGGGTGTTTTTTCATGCTCTTTTGACCTGTCCTTGTTTTAATCAAAAGTTTTTATGGCATGTCCGTTTAATGTATGTACTTACTTTGTTGCATGTTATAATTTATATTGAGTGATTTATCCTCACAAACGTATCAAATTTCCTAAAAAAAATCCAAGTGCACCGAAAATCAGTCACTAAATTGCAGAATTTTGGCACTTTTAGTCGTATAAAGTTCTATTTTCATTCCCCTCCTTACCCATCCATTGCTTTGACAAGTCCTTATCAAAAATTTTAATAGCTCGAGTGTTTCCTTAAATGAAATTTCCGAAAATTTTAACTACATTTTTAGAAACGTTCGTCATTGAATACCTACTTAATGTACCTAGCTTTATAAATTCCATGAATGTGATAATAAAAATGTATGAAAGTGCAATTTATGTCACCCAACTTTTTTCATTAGAGTTTTACTTAATTGTTTTTTTTTTTTAAATTTTTTTCACATTAGTTGGTTGAAAAATGAAATAATACTAAACCGAGGACTAAAGTGCGAAGATGAAACATGATTTGAGATACCTAAGTACACAATAAGTACCTATTCTAACTTGAATTACATTGTTTAGGGGTTTCCAAAATCGATAAATATCATCTGGAAATTCCTGATCCAAAATTTTATCCCTTATAATTTTAAATCATAAGTGCCATACATAATAGGTGAGCTTTTAATTTATATTCATGCGAATTGAATATCTAAATCCTATTGCAGTACACTTCGTTATGCCTCGTGCTATTTTTCCATTCCCTTCTCTTCCTTCCCTTCCCTTCCTGGCACCTTTGCACGCATTTAACAAAAATAGCCTACCCAAGCGCCGCACTACCACTTCGCTCATTGTCATCGCTATGCAAACAAAGCTAAAGGCAGATGGTTTTGAATTGGAAAATATTGGTAAACATTTTGATTGAGAGTCAAAATCGTTTCGGTTTGAGTGGGTTAAGTTGCACGTAGACAGACACAACAAGCACAGGCGTGGCAGAGTGTTTCCAGCAATTCCTCCAATATTCGAGTATTTGTCGTTTTCTCGCTATTCGACGCGAGCGAGGCGTTATTCTTTTCTCTTCTTGCAGCATAAAGTAGTTTTTGTTTTTCTTCGCGATTAATAAAACATAAAGAGAAATAATAACAATAAGTATACTACGAATCTAATAGCATAGCAATAAGCGATCGTTTCAGCGTCTCGTCGACTTTTGTGTTTGTGCTTTTGTTATCGAATTTCGGCTTAAATTATTTTTATTTTTGTTTTTCTTGGCGCTTTATATAAATAGTCGGCGTCGCAGCTCTTTGTATTTTTTGCACTTTTGAAATACTTGACTGACGATTGTGAAGTGCATATTGACTGCATATCCATCGGTATGAGAATCACTCAGTTTCTATTTGAGGAAGACGTGACATTTCTCAGTTTTGAAGATTTTTTCAATTTTTGGATTATTTTATGCTGCAATTGATAGAAAACCACAACAATAGATCGTTCCCCCCCCAAAAAATGAATAATTAGTCAGAGAAGGGGGGATGGGGTAGTGGTCCACAAAGAATTATTCCACCCTTTAATGAAGACATTACCGAATTTACGATGATTTTTTTTCAATTTTAAGATGATCTGTTCCTCTATTTATAAAACATTCACCTCGTTCTCATTTCACCGCAACAATGTACTTGAACTAAAATCGCCTATAGTCTATAATTTATAAGTCTACGTGCGTATATTGGGTCGATTATGTACGACCAAAAGAACGTGTGTGTATTGGGAAAGTAAAAAAAGACGGAAGACTTGAGAAGGAGGTAAAGAAAAAGGCCGTGGGTGGCCTGCTGTGCTCTAATCGCCGCACCGAGTGTTTATTTTGTCAAAACGTTTGACAGAATACAGACAACGAAAAACCATCGAACACATCGACAAGCGACGAGTGACGAGCGGCGACGACATCGTCGACACTCGACATTCGACACTCGACACCATACACTGTACACATAGTATAGAAAAGCAAGGACCAATGGAACCGCATTATATAGGTAAGGTACCTCAGTATACTACACGTATCGCACTCCTTTAGTGTGCTATATGCGTACACTGTACAGTGTACATATATAAGACTATGTAGGGGGTCAAGGGGAGCAGGGTATTGGGTACACAAACGCATACTGTTCATAGACCATCATCGTATATATTGTGGGTACTGTAGTAGGTGCATAAAATGTAGGACCTCGCAGTGTACGTATGTAAGTCTGTGTACTATGTACACAACCGCAAAGGCAAACCGTCCTCGATCGAATCGAACCCCCCCCCATGGCCCCCTTACACAGCTATATCTCAATGCTACGTTATGCTATTGGCGTATTTCAAGAGTAGTACGTTCACGTATTTTACTCCTCTTGTAGTTTACTATATTGTTAGCTTTACCGTATCTTGTTACCCAATAGCCATTTCCATCAATTCGATGGAACACCAGTACGATATCGTATTCCAATGGGTCTGCAGTAGAAGGGTTCATGAGTTGGGACGAGCCGAGCAGGCAAAACGCACACATCCACAATCAAATTTTGCCTTTTGGCCATTTTCTCAAACGAAGCTCATTTTGATATAAAAATCTTCCAAATAAAAGTTTTGAACTTCTGCCTGAGTGAAGATAGTCAAAGTGTCTGAATATCTTGAAGTGGAGTCAATTTTTGCAAAACGAAAAAGAAAAATCGTTTGCAGATTTTGTAAATGTGGAGCTTGTAAATATATGACTATCTTTAATGGGAGGACAACAAGATTACAGAAACGTAGGGCAAAGTAGGAAATTTGCTGTGGGTATTAGTTTCCTGGACAACTCAAAGAAGAGCTCAAGATAAATGATAAATTATCAAGTTGAGGCATTGGACTTTACAACAAATTTTCCAGAATAAAAATCTCAAATTTTCTGTTCCCTTCAACGAATTGAATTTCTTCTCATCACTTTTAGAAACTAAAAATTTTGGCATTAAAGGGAGCAATGCTACGATTTAAAAACCCATTATTTTGTTTATTTTTAAAAAATGTCTCAAAACCTCAAAATGAGTGATTGAGGAGCTAGAATTCTGGGGAACTTCTTCCTAGGCCATATTCTATAATTACCTGTCATTGCATTTTGGACCATATTCTAATTACCTGTCCTTGCATTTTGGGATCATCTTCAGCACGAGTTTTCAAAAAAAAAAAGTATAGGTATAGTTACCTATATTCTGAGCTCACATATTTTTCAATAAAATGGCACTAAAATTTCAGGTATGTGCATTGTGCAATTAGGCAGGGAATTAGTTTATTTTCCAGCTGCTCTTCAAAGGTGTATTTTGAGCTCACATGTTTTTCAATAAAATGGCATTAAAATTTCAAAATGTGCAATTAGGCAGGGAATTACTCGTAGTTCATTTTCCAGCTGCTCTTCAACCTTCAATCAGACTCTGATGTCTATATATATGTTTTGCATAATAAATGGTAATACCTATAATATCTACTATTTAGAGTACATGGAGTTTGTCTTACCTAACATAATCTTTTTTGCAATACGTTTTGCCATCTCTGACAAAACAGGTACAGGTTTCATCTAAAAATTGTTGACAGTCTGCGCATCTCAAACAGGCAGCGTGCCACTCAAGGTCTGGTGCTACCCTTAAAATATATTGATCGTGTATTTGTGAGCCACATCCGAAACATGAACTTATTCTTCTTTTTTCTGAAACAAAACGAAAATCACAAATTTGATTAGTCTACAGTAGGTTCCATTTCAATAGTTCATAAAAATGCACTGAAAACATCTTTCACAATTCTTATAGTGATGGTGAATAATTTTTTGAGAAGATGAAGTACCTAAGAAATTTATGTAAGTATGTAGATATCAAATTGTACATATGCATCATTATTTTTTGAAATGAAATGAGTGATTGTGATGCCATTCTTTGGGATCAAATTATGGTATCATTTCTTGTCATCATATGTAATATATAAAAATGTAGCATCGCATAATTTCTCTTACTCAGACTTAGATTCATCATTCGATTTCCAAGCACATTGATGAGATTATTGAACCAGAGCTATGGGACTGAAACGATTTGGGATTGAATTTCAGTTTCAGAATCGAAGTTTATTCATTTTGGGATTGGATTTGTTTCAGGATTCGTTCTTCTAAATTTTAATTTTGATTTTGGGATTCGTTTTGGGATTGAAAAAATTGTTTTGGTTTCAGGTTTTGGGATTTCCATTTCAACCAACTTTAAGCTTTAATTGACCAATGGACCCTCCAAGGGGTCTAAAAAATGGGACGTTTTGATATGGGGAATCCAATGGTGTAATTAGTTTAACATTTAAAAATTTAAATGCATATTTTGCTTAATTATTTCCTCAAGTAATTTTTATTATAATCTGAGTAAATGATGATTAGGTAAATGATGTAAAATGACAGTTTATCAAAATAAAATCACAGGAAAAAGGCAAAAATTGAAATCCCAAAATCAAAACGATTTTGTTTCAGTTCTGGGATTGTTTTGGGTTCAAAATTATATCAGTTCCAAGATTTTTTTGGTTTCGGGATCAAGAAAAATAACCATTTTGGTTTCGGGATTGGATTTCAATCGGGATTTAATTGGTTCCCATTTTGGGATTTTTTCGTACCCACAGCTGTGTTGAATTCGCTTTTTGCCATTCCAATCCTTGATTTGATCTCTTTTTGATCTTTACCATCATTATATTTCATCAGCGCTCCAAGGTATCTAAACTGATTTATGCTTCTTTCAATGTTTTGTGTTCTGATGTTGATTTTCACCTCTTTATCTTCTCTCTTAGTGAATTTCATAACCTTGTTCTGGACTGCATTTATTAGTGGTGCAGAGTTATCGATGTGAGCTTATATATCGATATTCTCAATGTACAGTAGTCCCCGCTTAATGGAATAGGTTTGGGCCGAGGTACTTTCAATTCTATTAACTGGGATATTCTAATGAGCGGTCCAATAAAAAAACGCAGAAAAAATTTCGAAATATGTATCCTGTATCTTTGCTTATAGCATTATAACCTCTTACTACAATAATCCTACTCGTATTTGGGTTTTCCCCAATCATAAATAAGCTTGGACTTCCTTCAGCATAATGTCCATAATTTTCATAAACAAATTTCAAATTGTTATTCCTACTTATTTGTTATAGAATCCAGTTGCGATCGGGTATGTTTCATTCTACAAACAAGAGAAAGCTGAATGATAAAAACACACAAAATTCTGAATTCTGTTGAAATTTCATCACTTTTTGATATTTTTAGGGGTTGGGTTCAGTACTTATTTGGTTTTTTAGTTAGGTACATTTAGTCTTTTAATATGTTTTGAAAACTTTTTTGGACAATTTTTACATTTAACATGTTTAAAACACGTCTTTTTCATCCACTTTTTGTTAAATTTTGTCGAATTTCCTTGATTTTATTTAGTCTTTTAATATGTTTTGAAAACTTTTTTGGACAATTTTTACATTTAACATGTTTAAAACACGTCTTTTTCATCCACTTTTTGTTAAATTTTGTCGAATTTCCTTGATTTTATCCAACTTTTGAAGATTCATCAATTCTATTAACTGAACTCAGTGCTCTTTTTTACAACAATAAGTGATATAACTTACAAGTAAGAAGATGCAAGCGTTCTGTCCCAACCCATTTCCATTCCATTATCCGAATTATTCTATCAACGGTGACTACATTAAGCGGGGGCTACTGAATATCAAAAATTTTACATCAATTACATCAAATGTACATCAAAATTCAAAAGTGACATTTTTTTAGAGAGAAAATGTGGGAAAATTGGACATGTTTTACAAATGAAACAATGTAATTCGTAAAATCCCAGCAAAACTGAATTTTTCTTGCTATTTTCATGAGTCAAGTACAATTTGTAAACAAAGCATATTCTGGTTTTTATAAAATTAAGTCCAAATTGCAGTTCAAAAAACCCGGGTTTTCAACAAATTTTTGCAATTTTGATGTACATTGATGATCGAAATGTTACATCGATGCACATCAATATCTTCTTAAATCGATGTACAGTACATCAATGTATAATTGATAACTTTGCACCACTAGCATTTATCTTCATTCTCCCCGACAAACCACCTCGACACAATCTTGAAAAAAAATAGGGTCGAGTTAACTCAAATTTCAAGTCAAATTTGAACCAATTTATTTCCTTTTCATCATTTTTTTCGGCATAAAATCGACCTATTCTCGAACATTATCGGTATAAAATTGACCCAAATTTACCATCAAGCATATTTCATATTGAGCATCGCCACATATTTTGTGTCGATAATTTGAAAAGTGTGTGTAGTTTTTCAGTTGATTTTTCAACACTTTTTTGTGATTTGATGCAAAATTGACTCAATATCTGTGTCGATGGTTTTGAGTACATTCTATCGACACATTTTTCTGATCAATTTTGTGTCGAGCTTATGAAAAACGACCTTAAATCTTCAGAAAATTGCTCTTCATATTCTAGTGCATATTGATTGCAATTACATAATATTATTACATTGTGAATTGATATTTAAGATGATTTGATGGGAAAAATCCCTGCACCTCGACTCTTTCTTGACTCAATAATTGGATCTAGATGTCCCCTTAGAAATGAAGCGAAATGTTATAACACTTCTTTTCTCCAACTTTGAAGTTTTTTGAAAAACTACTTATAGTTTTTGCTACACACTTTATCTGCGAGTAGTGAATTGATGTCAGCGATGAATAATTGATGTCTATTTTTTTATCAATTTTTGGTCTACTTTTACTACTACTGTGCTGTTAATCAACCATAAAATTTTGAAGTGATTTTCATACTTACTATTTTCATTTCTCAGCAAAAATGAGTCAAAATCAACTCCAACTTCAATGTACAGAAAAATTATATACCTATTTTTAAGAAAAAAATTGATGAATATTTTGTGTCAAGTTTTGACTACTTTCAATTCATCAAAAAATTGATGAAAAATTGATTCAAATTTTGAAGCTTAAAAAAACAATTGACTACAACAGCACAAATATGCATTAATTTTTAATCAATTTTCACGCCATTTTCATTTCTAAGTGATAATCAGCTTAAAATCAACTTCAACTTTTATGTGCTAAATTAATGTCTATTTTCAAGGCAAAATCGATAGATATTTCAAATCAAGTTTTCATAGTCTTATCATTTTGACAAAAAATTGATGAAAAATAGATCCAACTTATGATTTAAAAAGTAATCAATTTTTCTACCATTTTGCAACAATTTTGAATCGATTTTTTACATATTTTCATTCGAGCAAAAAATTGGTAAAAAATCGATCCAGCATTGAAATTTTAAAAAAGGCATCGATTATGATATCACAAATTTAGAACAATTTTTAATCGATTTTCACATCATTTTTATGACTTGGTAAAAATCGTCCTATAATTGACTTCAACTTTTATTTGCATAATTGATGCCTATAGAGAAAAAAAATCAACAAACAAGTACTACAATAAAGGATGATTTGGGATCAAGTTTCCATCAATCTTACATTTTTTAAAAAATTGTTGAAAACTATCAGTCGATTATTTTTATATTTTTTGTCAATTCTCAAAATCATCAAAAAAATGATCAAAAATATTTGCCGATTTCTACGCGATCAAAACTCGACCTCAAACTGAAAGTCGAGATGGTTTGTCGGGTCTATTCTAATCCAGCACTGTTTATCCAGTTGATCATTAGGTACCTGCATTTGCACTTCAGTTCCAGCAAGAATCGCTTTGTCATCTGCGTAACATATTTCATTGATTCTCTTGCCATTGATCTGGAGTCCCATTCTCACAATTATTGCTTCTCTCGTAATTTCCTCTGCATACAAGTTGAACAGCCTAGGTGATAGCGGGCATCCCTGCCTCACACCTCTTTTTATAGCACATCTGTTCATTAAGTATATGTACATATTTCCAATTTTGATGTTTGCAATCTGTTCCCAGTACAGATTCTTTATTAGTCATTATTCGCAGGTCGTTGTCATCAATGTTGTGCTTCTTTAGAGCAGTAAGGTAGAAAAATTAATGAATTAAAAATTGATGAATTTGGTCTAAATTCAGGTTGGTGGTGTAAGTAGGACGTTCTGCATGACACATTACAGCATTTTTTTAAATGTCAACCAAAAGTGAGCATTTCGAGTAACGAGAATGGAGAAAAATATTTTTTTTTGCGTTCTCAATTGAAATGTGTGATTAAGTTGAATGGATCCCTCAAATGGAGGAAATATTGAGCCTCAATCTTTTCAGGCTTTTAATTTCCCTACCCCCTCCCTACCCCACCCCATCCCCCCTAATACATTCCATGGCCCTAAAATATTGTAAATATACTTACCTACTCCCAGAATTCATTTTAATAAATCTTTACTGGTCTTAATTTTGCTGTATCTACTCACCAAACCATTTAGATAGCCTATTTAATTTATATCTCTTACATAAAATTTACCACGAATATCACTTTAAAGTTTGAGCACATGTTACCAACAATATTGACAATGCATGATGAAAACAAAAATAGTCACATTATATTTGAAAGAAAAGTAAAATGATGTTTTGATATGGTGTAAAATAATTAGTGTTCATGTCGTATTCGCGTTAAACACGTTTGGTCAAGGCGACGACGACGATGGTCGATGATAGCTACTACACAAAGAGCATCAAAGAGCAGTAGCCACTATGTACCATAAACCTATCTATGATCATTGCTCATGCTCAGGTATACGTATTATATTATGGAAGTCCTAAATACATACGTGTATTGTGTACAGTACCATCCCACAGCGTGTTTAGGTTAGGTTAGGATACCTGAAATGTACATATATCTTACCTACATCGATTCGTTACACCCGGCTGTACTATCTACTGACAGAATAAATTTACACAGACCCAAACATACTACGTACTATATCCAGATGAATGGCGAGTAGCGGTGGCTAATATTTTACAACACAGCACAGTAATATGCCAATTGCATGCAGTGTGTTTTGGTGTGGTGTAGTGTGTACCATATAGTATACTCGTATGTGTTA
Organism: Planococcus citri; assembly: GCF_950023065.1. Lineage (NCBI taxonomy): Eukaryota > Metazoa > Arthropoda > Insecta > Hemiptera > Pseudococcidae > Planococcus > Planococcus citri. Next base: position 65,178,572 of record NC_088680.1, on the reverse strand, counting down.
ATTTGAGTATTAGATGCTTGACCGCGCCACGCTGCCGCGTCATCGATTCAAAGGGGATGGTAGCTGACTAGCTGGCAGCTTTGAATTATAAGCCGAGCGCTAATTAGGCCACACAACGATTACGTCTCACGTAAGCAACGACCGCCGTGCAAAGCGAGCACGCGAACAGGGAGCAGTATATTCTACATGTACACATACACAGGTAGCCTATCCTATATCACTTTTAAAGGCGGAATAATTGAGAGTTTTTTTTATTTTTTTGTAAATATTCTCATTTTACAGTTCTGTTTCTTGAGTAAATAGGCACTCGCAGGTATAAAACTTGATGCAAAAAATTTGAATGAATAAAACTAAGGTGTTGGTATAGAATGGTGAAATTTGACCCTTGAACTCTTCTGGAAGTTTCAAATTGAGTCTATCTTGAAGCCTCCAATGCCAGACAAAAAATGTGACCTGTTTTTTCAATATTTTTTCAACGTTTTTAGACTCATTTTTACGTTTTCAAAAATTCCCCAAAAATCTGAAAATAAATTAGGCGAGCTGAAATTTTGGATTTAGTGATGGTCACAATTAGTGATGTAGGTACTCTTTCCAAAGGTCTAACAAGGGAACCTTTAGAGCTGATTCTTTTCGATTTGAACGATGCCAAGCTAGATCGAATGAGCATGTCCTGAAACCCTTTTTTAGAGCATTCTGGAGTCTCCAGCGATTTTTCATGACTTTGGTTGGTGCATGTTGGGCCCCTTTCTTGCACTTGACTCTGTTAGAAATTCATTTTTGGTTGCTCCAGAACAATAGTGAATTTTTGAAGAACTTTAAAAACTTGCTGGAGGCTCCAAAAAGGTCAAATGGGAACCTTTTTGAGTCGGGTGGTCGTGTAGACATGTACCAGATAATTTCACGTTGAAAAACCCGCTCGTTATTGATTTATTTTACATTTTCTGGAATTTTCGAATTGGTCAAAAATTCATTCTGGAACTGGAATTCCTGGAATTTTGCGATAATCACTTGAAACGATTGAGAGGGCGTCCGATAAGCATAGATCAAAGTTGTATGTAGGCTATAGAGTAGATTTTTGGCCCCTCCAGAGCGATTTCAAATTTCTGCAGGAATTTGAGAATTCGCTGGAGGCTCCAGAATGGTCCAAAACTAGCAGTTGGTGATACTCTGATGCACGAACAAATTGGTTCAATTTGCTTTGAAAAAATTTATATTTCATAAAAATGTTTGAAAATCGCCTCCAAGTGTTTAAATTTTTTGAGCTCGCAGAAAGTTTCCAAAATTCTAAACCTAAAATGGTTTTGTTCTTTGGACTTCCTAGAACCCATCTAAAAAAAAACGTGAAATTTTTATCAACATTTGGTAAAAAATGAAAAAAATTAAGAAAAACACATTTTGGCCCTCCCCTCCAAACACTTGCTTCAGGGGTTCAAACTTTTTATCAAGTTTTTTCTCATCATGGTTGACCTTTTTGGGACAGGAGCTTTTAAAGCACTTTAGGCTCCAACAGTGTACACTACACAGGCAGCATATTGTGCCATTTACGTATATCATTCGAGTAAGTACAGAAAGAGTATGTTGGAGCGAGAATTTGTTTACTTTTGAAGTATCTCTACCTATGTAGGTATAATCGTCGCACCACACCGCATCGTCGTTCAGTGCGTTAATTATTGTAAGAATAAAGAGTTTTATTACGAACCTCTTAAAATCGGTTTTACTCGTATTTGTATTCCGTTCAAGGTAATGGGAACATTATTTTGTGGGAAAAGTCGCCGTAATGCCTATAATGATTTTTTTCTTTTTTCTTTTTGTCGAAATGAACGAATGCGAAAAGTAAACCGCCGAATAAAAGGTATAATTGAATGTAAATATATGCAATAAAAATCAAACGACGATCGGTGACGCGTTTTCTGAAGATTAAATACCTATAAATGCCACCTCAAAAATGCAAAACTTTTGAATGCATGCGCAATTCCAAAATAAGTCTCTTGAGATGTTGTTGTTTTTTTTTTTTAAATCCTCACAGAAGTAGACGACTTTTCTTCTATACAGAAAATGAATCAAAGATAAAAATAAAAAATTGAGAAAAAATAGTTTCAAGTTGACAATTATGGCAAGTGCAGAATTTTTTTCGCCAAGTACCTTACTAAAGTATTAAGTATGCTAAATGGAAAATTTCTATGCAAAAAATGTTACGGATTATGCCAAAATGTCAATATACTATACACAGTAGACTTGTGTGGTAGATACCATAAGGTAACTGTATAGTTTACGCAGATGAAATCCATAAAGAATCAGTAGCAATGCCAAAACCAATTGACCACAAAAATAGGTATACTGGTATACATATATGTAAGACATAGATAATATAATAAGTTTAAGATGAAGTAATAGCATCGCAGTTCGCTAGGCTGCCTCCTTCGCCATTATCCTGATCGTCGTCGTCGTCAAATGTACATAAATACGAGCGCGTTATCACGAAAATTCTAATAAACTCGTATATATATGTACAATAAAATATGTATTTTAAATTGCGCCGCGCTGAAAGCTGAAGCTACGTCGCGTTCGCGTCTATAAACCGGTTCTTTTGATAAGGTGCGGCGGCGCAGCGCGTCACACTAATCCGGCGCCTGACACTCGTTCCTAATCTTCTTAATTCTGGTCGTAATTCTTTATGTCGCGCAGCAGCGTTTGTATGTACCAAACTTTCGACATTTTGAATTGACCGGCCACCAGCCGCCGCCGGCGCCGAATGGATGGTGGCAAGCAGCACTCGCTAGGGCAACTGTTGTGGTAGAGTACTTCGATCGAAATGTCGAAAATAAGAAATAAAGAAATTTAATCGGCTCGGGTTGTATAGGCTATATTTGTAAGGTTGTGTGATAGGATTTTCCATTCATGTACCTAGGTATGCTATATGCTATCTACAATTTACCCATACAAGTTAGATAATTTCTTGAGTGGAGTGGAGGGAGAATGCGATATAATGCTTGATATTTGTGCTAGAGTGTCATTTTTTGGAGTGTGATGTTTAACATATCGCACCTTCGGAGTAATAAGGTTACATCCCAAAAAAGTGAAATTTTACAGGAGAGTGATTTTCTTTTTTTAAAAAACTTGATTCATTATTTTCATCAAATTACGAATTAATTGTGAGGAACGAATGGCACCTCATTTTTTGGATCAGGTATCCAACCTTCATTTAGCATAAGAACACTTTGAAAAATAAAATCTTAAAGAGGAAATATTTCAATGTTTGGAAAACATTATTTTTGAGTTATTCCCTTTCATCAAAATTGATCTGGAGGCGAAAGAAAGAGTCCAAAAAAATTTCATGGTAACAAAGTTACACAGAATTGAATTTCGGCCAATCGACATAAATGTCGTTAGTTTTTTTTCTAGAGTGCTTAGTTTTTGAGTTTTTCTCAAAAAACTAAAATTTCACTGTAGGTTATGTGCAAATTCATTTCTCTGAGTTTTTTTTTACCTTCTCTAGTTTTTTTTACCCCCCCCCCCCCAAGAATTTTCTAAAAAATAAGCCACCAAAGTCATGAATCGATTTGAAAACCATATCAACATGTTTTGTGGTTCTTTAGGAACACAATGCCCTTGAAAAACTGCATTTTCCATTTAATCTTCATGGTTCAGGGGACTTTGAAAAATGTGATGTGAATTTTAGTCGATTTTCTTAACAAAATTTTAAAACAGTGTGTTTTGATTTTAAGGATTGGACGCACTAATTTCCATCAAAATGAGTTCGTGAGTACATCACTGAATTCTACACACTCTGGTCTATTATGTAGATGAGCTGGCTAGTTTTCATCGAAATTGTTTTCTAAAAATTTTTTTAACAGGTAAAAAAAATAGAAAATCCATATTAATTTTTGTTCTCTAATTTTTTTACCCCCCACTATTTTCAGAATTTTTGCTCGCTGAAGACCGTTTAAAGGGGTGATGCCAATTTTATTCATTTTTGGAGAAGTTTCGAATGTACGGCTCTGAACTTTTGTAAATAATATTGTCCAAAAAACACTTTCTACAGTTGATTACATCAATGTAAACAATCAACCAGAAAAACTGAATAAATGATTGATACCCCTCTGATATAGGTTGTCTATGAAAGCAAACAAAACAAAAACTGGTACAAAATTGAAGACCTTAAGTAGGCATAGCAGTAACATGGAAACAGAAAATTGGAGCAGGAACTTTCACAGCAATTTTTTACCATCTATATCCGCAAAAAATTTCCAAAAAATAGTTTTTTTGTAAAAAAAAATGCGTTCATCTGGTGGTTTAGGAATTTTACAGTCCAAAAATACGTGTATTAAATTTTTTTGTTGAAAATTTGCACAAATAATCTTTATACATTCTCAATTATATTCTCAATTATGTTTTCAAGCAATGAATACACTAATGATAACGGAAAGGGCACTTTTTGGCATGATTAATTAATAATTTGTCAGGAAACGTTGAATCTATGTTGTTACTATTGAAAAAACAGAAAAAATTGGGGGTAAAAAAATAGCAAATGGGGGTAAAAAAATTGCAAACTCGTTTTTTTGCAAAAAAAATTTTTTTGGTGAACCTAATGAAATTAAACTTTCGGCAAACACTGAATCTTGTCAACAAATGTTTGCTGATTTCAATGCGCTTTTCAGTTTTTCTCTAGCTTCATTAGGTCAGAAGAAATTTCAAGATATGTCCTGAGGGGGGTAAAAAAATAGGGCCGTTACCCCTATATACCATACACATTTCTATCTGGCAAACATTCAAAACAATCAAAACTGTTTTTCAACACTTTGTATGTAGTGTACGAAATTTATACAAAAAAGCAGATATTTTTGAGATATATGTACGTAACCTTATCTATAACACCAAACAACTTGCGATGTTGTTTGGAATTTTGAGTAATACCATTTGCGTTTTTACAAGATCCAGATAGGGTACCCAACTCAATGTAGTTTTTTGGTTGCGGGGGGGGGGAGGGTCATACAAACCCCAAAAATGTCAGAATCAATTTTTTTTTCGATGAAACCACATTACTTCCAAGGTGCAATATAGACTGTTCTGAAGTATTCTGGTGAAACTGTGGTGTGTTATGATTAAAAAATGGAATTAATTTTGGACATGAGGTTGTCAGCTTTATTTCTGAGCTAGTATCAAAAGTTAGTAGGTAGGAAAATAGGTATTGTAAGGAGAATTTCTAAACAGGTAGGTAGGATCATTTTTATGTAGGAAATATAAAGAATAGAACCATAACACACCACATAAGCTTCTCGATAATAATAAAATTCATTCTCAAATAAGAAACTAAAAATTCTTCTCCTTAAAAATAATTTGGAAGCAACGCCAAAAAGGAGATGCTGAATAAATTTGGTTCACAAAATCAAATATTCAAACTTAAAAGAAACACGAATGTATCTCACACAAACCAATTCATCTTGGTAATTCAAAGATAGAAAAAAAATAAAATCTCTTATGTCGAGATATACTTATCAATAAATTTAGAAAAAATGAACTCGATTCATAATTGAACTTTGAACCATTTCAATTTATAAAGCAAATAAAAAAGCTAGTGGAAAAGTCCTATTTGACTATATCATACTATACAAAATATACATTAAAACCATATAATCATGGTATAGGTATCTTATACGACGACCGTATACAATGGACAAATAGTTCTGCCGTGAAAATGAGGCAATATGTGACGGCTAGATTTTGGATGCAGAATCCAGGAAACGTTCTGCACATGCGCCAAATATGATGCTTTCGGCGCTGGTGGAGAGAGAGATGGTTCACTGGTTGAACATGGGTAGGAGGTAGGAAATGGTCTCTCTCTCCAGCAGCGCCGAAAGCATCATATTTGGCGCATGTGCAGAACGTTTCCTGGATTCTGCATCCAAAATGTGGCCGTCTTTTTCTCCGCTTGAACTATTCGTCCATTGTATACAGTCGACGATCTTATAGGACATTGTTTGCTCACCTACTTAGGTGCTTAGGTCATGGCAGAGCCATGCCTACACCAGCACCCTCGGTGCAGGGACTTAAGCCTCCATAGTTAGCCTGATGAGCACTTTGAATTAAGTATATTTAAAAATCACAAACTCCGAAAACAATTAAAATTCTCTATTCAAATCATAGTTATTTGATTCTCTTCAAAACTAACATCAAAAAACATAACAAAAATAGGAATATCAAACTGATAAATGCACACTTCTGTCTAAAAAAACGCGGTAAAAATACAAGTCATCTTGAACAAGGAAGTTTACCTCAACGACTACATTGTGAGGGCGAATGGGAAAAGGGACCTCCCAACCAAAAAATCAATTTCTGTTTTCTTCGCTAAATTTTCTTGGGGACTCTTTAAAAATCGAGTGGAACCCTCAACAGGCCTCAATTTTCATCATTTCATCAAATTTTTCTACTTTTAAGCGAGGCATGTATAAATTTATTACTTACAAAAGTAGAAAAATGACGCAAAAAATTCGAAAAAAAATGTAAAAATGCGTAAAAAATTAAAATTTTACAAAAACTCATTACTTTTAAAGGTGCGTTTATGATTGTCCGTAACTCTTACGGCCTGTTACAGAAAAGTAAAAATTTTTTTACTTTTCTGTAATTTTCTTTGTTCTTTTCTGTAAAACAAAAAGTTACGGTTACGGACAACGTGAACTACGCCATAAGAATTCTTGTATTTTACTTTTCCATAACAGACCGTAACTTTTATTACGGTTAGTTACAGACAATCATGAACGCACCTTAAAAGAAATACGTGAAAAAAAATATAAAAAATTTTTGCCATCTGCGGGACTCGAACCCACGACCTCTGGCGTGACGAGCCGCCTCTGTACACACGTAGCTACCGGGAGTGTTGTGAGAATCGGCTTTCTAATGATATACAACTAATTTTATTGTGAAATTAACATGAATAACACAAAGAACAGAAAAACATCGCCAAAATCAGCCGCAAATCAGATTTTTATTAAAAATGAAATACTAAAAACCTTGAATATACTCAATCTATCAACTTTGAAGTGCATAATTTGGCCAGTAGAGCTTGTTGGAGGACGTGCGTGAATGTTTGGTAGTATGTAGAACCTTCGAAGTTCAAATAGCCATACATAATCTTACAAAATAACAGAGGAAATAACGCAAAACTTTAAACCTCCCCCCCGTAAAATTTTACTTTTGGTCGGGAGGTCCCTTTTCCCATTCGCCCTCACAATTATCTTTCCCTTTACCTCCTCCATTTATCTCATCCAAAGAGAATAATCTTCTATCAGTAAAATACGGAATTAAGAGGTAATAACTAATAAGCATCTTACGACAAAACATGGACCATGAGTACAGAATGGGAGAATAAAATATCTGTTTTTGAGATGATCGTGCTACCCGCTACCGAAAGCTACTGAAGATCTCATGGAAGGACTTAATCTACAACACAGAAGTCAAAGCAAGAGTAGGGGAAAAACAAAGTACTAGCAGAGGATATCAAAAACAGGAAAATGAAGTACTTATATTGCACACAAATAACAGTATATATTTTCATGCTAGTGATACAGGGAAAAATTCAAGTAAAAATGATAAGAGAGAGAAGACAATCAGAGCTGCTGACAACAAACCAAGCTTGTTATCTAAAAAAAAAATCCAGTAAAGGTTATGGTTAAAAATTTCTGGTTAAGCTTGTGGTTAAAAATTTAACAAGTAATTCAAAATTTAGGGTAAAGGTTACTGTTAAAGTTTTTCATATTTTAAAGTTACCTGTTAAGGTTCAGGTTATGGTTATTGGTGATCATTTTTTTTTTCGGTCAATGGTTAAGGTTAATGTTACAATTTTTGGTGGTACTTTTCCAGTTGAGGTTAACATTTCGGTTAATGGTTAAAATTACAGTTGAAAATTTTCAAAATTTTTCTCTGAGTTTGAAATCTTGAAGTTTGAAAATTGAAAAACTGGTAACATTATTGAATTCAAAATGTAACAATTTTTTATCAGGTATAGGTATATTATTAAAATATCATTTAAGATCGAGCCTTAATAGTTTAATGACTAATGAGTATAGAGCCCTGTGCTGACAATGAAATGATCGTCGGCGGCGGCTAGGGCACGCATAGCACTGTGGCTGGTGGTAGAGCCAATTCCAGCCAAAGGTCTTGGCGGCTGCAAAAATTTCACTCGGTGGCGGCTCAGCTGACTACAATTGCTTCAAAGTTGACATTTTGGGGTAATTTTTCATAAATTATTAAATTACCCCAAAAATGCAAATTTTTGTATGCAAAATCAAATTTAACTTCTTTAAAATACCCATTTTTTGAGCTGAAAAGGGAAACCATTTTGGTAGTGTGTGACAATAACAAAAGTTTTGCCTCTTGAAAAAGCCAAAATATGCGAAAAATCTCCCTGAAATTTGCTGTTTGAGTGAGTTGAGCCGGCTCAGCCGAGCAGATTACTCGACAGTGGCTGAAGTAATTTTTGAACCAGCGGCGGTGGCTTAAGAAATGTTTGATTTCCAACTGTTTTTTTTTTCTAAAAAATTTTCGTTTATGGTTACAGTTACAGTTTTTTTTTGATCTCAGAAAACATCACCAAAAAGTTTCACTTTTCTGTTAAAAATTTCTAAACAGTTTCACTTTTTTGCTAAAAATTAAGCCAAAAATGTTGCTCTTTTACACAAAGTTTCAATTTTCCCCCAAAAAATTGCAAACACATAAATATGCAAATTTCAATTTTTTTCAAAAATTTTCAAATTAGCTCTGTGTTATGCTTAGATTCATAAATTGTTGAAATCTCACTTTTCTGCCAGTAATCACTAAACATTCTCACTCTAATGTCAAAATTTCCAAAAAAGAGTCGATTTATTGCCATAAAGCTGCGCAAAATCCAGGGTTGTAAGGTAATTTATGTCGGTAAATTACGGCGGTATTTTACCGTATTTTACGGTATTTTACCAAAAGTTTATTACCGTATTTTACCGTAAATTACCAAAAAGCATTTTTTTGCCACATTATTTGAAAGTTGAAAGGATGAATCAACAGCTGAAGATGATTGGCATCAAAATTCACAATTAATTTGCATCAATGCTAATGATAATTGATACATGCTACATATAAACAGGAAAATATCTTGAAAATTACCAAACAATTGCCAGAAAATTATTCACAATTGGTCAAAAATCAGAAAAAATTGCATCAAATCGTGAAAACATGTTGAAATGTCATTAAAATGTACTTCAAAATCATTAAATTTTGGTTATTTCAATCATTTTATTTAAAATAACCAAGTTGGTCAATTTTTTATTTTTTGACAATGTTGAATGATTTTAAATTTTAATTTTAATCCATGCATGGTTATTGGTTACTCATACAATTAATTTTTCCCCATTGGCATTGGCCATCTTTCATCACTTTTTAGTTTTTACTTTTTAGTAATTTTCAGTAACTTCAATGTTTTTCAATTTCAAGTGTTGTTACCTAATGTAATTTTTAATTTTAACGCTTTTATAGTTTCATATTGTTTTCAAATTTCAAGCAGAAAATTATTGAAATTTCCACCCATTACATAATACAGTGAAACCGCGATAAGTGCAAACTCAAGGGACCGGAAAAATTAATGCACTTATTGAGTTTTTCACTTAAAAGGGTTTGCACTAAGCAAGGTTATTTTTTCGCAATTTTCACTTATTAAGGTGAATAAATTACGCGACAAGTACCTCCTTTTTTTGACTCAATTTTGATGATTTTTTATTTGATTTTACGTTACCTACATCCATTTTATGCCAATTTTACACAATTTTTTTGGACATTGTTCTATTTCAGTGATAATGTTGGAGGATTTTTTGAATATTTTCTACATTTTTTACCATATTTTTCAAATTTTTACTTTAGTTTGGATGATTTTCACAAAAAAATTCGCCAAATTCATTGCACTTATTGAGGTACTGTTGCAGTTATGGAGGTGAATTCACATGGTAAATCGACTGTAGGGACCGGGGATTAATTTTGGTTGCACTTAACGTGAATTTTCACTTAATTTTATATGTTTGAACTTTTGAAGGTTTGAAGTTTGAACACTATAAGTTCATTATATTCAAGTTGGTAAAATACGGTAAAATACCGTATTTTACCGTATTTTACCGCCGTATTTTACCAGCGAATAAATTACGGTAATTTAACAACCCTGGCAAAATCATCTCACTTTTTGGATGAAAATGTGAAAAAATCTTTTTTCTTGCCAAGTAATAATTGACAAAATTGAGAAAAACTTTGAAAAATTGCTCAAAATATCGTTGAAATGAAATTAAAACAACCAAAATCTCTTGAAATATCTCGAAATATTAAAAAAAAACCAGATCATTGATAATCGTTGCAAATTAATCCAAAAATTTTGTAAAACTGCACAAAATGTACAAAAAAAGATATGATTTTAAGCAAAAATTCAAAATTTTAACCCTTGGAAAATGAAATTAATTAAAATATGGTCAGTTGAGATTTTTTTAATGTTATAAGAATTTTGACTATTTTACCGCCCCCTTCCCCCAGTAAGAAGCTTTGCCAGAGCTCTGAAAGTGAAATGCATCAGCTGCACACGAGTATTTCGTTGCTTTAGTAGGAAAAGGTTGTAACTACATGAAAGTTGATTTCTCAGAAAACGCATTTTAATTTTTAAAGAGCATTCTATCAAGTACACTTGATAGTTTTAGATGAGGTAAGAGAACATTTGGTTATTGCAATCATTTTCCTGCTAATTTTCAAAATAAACATCCTGGTAGCACTGATTTTTCATTTTTTTATTTGAGGAACTCTGAACTAAAAAAAGTAAAATTCAACAAAGGAACTTTCACCTTAAGTCAAGCTTTTTTCATCAAAAGCCCATAAGAAATACACAGGAACGATATCCTTAAGGTGATGAGGTTGATTTTCTGCAATTTATCAGTGAAATTACGTGAAATTATGTGTTTATAATGACTTTTCTTACCAACAAATTACAAAAATCAAAAGAAATAGGTTCAATCTGAGAAACAATATCATTTAGAACCTTTTCATTGTAACGGTTTTGAAAACGTGTATTTAAAACCATTTGTTTTCGGCTATTACGAGAACAAAAAACATCGAAATTCAATTTCAAGTGTTGCATCATGTAGAGGACAAAATTCTCTTTCCAATGATACCACTATCTCATTTTTTAAAATTGTAGTTACGACCTTTTCCTAATAGAGCAACGATTTTCTCTAGTCCTTTTCTTCCCAAGTACCTATCTAATTATAAGTGGGCGTTTGTTCATAATCACCAGTTGATTGGCCGAGGCTTTATGGTCAGCAGCGAGCCTACACAAACAATTAAACTTGATTGTTACTATACTTTCTGAGAAGGAAGGGTGAATTCACGCCAAAGTGTTTTCTTTTGATATCACCGAAGGGGTTTTTACTATTTATGGATGGACGATGTAGCACCTAAATTTGCATTATTAAATAACGAATTACAAGCGATTTGACGTAGGGCAGACTGGACTGGAAACTACGTTATATTTCTATCATTATTTGTTGCAGGTCCAGATCGAGTGGATTGGATGGCGTCGCATATGCAATATAAGAGCTAATCAGCCAGCGTCGGCATCGTTTTATAACCGATAGACGATAATGTGATCGGCATTGCTGGCAAGGCAACAATAACGAGAAAAAAAAAATACAAGATCGACAGCGAATATGTACTAAAGTGTATTAGTGGTATAGAGAGATAGGTATAATATAGAAGAAGCAGAAAGAATATAAGCAGAAGAACCTATACTATATGTATAAATAGTTAATAGTGTATCTGCTACGAGAGGAGACCGATTCAGAGGATGGGACGAGGAGGAAATGCACGACGAAGAACAAGTAGAACAAGGAGGAAAAAAACCGCGGTGTCATTAAAATATCTTTTCCGATTAGTAACAAAAAATACCGCCTCTTGTTTTATGTAAATTTACACCATTATTCGGAATAATTGTTCGATTTAACATGTATGCGAGTTTATCGCTTTCATTTCGCTATATACCATAGGTAATATGTATATTGTATAGATATACGGCAGGGTAATATAGCCAATAGGTAGAGCAAAGAGCGAATCGCTCGAGCTAGGCTATGTATAGATACTGGTCTCGGATGGGGAATGGAACAGTCAGAGACACTGGTCGTAATATTACCTACAATTATTATGTAATATCAAAAAACACCCACGTTTTGTCAAAAAATAAATTAATGATACCTACTTGTTATAAATTTAAGGGACTGTTTGAATGAATTTATGTCGATACTCGACAGGTATACCTATTCAAAAAATAAATTTGAAAATTTGAAATATTTTGTTTTTACGAGGGAGGAATCCCAACCGACAAAATATCTGTATCGATTCCGAAATATCAAAAAAAAAAACAAAAAAACAAATGAATACCTTCAGGCCAAATTTCAGACACAGAATTTTATTAGCCCATTTTATTTTTTACAAGTTTTTAAAAATTCTTCGGCTCATTTTCTGAGCATAAAAAAATGGAATTGATTCGATTTGAAAACGCTGAAACTGGTTACTACCCTACTTTTCACTCTTCTGAATTGTTTTTTGATAGTTTTGAGGTGTTATGGGACCTCCTAAGAATTTCTGGAGCTTCCAAAATTATCATAAAAATGACCAAAATGAAATTCTACGCTTATTAACGCAAATTAACAGTATTTCTGGTCCTTTTAAGCGATCCAAGTGCAAATTTTCAAAGCAATGCTTCCAGTTCTGTTGATTCGAATTAAAAATTTTCTCCAGCGATTAACTAATTTCGAAAAAATTGAATACAAGAAGGAATTCGTTGGTGGCTTCAGATAGACTCGAAATCATCATAAATCAATTTGCAGAGTCAATAGGTAACAAGAGTCTACACTTAACTCAAAGTTTAGCTTGGTATTGTGACAATGTCATGGAACGATGAACTTTACGTATTGAAAAAAAAAACATTATACCTAGACTGGAAAAATGTTGGATTTGAACTACAGGGATCTAATATTCAAAATTTGGGTACAAATCAGTTTAAAAGATCGTAAAGATAGTTAACCCAAGTTTACAAGTGCTGAATTCCATGAAATTTCATCAAAATTGACAAAACAATTCATAAAATGTTGTTTAAGTACATGGAAATAATATAAAAACATTTCAAAAAGCATTAAAATCATTTAAAATTACCAAAAATTAATGAAATTTTGGGAAAAATTGACCAATTTAGCGAAATTTGCATAAAACGCCATTAAAACATGTTGAAAATGACATAAAAATGTTTTAAAGACATTAAAATCACCAAAATTACAAAAAAAAAGAGATAAAATTTCATCAATTTAAAAAAAAAATCATCAAAACATAAATCAAAAGTTTAAATCATTCAAATGCCCAAAAACTGATGAAATATTGCCAAATTGTACATTAAACATCATAAAGACATGTTGAAAGTGATATTAATTTAGGTTTGAGAAAAAATTATTGAAAATAATCAAAAACTATATCTATCAAAATTTGTGCGAATTTTTTGCTCAAAATATTGTTAAAAAAAGTGTTCAAAGTGTTATAAAAATGATTAAAAAGCATTAAAATCATTGAAGATTCTGAAAAAAAAATTTCAGTAAATCTTGATGACTTTTCTGCTTTTCAAGTCATTTTATGTAATTTTAGCACATTTTCATAAATTTTTGCATAATTTTTGTTTTTTTCTTTCTTTGTCAAACTTTCCTAAAATTTCAATAGATAATTTTTTTTAGTGTATTTTTGTCATATTCAATTTTGGGGCCTCTTGGGCCAGCTTGAGGTAAGTACAATCTATGCTACAACAACCAGTCCCAGGAGTAGAGAAGACAAACCTTAAGAGATGTTTGGAGCGTCTACGTCGCAGAGGCCGGTAACTCATCTTCGGCGGGCTGGAAGCTGAGAATGAGGCTAAGATCAAACCTAACACCTTGGTGTGTGCCCAGCGTCAAAGCTGCAACCTGAATGGGCTACAACATCAAACTGTCTCAGGAAGTAGGGGAGAGGAGAAAACAATCGGAAAATATCGCTGAAGCAGCAACAGGAAGAGCAGCGAACCTTGCAAACCCCGATACTCAAGAGTCATAAATACTGCTAGTGCTAGACACAAATCCCGTACAAAAGCGAGAATTCGGCGCTATAACCGAACTTTAGGAAAGTCGGCTTGACGGCGCAGAGGGCAGCCCCCTCATCAAGCTATACTTCCTTGGGCTAGAAACCCATAGAAGCAAAAAAAACAATTTCTTGAGACAACAAAAATAGAAGAAACTGGCTGGAAAATCAGGGAACCCTGTTGGGCAGCAGGCAAAAAATCCCATGCTATGGATGAACAGTCCCCCCCAAAAAGTCAAAGAGTACACTCCAACTGGCAGGAGGAGTAGAAGAAGACAGAAGAAAAGACTTGATGATACATCAGCAAGCAATTCCAAATGGGCTGAACAGCTCACTGGGTCAAAGTTCAATGATGAATGATGATGATTTAATTTTGGCTAACTTTTCCAAAATATCCCAAGTTTTTGGCAATTTTGTGAGATTTTAATGCTTTTTAAGTATTTTGTAGAAATTTCATCAATTTTTTGTTATTTTATCTAAATTTTGATAAAACCTCATCAATTTTCAGTCATATTTATTTTCAGTTTTCAGTTGTTGGCAATTTTCATCATTTTAATGCATTTTAACCAGTTTTATGTTCTTTTTGAAAATATTTTTTCGACGTTTGTACCCGTGAAATTTTCGCTAAATTTTGATCATTTTTTTTCTCAACTTCCACACGTTTTTTGAAATTTTTAATGTTGTGATACTTTTTGAAAATGTTACGTTATTTTAACATGTTTTAACGAACTTTTGAGCACTCTTTTGTAAATTTCGATAAAATTTCATCAATTTTTGATAATTTTGAAGATATTTTCACGTTTTTATATCATCTTTACAAAGTTTAAACTTTTTTTTCTGCAATATTTTGCCACAAATTTTGTCAAATCTTACTTACTGAAATTTTAACAGTTTTTGACAATTTGAAAAAAAATATTTTAATGCACATTGCACATAATAGTGTTTTCTTTATGTTTTACATGTTTTAACAATGTTTGAAGCAATTTTCACCGAATTTCGCCAAATTTTCATCATTTTTGACTCTTTTAGTAAAATTTGAAATAATTTGTCCACGCAGGAGAAAAATTGAATCTGCGCTGAAGTCTCCAAAACGTCTTAAAAATATGGGAAATGTGCTCAGGAGTCAGGAGGTCCATTTTGGCAAAGAAACTGAAATTTCTGCTTTTCAACATAATTTCATTGTTTTCTCGTCTATTTTTAGGTTATTTTGACACTTTTAAAAATTTTCCAAGAATCAAGTAAATAAATACCAGACTTGGATAGGTAGCTGAAATTTTGAATTTAGGGCCTTTTTGAGTCGTCTTTTCCCAATACTCTAGGATTTCTCAAATTTAAGAAGAGAGATGAGGTGAGAGTGGTTCACTTGTGATGTTGTGAGATCGAAAATTCGTAATTTAATTATATAATTTTCAACTACCGACGTTCTTTCTTTCATAATTCATCGATATAAATAATTTATTAATCACTTACTAAATTTCTCCAAATCGAGGCACATTTTTTTGACCAATACTCTAAAAATTGATAGTTTAATTTTAATATTGATAAGCACTTGGTGGCATCTAAACCTGATCAAAATGAGATTCCAGAAAAAAAAAATTTGAAAAACTTTATGCATCCAAATTTTGGACTACTGAGCATAATAAAAGGGGAAAAAAATAAGACTCATATTATGCCGATGACCTCATGGACAGAGTGCACTACCTGCAATCCCATTCAAACTTCATTTCACATTTTCATCCTGTATATTGTACGTGTGTGTATTTTTTTGTTGTTGTTTTGTCCTTTTGACTTGTTTTTGAGCCAGTTTCCAACTTTTTGTTCATTTGTGTTCATTTATTTGTGTTTTTTTGCGTTAAATTAGGAGTATATATACAGGTGAGTTGGTACCCAAAACCTTCAAAGATACCGACAAAACGTAAAATAACGTGACTTTTTTTTATTTAAGCGCCACTTTCCGCATTCAAAGGAGCAAAGGATAGAATCAGGTGAATAAGGAGAATAAGAATGGATGTGTCTCGTCTCGTCTACCTTTCTTTTTCATCTCGTCTGACGTCTGCGAGTAATAAAACTGTAAACATAGGTAAAAATAACCAAATAGAAGTACAATAGGGCGCGGTATGGCTACAGAGTACCTACAGATGACAGTGAAGGTGAAGGTGGTGGTGGTGGTGGCGGTGGCAGTCCAGCGGTAATAAATCATCCGCTTTATCTACACGTATAGCTTAGGTAGGTAAACTAGGTATGTATTTATACGAGTACATGTACACGCGCTATATGGAGTAGAGTGGAGTGAGCCGCGAAAGGCGCAATGCCCGCCCAACGCCCAACGGACCAACGGTACAACCTCACATATTTACTTCTAAGTTCATAGCATCCGACCAAAAAAAAAAAAAGTGAAAAATGTGATGTAAAAAGAAGAAAAAAATGATTCGTGTAGTTATACAATAAAAACAACTTTTCTATCGATTTTTTTTTTCAGGACGAGGAGGAGCTATTTTTTTGCTGAGTTTGCATATTTTTAGCATTCGACTGTACATACGATCTCGTCGTTCTTTTTAGTTTTACGTGTTTGAGTGAGCTGATGTATTGATCTGAACGTTTGGAAGCTCGTATTTTTACTATTTGTGATTGCGATGCATTGTGGGTTGCAGATATGAATTTGTATACCAAGGTTTGGGGAATGATGTAGGATTTCAGAAACTGAACATGAAGGAGAAAGTGGCGGAGATGCCTATAATAATATATTTTCAGGAAGTTTGGCAACTCTGCAATTGAAAATTTTTGCAATTAGTGTAAATAAGTAGATAAGGTTCAGTTTTTATGGAAATTTTTGTAATAAATCGTTCCATTTTGGGAACTCTCGATCCTTCCTTTCAGATTACCTACCGAACTAAAATTCATATAATAGACAAATTATCAACTAGAAACACATCACACAGGACACAGGTATTGAATGAAAGAACTATGATTTTGCTATGTCTATTTCATATTTTACTTTTTCAGCAAGTTCTTTTTTTTTAATTGAAAAAAAAATGAACATTTTGAACATTTTAGGTGTTGAAATTTTTGCATTCTGGTAATTAGGGTTACTTGTGTTTTTTTTTAGTGGATTTTTGAAATATTTCGGACCCGGTTAAAAATACATTTAAAAAAAAAACAAACAGATTGATATGTGAAATTCTGAGTAAAAATTTTATTTTTTTTTTTGTTTTTTTATTCATTTATTGTCACTAACAGATTTTTCAAAAAAAAAATCAATAGCAACATTTTAATCACATTTTGATAATTTTCAGTGATTTTAATGAGTTTTTTTGAGTGTTTTTACATCATTCTGACGAATTTTGCAATTCTTTTTCATACATTTTGGGCAATCTTGTGTTGAAATTTCGACTGATTTTGGTGATTTTCAGTGATTTTTATGTTTTAATGTACACTGGAAAAATTGTAATTTAAATTATTATTATTTTCTGGTAATTTTCAGTGATTACTTTTATTACTTTTTAGGCTGCCTAAAAATATTGACCAGGAACAAGTTTCTCTGCAATTTTACCAAAAAACAAAACTTGCTGGAAATTTTGATAAAAAACAGAAGAATTTTTCGCAATTTTGACAAAATTTTGAAAAATGCTACCTATCGTAATTTTGATTAAATGCTGATTTTCTTGCAATTTTAACACAATTTTGAATTTTTTGACGGCAAACAAGGGAGAATTTCTGAAAGCTTTGAGCTTTGACCAAAAAAGTAGGTACTCGTAGGTACATTTTTTTTCTGGAAATTCAGATGAAAACAAGTTTGAAGTCTGATCAGTAATTCTTGAGAAAATGAAGTGGTTTTGGTAATTTTGACAAAAATCGGTCTCTTGTACCTACAGTTTTCACAAAAAAATAAGACTTTGCAATATTGGCAAAAAAGTGAGATTTTTTAATAATTTGATTTTTTTAAAAAAACATATTTTTTGCAATTTTGACTAAAAAAAGTTAGTGTTTGGCCACAAAAGTGCGCGAAAATTCCTGGAAATCCGACCAAAAAGATGAGTTTTTTTTTTTTTTTTTTTGCAATTTTGGGTTTAAAAAATGGCATTTCTTGGCAATTTAGATATAAGAAAGAACGAGTCATTTTTAGAATTCTGACTGCAAAAGATGGCTCATTGGCAACATTTCATCACATTTTGGTAATTTTCACTTTTCAGTCATTTTAATGACATAATGAGTTTTTTTGATGTTTTTTTTTACACCACTCTGACGAGTTTTCAACATATTTTGACCACCTTTTTGATGAGATTTAAATTGTTTGTAGTAATTTTAAGTGATTTTTAGTGATTTTGATGTTTTTATGCAAAAGAGATCTAATCAAAACAGGGTCTGTTCCAATCTGACTGTATCCAATCACTTTTCCTTGTGGTATGGTACGTCAAATTAGTGATTCTTTCAGATAGGTTCAATTAATTTCGTAATTTGATCAAATTCAATCATTTTTCTGTGGGTCAGGATCAAGAAATCAAAAATTTCAGTAAGAACATAACATACAATGACTGGAATTTGACATCAACGGTTCAAATCATAACTGTCAAAAAGCTAGACCACGTTGTTAGGTTTCAAGTTTATTTTTTAGTTCCTCCACACTGCCTAATTTGACATTTTAAAATACTCAAAATAATACCTATACTCGATTTTGATTTTTCTGAGGAGAATCTAGCATGGTATAGACAGTGAATTTTGAAGGAAAAAAATGTGTTTTTAAGGGATTTGATAGCTTTTTTTTCCCATTCAGACAGGTACCTATAGAACAACCAATATTTTTCCAAAAAAGAACCTGAATATTTGTAGGAAGACTAACCAGTGAGCTTCGTAGAAAAAATCATAAAGATTTTACAGCAAAATAACATACGAATGAGTCATCCTGAACTGATAAAAAAAAACACGTAGGTATTTTTACGCTTCATTAGATTGCAACACTTCGGAGATAATGATCAATCTTTGTAAGAACATTTTTGAAATCATATATAGGCACATATTTGGCATTTTAGTTTTACTATTGTTGAATACGTGTCAACTCGACGTCTACATTTTTTGGATCTTTAGTGGCGCCACGCCAAAGCAAAGAAACCCAGCCATCGAATAAGTATCGAATTGTGATAAAATATGTAGTGAAAAAAATATTCTTATATGTAGTAAAATTCAATTCACAAAAAAAAAAAAAATTGGACATGAATTTGAAAAAAAATCATAAGTAATGTACCTACTGTAATAATTAGATAATAAAATCGAAAGTTGCATCCATATGTAATGATACCTACACTGCTTTTGATTTTAACAATTTTTCGAATCGAATCCCTGTACATTAATCTCAATCGATCGATTTTCTTCTTACAGCTCGATGAAATCGTGAAGTGGACAAATGTTTTACATAATTTGTCCTTTCACTGAAAGTCATTAGTCAAGTCATTCGTCATCCGTCAACCGCATCGGCATCGTCACGTCATCAGCGGTCCGGTGCAACGAAGGGGAAATTATCAAGGTAGGTTTCTCGTATATCTACCATGCCATTGGCACTTTTAGTTCGTGGACCTACTTGAATCAATAATTATTGCACATTTACATAAACGTACCTAAAAGTGAGCACAGTGTGTAAGACAACTGTATCAAACTAGGTAGGGTTGCAGGTAGTTTGGTAGGTACATATATTACGTCAAAAGGAAAAAAAATCATAATAGTATATTATAAAATACAAAAATATTGAGGTAAAAAAGCACCCAGTACCCAATTACCCATATTTGAGTAGTACAAGTACACCTTACGTGAAAATAATAAACCTTTGCACCCGAAAGGATATTAACCAAAGACCGATAATAGTAGGTATAAATATAGGTATACCTATGCAAAGGTAGACAGATTATGGTTTTGAAAAAAATAAAGGCAAAACAGGAGAGAAATGAGAAAGAAAATAAACACCGAACGAAACAAAAAAAAACAAACACGAAAAAAAAGGAAAAAGAAAGGATCGAGACAAGACGATCTGTTACAACAGTTTGGCGACATAGTGCGACTGACACTGGACCGTTTTCATATACTCCTATCTACAGCTACAAGTACAGTCATACAGTTGACACTTTTTTTAAAATAGTGTTTCCTAAAGTGGTTAGGTGTACAGATCGGTTAGATTATGAACCAAGGTTAGATACATTAAAGTGAGAAGATAAGAGAAGAAATGAAACATCATAAAAGTACCTATGCTGGCTCAGCTCAACATACAATACCGTACTTTATGCAAGATACCTATAGCTACCTACGCCATAAAAATGAAAATAAATTTTCATGACATTTTCATTGCAATTGTGCATATTATATTTTTCTGTTTCCTACGTTTAAAAACTACCTAGTTAAATTTTACAAAAAATTGTAAGCATAAAAATAAAGTTGCAATTTTATTCACGAATGAATTTTTCTCGGAATTTTTTGACTCGAGTGTTTTTTTTTGTTTTTCAGAAAAAATGCATTTTTTATTTTGTCATTTTTTCAAAGATAAGCGACTCGCCTTAAAAGTCATTCAATTTCAACAAACCGTCGTCACACGATTTTTTGAATATTTTCACAGCAGAATGGAGAAGAAAGTGTGAGTCAAAAATGATTACTTAAATGAACAAGAAATTTGAAACCAGCGGTTCTAAAAATTCAACGAAGGGTAGCCCATGGAATGAAAGGCTATATTATGGTTGTAGATCCAATGAAATTTAATTCATTCATGTTTCAACAGATGTCTTTTATCTATTTTGTAATTGGATCAAAAAATGGTCTGAAACCTTCATAACCAAGATTTCAGCTATATACCTACTCAAATTGATAGGTATTTCAATTTGTGGTGAATTTCAAAAAATTCTTATTTTTGGCGATTCTTGCCTTTTAAAAAAATGCATTTCAATGAAAATTATGGAACATCAATATTCCTTTCGACTGGATTTCGCCATTTCCGTCCATTCTGGAGCTTCTGAAGCAATTTTAGATTTCTCCAGAATTTTAGAGCTTCTCCAGAATGGAGAGGAAAATCATTTGAGCAAATAAAAATCGAGTTGTGGCTTATTCTCGATCTATTCAACAGAATTATCCATCTTTGAGCCAATTTCGGGTTGGAAGCTGCAGATTGGTTCGAAATTGTGAAATTTGGATTTTGATTTTTCTCCTCGCAAATAATTAAAAAAAAAAACACAAACTCGAAACGTCCACCGGAAAATCGGCTTAAGTGTCGATAAACCCTTATTAATCAGGTCGAGGATGCTGCAACTCGATATTAAGCTGCTCGAATAAATTTCCACGACTTCCGGAAAAATTTTTAAGATCTGGAGTACTTAATCGAAAATCGCGCTAGAAGCTCCAGAATGACTCGAAATAGTGAAATTAAAATTCGGAGCTTGCTTTTAGACAAAATACAGTCTTTCGTAAAAATTTAAAAATTTTCTTCAGAACAGGAAAATTTTATGTTTTTTTTTTAATATAGGTACTTAAATAGGCCTACATTGGTATTCTAATCAAAAAGCACCTCCGAGATATCCACTTGGAAATCGACTCAAACGTGAATGAACCTTTTGAACAGGTCGAGGATGAACCACAACTCGGTTGTCAACTGCTGCCCAAATTGATTTCCATGTTTTCTGGTCGAGAAATCATCGAAAATCGAGCTGGAGGCTCCAGAATGGCCAAAGGCAAAAATTGTAAAATTCGGTTCGAGGGAGTTGACATTAATTTCGTGACTGATTTTCATCATTTTTTTACCTGAATAAATAAACATTTAAAAAAAAACACAAATCGCCAAAAAAATGACCAATTTTTACTTTCAAAAATTCGTTGAAAATCGAAAAATCCCTTTCCGGGCAGCTGAAATTTTGGTTGTGGGATTTCAGACCATACTCTTTCCAAAAATCATGGTCCCGTTCAAATCGAGAGGGGGCAGACACCTCGAGAGGTTCCCTTGTCAAATTTATTAAGTGTGAAAAGATGTGCAAAAATTTAATTGTAGGGAAAATTTTGATCAAATTCAGCAGAGACCTTCATTTTGATTTGAAAGTTATACTCAGAAAAAATCTTAGCTCAGGGAGTGCCTTTTGAATGGAAGTATAGGCCCTCAAAGAGGAGGGGGATATTTTCAAAAAAATCACTAGGTCATTGCCATCAAAATCCAAGACTATACTTTTTGATTTCTACTGGGTGGTTGGGAATATTTGCAAATGGCTCATTTTTGGCCAAATTCTCAAGTATTTTTTAAATGTTTTCATTTTCAAAAATTTCGCATTAATTATGCTAAAACATGAAAATATCTTTTTGAAACTGAGGAAATAATAATTAGGAGGTACAGTTGCGCCAACTTCTTGATCATTATTGCCAATTTCAAAAAATCGACAAAAATCACCGAAAAATTCCAACTTTTCTCGGTTTTTAGAAATTGACAAAAATAACCAGAAAATTGGCATCACCGTATTTCAAAATATTTCTCCAGTTTCAGAAATGATATCTTTCTATGTTTTGGCTCGATTAATGCGAAATATTTGCAAAGAAAAAATTTACATGAACATGAATTCACGCAGGCTACCCAAAAATAAGCGATTTGTAAATTTTCAAGCTCAGTAAAACCTCAAAAGAGATCTTGGATTTTGTTGGTAATGGCCTAGGTCGACTTAGAATCTCAAATACTATCTCTTGGAATGGGACAATTTTTCCCAAAACAGGTTGGTTCAGGAAGCAGAGCAAAAAAAAAGACGATTTTTCAACAAAAAAAATGCCTCCTCTTTGAGGGTCTATATCTCCCCTCCAGGGTCACCTTCTGAGTCAAAAATTTTTCTGAGTAAAATTTTCAACTTGAAATAAAGATCCATACTGAATTTAGTCAAAATTCTCCAACACTTTTTCGCGATTTCTATCTTAATAATTATACAAGTAGGTACGTGTACTTACTATTTTATAAATTTTCATTTCAGGAGTGAAATGATAACGATTCTTTTATCTGAATGAATCATGTGAGAGGAGGGGGAGGGAGGAGGGGTCCCTTCTCAGTAAAATTCAAAATACCTGCGACCGAAAATGATTTCTTTCAGTGTAAAATGCCCCAAACATCCATCACCACACTCCCTCGTGCCATCAATTAAATCGAAGAAATATCGATAAATCGCCATCCATGCTTCGTCGATCCTCATCTCGAATCCTACCAGACAAGTTCCGGTCCTCCAGTGCCTCGGATGAACACGCAGGAACAGGATATCATGCGTGTAAATGAAAGATCTCCCGATACAGTATTCGAGGTAGTTAGTCATAGTCATCTTATAGCAATAAACCTGTGAACTTGTACAGTACCTACCTAGTATAAGAAAAACTTGAAACCAAACACCGAAAAAAACGCCAAACTCCAGTCGCAGTCGCCAAACAAACGTAGAAACAGCGAAATGGTAAACACAGAACAGACATGGCACTGTCTCGATCTTCACCATTCACCAGAGAGTTCCAGTCCAGGTAGAATACTATAGAGAAGCACAGAGCACAGCTTCAATGCCAGAGGGCAGGAGACAGCGCGAGACTGCGAGCTGGTTACTGGCGACAGGCGACAGACAAATCAAAGAGATGACGCCAATTAGCTACCCCTATCTTACCTACAACAACACTATGTATTAATGAACCGCTTAATCGTAAAATACACATACGTTCTGGTTCTCTCACCTACGCATTTTCGGTCGTCTATCGACGGATAGTCGATACCTCATAGCCAAAGCCACGGATAACACAGCACCAGTGTCCACTTACCCTTCACTACCTGACTCTGCCGCACTTGTTCCTTATTTCGTCTGATTCTTTAAAATGTACCTATGATTTCCGGTCGTTAAAAATCCTTCTTGTTTTTAGCCGTATCTATACGTAGTGATATCGTTTCTCTCTCGCACTTGTATTTTTTTTCCTCTCAATTTTTCGTGTTTCTTTTATCGCGCAGCGGTGCGGCGACCTAATAACATTCGATTAGAGAAAGAGTTAGAGTTAGAAGAGTAAAAGAGAAAGAAAGATGTCGTTGATATACTCGTGCTGGTTACTTTACTACTGCGCGGCGCGGTATCATCTATCAATGATGGTGTCCGCGAGGTTTACTTTGGCGCTGTGACTATAGCACGTTTGGTGTTTGTCTCAGCTCTTCGTGTAGAGCAGTTTCAATAATAAAATAGGTTCACTGAATAGTGAATAGGGCTACTATACAGGTACCTACGATCAATCTTCAACTGTTACACGTTGCAAGAACCCAGGTACGTATAGTTTTTTAAATGAATGAAATCTTACGGCGGCGTCTCGACGATGCACCCTCACCTCACCTACGATCAGACAAGTGATTGATTTTGATGTCTATTTCTTTAAAATCGTGTATTTTATGTTTTTTTTTTAATTTGGATGCCAAGATTAAATAATATGTACCTGAGAAAATCAATTCGCACTAAAATTCTAATGACGTTATGCTCATAAATTTTTCTATACGACTTCTCAGAGGCAACTGTTGGCATCAAACCAAACCCAGGCTCAAACGACAGCAACTGAAACACACCATTATTTGAGCACTGCCAAAATATACTTTACCTAGGTAAAGTATATTAAAACTTGGGTATACAGAGTGGGCCAAAAGTCAGTACCCCGATTTTCACGTTTTAGTTTTTCTTTAAAAAATCAAAAACTAAGCATCCTAGAAAAAAAACTAACGACATCATGTCGATTCGAAATTTAATTCTCTACAACTTTGTTGTCATGAATTTTATTTTGGACGCTTCCTTTCGCCTCCAGATCGATTTTTGTGACTTGATGATTTTTATGAAAAAATCGTTTTAGTTTTTCTTCAAAAAATCAAAAACTAAGCATCCTGGAGAAAAACTAACGACATCATGTCAATTCGAAATTTAATTCTCTACAACTTTGTTGTTATGAATTTCATTTTGGACGCTTCCTTTCGCCTCCAGATCGATTTCTGTGACTTGATGATTTTTATGAAAAAATTTTCAAAAGTTCATTTCAAAGAGTTTTAGTTTTTCTTTAAAAAATCAAAAACTAAGCATCCTAGAAAAAAACTAACGACGTTATGTCAATTGGAAATTTAATTCTCTACCATTTTGTTCTCGCGAAATTTTTTTTGGACGCTTCCTTTCGCCTCCAGATCAATTTTTATGAAGCTCAGTTGGCAAATTTTTCGATAATTTTAGTTTTTTGTAAAAAAAATCAAAAACCAAGCATCCTAGAAAAAAACTAACGACATTATGTCGATTCGAAATTTAATTCTCTACAATTTTCTTCCATGTAATTTTTTCGTAGGATGCTTCTTTTCATCTCCAGATCAATTTTTGTGAAGCTCAGTTGGCAAATTTTTCGAAAATTTTATTTTTTTGTAAAAAAAAATCAAAAACTAAGCATTCTAGAAAAAACTAATGACATTCTAGCAATTGGATATTTTGAAATGAACTTTTGAAAAATTCAATGTTTTTACTTTCTTATTTCCATTTGGCAATTTGCCAAAAATTCAAAATCTTCATTTAAAATTTTTTAAAAATTATAACAATGGTAAAAAATGGTAAAAAAAGTAACAAAGTTGTAGACAATCAAATTTCCAATCGACATAATGTCGTTAGTTTTTTTCTAGGATGCTTAGTTTTTGATTTTTTTTACAAAAACTAAAATTTTCGAAAAATTTGCAAGCAAAGTTTCATTAAAATTGATCTGGAGATGAAAAGAAGCATCCTACAAAAAAATTGCATGGAAGAAAATTGTAGAAAATTAAATTTCTAATCGACATAATGTCGTTAGTTTTTTTCTAGGATGCTTAGTTTTTGATTTTTTTTACAAAAACTAAAATTTTTGAAAAATTTGCCAACCTGAGCTTCATTAAAAATTGATCTGGAGGCGAAAGGAAGCGTCCAAAAAAAATTTCATGAGAGCAATATGGTAGAGAATTAAATTTCCAATTGACATAACGTCGTTAGTTTTTTTCTAGGATGCTTAGTTTTTGATTTTTTAAAGAAAAACTAAAACTCTTTGAAATGAACTTTTGAAAATTTTTTCATAAAAATCATCAAGTCACAAAACTCGATCTGGAGACGAAAGGAAGCGTCCAAAATGAAATTCGTAACAACAAAGTTGTAGAGAATTAAATTTCGAATCGACATGATGTCGTTAGTTTTTTTCTAGGATGCTTAGTTTTTGATTTTTTGAAGAAAAACTAAAACGTGAAAATCGGGGTACTAATGACTTTTGGCCCACTCTGTATAAAAGCCTTCAAATTTTTTAATCAAGCTCCGGCTTCATTGAAATTTGAAGTCAGGTTCAGGATTAACATATTAAGGGGTCCCAAAGAGCATAATCTTCAGAATTTCGTGGACTCGATCGAAGAGTGAGAAGAAAATAAGATGAAACATGATTGAACATTTCAATTGCTGGAATCCAAAAAATTCTGAGTCATATATGACAACTACTAATTACATTTTTTAACACTGTGTTTAATGAAGAACTGACCTAGTACATTGAAAAATGATAAGATTTGATCAAATTAAGAAATTGGCTGAACCTATCTGAAAAGATCAGATCTAATTTGATGCTCTCCAAGGAAAAGTGATTGGATATATGGCCTGATTTGAACAGCGACCAGTTTTTTTTATTAGATCTCTTCTGATCGTATCAGTCCAGGTACCTATATTCCTTGGATCGACACAATTCTACCAAAAGTTTGATTGGATTAGGTACACTATATCTTTACACATCACACTGATCTGATCCAACATTCAATCATCTCCCCTTTGACGACTTCTGTCATTCTACACTTCTACAAGAACATTTATAAGCCTTTCATAATTTTTACACCAGCTGTAAAGTCTGGGAAAAGTTCAATCGATAAATTTCAAGCATTTTCATGAGAGAAGTTGAAATTTACAGAAGCAGACACCCTGACGGTTGTATAAAAAGCCAAGTCGATAGGAATTTTCTCTAAAGTAAAATTTCATCAGCTGAAAATTATTTCAATTTTTTTTTTAAAATAAGATTCGCAAGGAAAAATTTAATGCTCTAAACTACTTTTTCATTCTTTTTTTTCAACAAGGAACTTTATTAGCTCATAAGGAACAATTCTTACGTTTCAACAAAATTGGAATAAAATAAGGCAAAATATAACACCGGAGTTTTTGATTTTGATGGAATTAAATTTTGGAATTTTAGAAAATTCGGTTGAAGGATAAAAAATGATGCTGTTTGTTTTCTATGCAGCACCAGAATTTTTCCAAAAGACTCCTAAAAAAAATCAAATCGAATTATTTAAATATTTTCAAAAACTGTATTACTCAAAGCTCAAAGAAAGCTGGCTAAATTACACGAGAAAGTGTTGAAACCCCTTTAAAGCTATTCTTAAACACTCAAAAAAGCATTAAAATCACTGGAAATTCTCAAAAAATGGGAAATTTTAGTGAAATTTTTCCAAAATTATTAAAAATTACCAAAAACAGTTGGAAGTGTAGGTATGAAAAAGTGTTGAAAACTGAACTCGCTAAAAAAAGGTGTAAAAACACTTGATATAAACTGATTAAAATGAACTAAAAATCACCAAAAAGTGAAGAAATGTTGCCAATAGAGCTATCTGTAAAAATCAGAATTATCAAAATTTGCCAAAAAAAAAACTTTTTTTTGTTCAAACCAGAAAGTCTTGCATTTTTGTCGCACAAAAATAAGTTTTTTTTTGTGCAAATTGCAACAAAAAATCATGTTTTAAATCAAAATACTTGATAAAAGATCTCACTTTTCTGCCAAAGAGAAACTTGTTCTTGGAAAAACTTTCAGGCAGCCTTGCTTTTTTGTCGCAAAAATCTGTTTTTTTCAAAATAGAAAACATTGGTAAAAAGGACAAAGGACTCATTCTCGGTGATTTTTTTTTTGAAATTTCCAAAAAGTCATATTTTTGCCGAAATTGCAATAACCACATATTTTGACCAAAAATCTGCTTGTTCCATCAACATTGCGAAATGAAATCAGTTTTTTCAATCAAAATTGCCGAAAAATCGTATCTTTTTCTCCAAAATTGTGACAAAGCTTACTTTTTTGGTAAATACTGCTGTGAAAAAAAAAAAACACTTTTTGTCAAAATTTCCAAATAAATTGCTAAAAAGTAATGTTTTTTGGCCAAAATTGCGAAAAAAACCGTTCTTATATAGCTGAACCAACAACAATTAAATACGTAAGTATTTTCCAAGGGAAATGGATCTAAAAATAGGTAATACGTAGGTATTTAAAATATCACCCATTGAATTTTTTTGAAGACATATTCAATTGATTTGAATCAAAATTTATACCTAAATCTCGAAACTACCAAATTAATTCTAATAATATTCACCATTATTTTACATCATTGGGTAGGTACTAACACATTAGGTAGTAGGTATCTATTAATTTAATTTTCATTTTGAAATAAATAAGCAAACATAAAAATAAGGAAACCTAAATTTAAGTGAATAAATAAGTAGCCCTCATTCTCATTTTCGCTCATCATCAACACCAAATTCATTTCCTGATTCTTCGATGTAAAAAAAAATTCCATGTACGAGTCGATGAAGATTTCTGTGTAATTTGTGATACATATCGAGATCTAAGAAATGGTGACACTAGTGACACTCGAGATTCAAGGTTGTTTTATAGGTACCTACTCGCATATCGTTCGATACCTACGTTTACTTTTACGTGAGTTGTAATTTGCTTGCTATAAGTTACGTATACTAAACCGTGGCGGCGGAAATGGCTACCCATGCTTAAAATTTTTTTATTTACTTTTGACGCTTTCAAGCGTGAACACAAAAATAGATTCGAAGAACCAAACAGGCTTTCCAAATTTATAAAAAAATTCAGGAAAAAAATCCTCGAAATTTTTTTTAATGTTTTGTTTTTGGCGAATTTTTGGAAACTCCATCATTGAGTGAGGTGAAGATGAATTAATTTGAGGCAATTTTTTTCAAATTTTTCTTCAGTTTTCTATTTTTAGTGGTAGAATAATATGATTTTAGAGTCCATCATTGCAATCATACTGCCCTCCAGAAAAATATGATGTGGCTTCAAAGGATTATCGCAGATTTAAAGGTTTTAGTAATGCTAGTGCCAATTTCGTCTATCAAGTTTTTAAAATAAATTTTCAAAATTTTCAAAATGACTCCCAGTCTCCCAAGCTGTTGGTTATGCGTTCCACTTTTGAATACAGGATGTCAAATATCGACCAAGGATCAGATCAGCTGATCTGAAAAAATCCATAACCCATATATGTCGAGATTTAATTCGAAGAATGAAATACTCATCGTGCCTATATAACCAAGTAATTCACATTTAAATGTAGGTGAGTGAATGCGTTTTTCCGATTACGGTACCTAAGTAAATAAATGATCGCAAATATACCTACCTACAAAAAGAGAATAAAGAGAGACAAAACAAAACAAAATAAAAGAAGAAGAAGATAAAAACGTAAATAATAAACGACGATAATAATAAAAGGAAAAAAGAGAGAAAAACCTGTCCGTTCAAATTATCAGCGAGCGAATTTACGAGTTTGAACGAAACGCATTAAATTAGCCGTATATTTTAAAGCAATATACGAGTAAGTAGAAGTACATATTTAACGCACGTTGTACCTATACGTACGCGTAATCGTAATAATTAGCGAGTTGGCAGACCACGCTGTTGCACCTCACCTCGCCGATATGCCCAACATTCGACGTATTTAGCGTATGTACTCGAGTGTATTATCGTTTTGCGTATGCATATGTACTTATCTTACTTTATATATTGCAAGTGCATAGCTTACTTTACTTATAAATGTACGTATTCGTAAATGAACTCGTACGTCGTACATATGTAGGCTATATTCTATCCTATATTGTTACTCTATACGTTCATGATAAGTGACACTCGTACGTACTTTTACTATAGGACTACAACATGAGCATAATTCACAGGTTGTCATACAGATACTGCATACAACTGTAGGAAAATCCTGGTATCTTAGCTTTCATTCAGTTGTGGACATTTTTTTGTAAGTTTTGTTCGACTTGTTCAACATAATTATTATAGGTAGGTAGGTACTTATTTGTTTAAAAGGACCTAACTTAAACATATTTGACACGAGAGAGTCACAATCAGTTATCACAGTTAGTCCGGCATATGACAATAGGAGTAATTGCACCCCCCCCCCACTACCGATCCTCCGGGACAACTTTTTTCTTAAAGGGGACATCCTAAGAGACATTTTAAAGCAAACTTGCCAAAAAAAAAGTTGGCCTTACTTACAAAATGGCGGCCATTTTGATTGACAGGTCGGCCGAAATCGCAGATTTTGCGTTTTAACATAGGACTTGTAGGAACTTTTTCAAACTTTACAAAGGTAGATCGAAAGATCATGCAAAAATTTATCACCTGTCAAAATTTCAAGTGCTAAAGTGCGTTTTTCGATTTTTGGTGAATTTTTGAAAATCGAATTAAGGTCAAAAATGAGGGAAAAAATCAAAATTTTACCAAATTGACCAAGAAAGCAGAAATTTGGGATATACCCTATTTTCGACATGCCGAATCGATTGGAAACAATTTCAACCCGTTTTGAGCAGTTCTGGAGCCTCCAGCAGATTTTTGAAACTCGAAATTCCCACAAAATTCCATCAAATTGGAGTTGTAATGCTAAAATTTATTCTAAAAACTAATTTCAATACGCTACGAAGTACTGCAGGTGAATTTCAAGTCGTTTTGGATCCTCAGCGACGTTTTGAAAATTCCTGAAGCCTCCAGATGATTTTTGAAACTTTAAATTTTCACAAAATTTCATCAAATCGAGATGGAAATCTGAAATTTACTCTTCACTCCAATTTTAACACCCTCTGAAGACGACTTCAGGTGGGCACAAGTAATTTTAGGGCCTCCAGCAACTTTTTAAGTAATTTTAGGGCCTCCAGCGACTTTTTTTGAAAATTACTGGAGCCTCCAATAGATTTTTGAAACTTGAAATTTTTCCAACATTAATTTATCAAATGGAGTTGGCAAGCTGAAATTTACTTCGTAGACTGCATGGTGGTTTCAAATGGTTTTGAAGCTTCCAGCTACTTTTAGGAAATTTCAATTTTCCAACAAAACGTCACACAACCTTTCAAAAAGTTGCTGGAGGCTCCAAAACGACTTGAAATTCACCAGCAGTCAACTTCGTAGCGTATTGAAATTAGTTTGCAGAATGAATTTCGATTCTCCATCTTAGTTTGATGATATTTTGGGGAAATTTCAAGCTTCAAAAATCTACTGGAGGCTCCAGTAATTTTCAA
Organism: Planococcus citri; assembly: GCF_950023065.1. NCBI lineage: Eukaryota > Metazoa > Arthropoda > Insecta > Hemiptera > Pseudococcidae > Planococcus > Planococcus citri. The sequence goes on along the minus strand of NC_088680.1, from coordinate 65,147,103 downwards.
AAAAAGTCGCTGGAGGCCCTAAAATTACTTGTGCCCACCTGAAGTCGTCTTCAGAGGGTGTTAAAATTGGAGTGAAGAGTAAATTTCAGATTTCCATCTCGATTTGATGAAATTTTGTGAAAATTTAAAGTTTCAAAAATCATCTGGAGGCTTCAGGAATTTTCAAAACGTCGCTGAGGATCCAAAACGACTTGAAATTCACCTGCAGTACTTCGTAGCGTATTGAAATTAGTTTTTAGAATAAATTTTAGCATTACAACTCCAATTTGATGGAATTTTGTGGGAATTTCGAGTTTCAAAAATCTGCTGGAGGCTCCAGAACTGCTCAAAACTGGTTGAAATCGTTTCCAATCGATTCGGCATGTCGAAAATAGGGTATATCCCAAATTTCAGCTTTCTTGGTCAATTTGGTAAAATTTTGATTTTTTCCCTCATTTTTGACCTTAATTCGATTTTCAAAAATTCACCAAAAATCGAAATACGCACTTTAGCACTTGAAATTTTGACAGGTGATAAATTTTTGCATGATCTTTCGATCTACCTTTGTAAAGTTTGAAAAAGTTCCTGCAAGTCCTATGTTAAAACGCAAAATCTGCGATTTCGGCTGACCTGTCAATCAAAATGGCCGCCATTTTGTAAGTAAGGCCAACTTTTTTTTTTTGGAAAGTTTGCTTTAAAATGATTTTTTTTATTTTATGATACCAATTCAGTTGATTTTATCTTCAATCAATTTGATTTTTAAACGCCAGGATCGTTGGATGCTGAAATCATATCGAGTTCTTGATGTTCAATAGTATCAAAGTCAGTGAGTTCTAATGCCACTGTCATCTGGTGTCAAATTTTGATATGCATTGGTGCCAATGACAAGTGTTAATTTGGTATTCCTCAAACAACCAACCACACTCCCTATGAATGAATTATTCCCAGAAAAAAACTAATTTACGAAGGTACACACCTCAGAACTTCTCGCATGAAACGAATCTTCCCGTGCAATTTTGATAAAGAAAAGAATTTTTTGATAATTTTGGCGACCATAAAAGTAGACTTTATAATATTTATTAGGTATATATGAAAAAAAATACAAATAAAAAAAATTAATTATGAAAAAAAAAAACAACAAGACCTACACATATTTGGGATTTATTTCTTGGTTAAAAAAAAAAAAAACAAAAAAAAAACTAACTGTGTAGCAAATTTGACAAAAAAGCAGTCTTTCTTGCAACAATTTTGACAATAAACGGACACTTTTTACAATTGTACAAAAATGTGTCTGCCTATGATTTTTTGAACATTTTTAGACAAAATAAGTAAGATTTATTTGGTAAGGTACCTACTACCTACCTACCGTATTTTATTATTTGATAAAAATCAAATTTTTACTCGCAATATTGTCAAATAAAAATTTTTTGCGACCAAAGAAAGCAACATTTGTTAGAAATTTTGAGTTTGATTACAAGAAAAGAGTCGTTATCAGTTTCAGCATGGGCATGGAAATGGCAACAAATAACTTTCTAGGTACTAATTTTAATGAAAAAAAAAAGTTTTTTTGGCAGTTTTTGTCAAAAGCAGGTAAGTATGCAGATTTCTTTTTCTAAAAGTTGATCAAAAAAAGTAAGAATTTTTTGGTATGTAATTTTGATTGCAAAAAAAAAACACGTTTTGGACGAAAAAAAAAGATTTTTTGCGACAAATATACACAATTTTCTGAAACAATTTTGGCTAAATAAGAAAAGGGTTTTTCGCAATTCTACCATAAAACATGACTTTTTTGCAATTTATTCGGAAATTTGTTGACAAAAAGTGGGTTCTTCTTACAGTACCTAAGTATTTACAAAGGAAAGTAGGTCATATCACAATTTTGAAGAAAAAAATAAAAATTTTTGGTAATTTTGATTTAAAAAAAAAACAAAAAAAAACTGATTTTATTCTGCAATGTTAACGAATACATACAAGAAGATTATTTTCAACAAAAATGCAATACTCGCATGTAGAAATTCAAAAAATAGATTTTTTGCAATTTTGTCAAAAAATATCATAACTTTTTGGAAATTTTAACGAAAAATTTTAACAGAAAATGAGTCGCCTTCTTTACCACAGTATTTTCTATTTTGCAATTTTGACAAAAAAGGGAAGAAAAAACAAATTCTTGCGACGAAAAAGCAAAGTTTTCTAAAAATGTTAACCAAAAACAAGGTTTTCTGCGATTTTGCAGAAAAACCAAACTTGCTGGAAATTTTGATTAAAAAAAGGGAAAATTTTCACAAACTGCAAATTTTTTGTAGGCAAACGAGGGAGAATTTCTGGAAGTCCTGGCCAAAAAAATTCTTTTCTAGAAATTCTGGCAAAAAGAAGACGGCTTGGTTATTTTGACGATTTTTTTTTGTTGAAATTTCGACAAAAATTGGCTCCTTATTTTATTGTTTTGCAAAAAAGTGGAACTTTTTGCAATTTTGGCCAAAACAGTGAGATTTTTTCATTATTTTGATAAAAACCATGTGCGATCCACTTAAATGTAGATACCAATAAATATCTATTTAGCTTAGGTTGAAACCACCAAATCATAAAAATTTCAGCTACTTACCTACCCAAGCTAATTTTTCGATTTTTGGTGAATTTTTAAAAATCTAATTTGACTAATTGAATCGACTTCATTTTTTTTTCCTTAAAAAGATGTACATATATTTACTCAATCAAAATGATGAACATCAGTCCTGACGTTATTTTTTTGAGCCCCCCCCCCCTATAATCCAAATTTTATAGCTTCGAACCATTTTGAAGCCTCCAGAGCGATTTTCAATCAGGTATAAGTACTCCAGAATTTTGAAATTCTCCAGAAGGTTTGGAAATCAACTTGAGCAGCTAAAAATCGAGTTGTAGGTTATACTCGACGAGTTCAACGATTTTATTTACATTTGGGCCGATTTACAAGTGGACACCTCAGGTGTGTTTTTTTCACCCGAATTTTCACAAGAAAAAAAGTTTAAAAAAAGAAAAATTTCCTATTTGTAAAAAATTTTTGAAATATGGAGAAATCATTATTTATTTTCTCGTTTAAACCAATTCTCCCAAATTCAAATTTCACAGTTTTGAGCCATTCTTAAGCCATTTCAAAATTTTGAAAATATATCGAAAATCGGGCTTGAGGCTTCAGAATGACTTGGAAGTACGAAATTTGGATTCCAGCAGTTGATAGCTTCATTCAGAACCAATTTTCATCATTTTTACCGAATTAAAAAAAATTATCTAAATTAGCCAAAATTTGGATTTTTAAAAATTCACCAAAAATCGAAAAATCAATGTGAGCAGCTGAAATTTGGGTTATGGGGGTTTCAGATTATACTCTTTTCAAAAATCGCGGTCTGGTTCAAATTGGGAGTGGATATCTCGAGAGGTTCTCTTGTTAAATCACTGGCTGTAAAATGTTTTTCTCCAATTTTTACCAAGTAAACGCCTCAAAGAACTCATAAAAAATTTTAAAATGGATTTCGAAAATATTTTTGTAAATAATTTCAACATTCATACTTTCTTTCTACAATATAAAGATGCGATTTTCAAATAGAATCTCCCCCCCCCTCACCACATACCCTTTAAAATCTCAAAATTTTTCACCAAAAAAATATTCCCCTGAATAATTCATATTAGTACAAACAAGTAATCGCAAACAAAACCACAACTATCGTATATAATTTCCAAACTCCAAACCAGCCCATCTCACACTCATCATGCTGTGCGCTCGTAGTGTGTTTTTTCCTCGACATTCTTCATCTTTTTTTTTTCCTGCAAACGTTGAAATTGAGAAGGAGGGTGTAACACACCTAAAACCTTCATCGTAAATTAGATACATTATACGACAGAACTTCTTGAACGGCTGCGACTTTATACCGAAAGGGGTTTGGGTTTCATTTCAACCTCGCTGTGCGTTTGAGATTTCCATTGGAAGGAAATAAATTAAATTAGGCCAATCAGGCTAATAGAGGGTCTCCCTTTCGGGGATCTGTATAGCACGGCAGGCGGGTATACCGTATATTATGGGGTCAATGTTCGCTTGTTTTAGTTTGACTGATGTGAGCTGGCTGTGATGTGGTGATGTGATGTGAACTGCATGAATGTTATAGTCGCCAACAGCATTAATTTTGGAAGAAAGAAAATAGGTACTTAAAGAACATATGTTGCTGTGCATGTTTTAAAGCTTGGTGAAGAGTAAATGCATCAATCAATTTTGTATTATTATTTTTTTTTTAGCTGTGTGGATGTGGATGAGTGAGATGGTCTGTTTTTTTATTGGTACTTCACTGACTACATTTATAATTTTGCGAATAATGATAAGTTTGTGTGGGTATTTTTTATGATCTAGGATTGATATTTTGTATTTTTTATTATGGGTTAAAAAAATAATCAAAGTATTAAACAATACCATACATATCGAATAGTTCACTCTGCACTCAAAATAACCTCCTATTATTTTATTTGCACGATGAATTGATGCAAAAATTCAACCACTTTCACGCGATATAAAAAAATTTACCAGAAAATTCGTTGAATTTCATTTCATATAGACATTTTTTCTATCACACTACATAAAATAGCTACCTATACATAAATTGTTGAAAATAAAAGTATTCCTGCAGCAATTTTTCGCGCCGAATCCAGTTCTGCGGGCTATTTGCATCGATATAAATTCTCAGTTCTGCACAACTCGACACATTTGCAAGCACCTAGGGGCCAGGTTATGGAATCTTAATGAATAATTTACATGCAAACGCTCTCAGATAAACCCTGCGAACGTGATTCGTTTTCAAAATGCATAAAACTAAATAAAGTATATTTTTGAAAAAAAAAATCTATAGGTACGAGTTTATGGTTACACATAAATTAATTTTTACAATAAAAGACGTCCTTGTCTTAAATTTCTTAAGATAGAAAATGGGAAATGAATTTAAAGAAAAATAACTACCCGTTCTCTGGGGAGGGAAAGGGGTACCCAATCAAAAATTTAAAGAATGATATGAGAAAAAAATACCAATTTTAGTGAATAAAAATGTTAGATTTCTTTAATGTGAGATAAAAGATGAGAAGACAATTTTGCCAATATTAAAAGAAAATTGAATTCGATGATTTAATCAAGAAATTCTCCGAAGCTAAAGGCAGAAAATAGTTGTTTAAAATATAAAAAATTTCAATTAAATTTTGAATGTTGATTTTTAAAAAAAAGTTCAACAAAACCAAAATAATTTCGGTTGTTATTTTTTTAAAACTTTAAATTAGGTACTTACTTAAATTTTGTTCTTGTTTTTCTCTTATGTTTTCTTTCTTTCTTTTTTTTTTTTTTTTTTTAATAAAAACCAAGTTTTTGATGTTAGCTACTTTTTTGAAAATTTTCTAGGTAACCAAAATAGGTGGCCTAATTAAAATGTTATTTTTTTAAAACTTGAACAATAGATTTAGAATTTTGTGCTTGTTTTACTTTTTTTTAAATTTTTGAAACCAAAAATATGCAGCGAAAATATTTTTACCTGAATCTGTGTTTTTTTTTGTTTTTTTTTTGAAATATTATTGATACCTACCTATATCGAAGTCTTTGATGAATTACTGTCGTCAAACCTTAAATTACATTTTTTAAATCTTTAAATGTTTTTTTTTTTTTTTTTTTTTTTTTCAGTTGCAATTTCCTCGTCATTTTTTTTCAAAAATAAACCAATATATTTCCAAACCACATTATCGCTCCATCGCCTTTTTTATTAGTAAATTATACGATTTGCAACACACCAACTCTACGCACTTGAAACCATTCCAAATGCGTTTAATATTACGATTTTATGATACCTTTTTGCGCTGCTAAACCTTTCAACTAATGCGAATATACTTACTTATACGAGGGAAACAGAATATACATGAAACTCTCTCGATTCCAATCCTGAAAATATCTGAAGAAAAAGTGAAGATAATCTGTAGGTAAGTATGGGAAACACTCTCGTTCTTTTTTTTTTCAAATTTTTCACTTCACCCCATAGAATCGTTCATCATAAGCGTTGTTTGCCTGCAGTCTTTACATTTTAATATGCTTTTTTACTTTCAAAAATGTATCCTCGACCCTTCTCTGTGTTTGTTTTATAGAAAATAAAAAAAATTATCCGTAGAATTACTGCGGAAAATCTTTTCAAACAGTTTTTAAATAAACAAAAAAAAACACAAAATGTAGGTAGTCTTTTTTTTTTTAGGCATCAACATTGTTAATTTTTGATAATTATTTGTTATTTTTAGGAAAAGAAGCTTGACTTTTTTTTCCATATAAGTATATCTACTGGGTGGATGAATTTCCTACATTAAAGTCATCGGAAAATTTCAAAAAAAAAAAAAAAAATTTAATAAATTCGCAGTTTTTAAAAAAATTAGCTATGACATGAAAATTTGGTTCATAAAATACCATAAAAGTGCCTAATCATGGAATATGATGATATCGTGCTCATTTAAAAAATTTTCACAATACAGAAAAATGTTTTGTTTTTCAAACTTGATCGAATATTTCAACTTTATAACGTCTAGGAACGGAATAGTTAAGAAGTGTACATCAACACCTGCATTTGTGTGTCAACGCATACTTCGAAGTACGCATAAACAAATATCTACAGGTAAACTGTAAGTAACCCAGATGTACCTATACATTATATGTATAGTGGGTAGTTGGGCACTACATGGGTAAGTATTACATATTACCTATCCCACTTACTAATATGTAACAACGATTACTAGTTAAACGAGTAATTATGCGTGCTATAAGACTGTATAAGTTCTCACTATGTGATGCAGTAATGCACCTGACATGTGGCTTGAGCAAAAAAAAAAAAAAAAATAGATAATGTTAAGGCAAAATAAATTAATAAAGAAGAGCATACGAGTAGGTATCTACTTCCGATACACCCGTATCGTGGTGGCTCAACTGTGTAACGGCTAAAACCACAAGTAAGTTATTTTTAACGCATTCTCAACTCTCATTTGTATTAATTTTGCGCAAATTAAAGTGTGTAATATTACAATGCCTATTGCCTAGTTCCTAATTCGTATTAGGTGATAAAAGAAAACTTAATTAGATACGAAATAAATTAAATTTAGGTGTAATTTTTTGATTAGGTTTAGGTGTAAATTTTAGTTGTGAAGTTAACAGCATAATTATTATTGAGTATCCATGTATAGTTAAGTATATACTTAAAATTCAGCAGATTTTGTCTTTGATCATAGGCTATAAGATTTTTGCATCGATTCTTGAAATTTACATATAAAGTTATCGATTGGAACTCAGTTTAGAAATTCGATCCAATACTCAGATGATTTTTACAAGAAATATACGTCAATGAAGACCAAAATTTCCGTATTTTTTTCATGGCTTGAAAAATAATTTAAAAGAAAAATTGATCGAATTCGAAACAAAAATTTTGTTTCTATTGTACTTCTTAAAATTTACTTCAAAAAATCAGAAATACAAGGTACCGGATGAAATGAATTAAACACCTACTTATCTAATAATCTAGGTACGATGTAGTGTACAAAAAACAAAAAAAAACTGTATCTATCTAATAATTTTTTATTGTATCAAGTTATTCAGTGCAAAAAACGAAAAAGGAACACTGTAGGTAATAAAACCACTACCATGACATACCTATATAGTAGGCTTTCCTGGCTAATGACGTTATTTTTGGCCATGCGAACTTGAAAATTATTTTTTATGTCTTCACTATTTATATATTATGTATTTTGGTATCCAATTTAATAATTAGGAATGTGAAGAAAATGAAGTAGATTTTACAATGGAAAGTACAAAATCGAGGATTAGAACTCGGGAGCCTCGATTTTCAGAAGCCTCGAACATGGAATTTTGTATGTATTTTGTAAAGAGAGGAACAGATTAGCCCAAACGTACAGCAGCTAGAGACAAAAACTTACAAAAATTTATACTTTGATAGGTGAAAACACGATGTTTTTTATGAGAAGAGTTTGATTTTTTTGGTTTAAAAATTTTAGAATTTGAATGATGATATTTTTTTTTAAATTCTAATTTCGAAAAAAAAAGTAAACAGGTCAGAACGAGCTTCAGGACGCAAGATTTCGAAAATTCGTATTTTGATAGGTGAAAGAGCTTTGTTTTTTTATGTGACGAGAGTATGATTTTTTGGTTCAAGAATAATTTTAGAATTTGAGTGATTTTTTTTTTTTTTTTAAATTCCATCATTTGACAAATTTTTTGAAAATTTGAGCTTTGAGAAGTAAAAAACGTTTATTTTTTATCTGAGGAGTTCATTTTTAGATTGAGGCATGTTTCGAGTATGAATAATAGATTTTTGGAAAGTTTGATTTTGAAAAGGAAAAAAACTGACTGGCTTTCAAAAATTCACAAGTCAGGACGTAAATTAGGTATACCTTATTATAATATGTAATATCTACCTTTTTTCAAGAAGTCGATTTCCCCACATTTGGAATTTTTGAAAGTTAAGGGCGAGAGGGCTAATCTGTCGAGCAATTCTAAAAATTGAATTGAAATTACGAAATTAGATTCTTTTGAAATTGAAATTGAAATTTAACTATCATTCACACCAGCATTTTTTATTTTTAAAAAAAGTGTTTTTTTTTGTTCTTTTTAATTTTTTTTCTGAATGGTTAGGTTAGGTTCATGACGATAGCAGTCTCAAAGAAGTAGCTTCGTTGTATTTAATTACAGATATTGGCAACCGCATGCGTATAACTACATTCTTGCACATTTAGGTATCTGCATGTAGATACCAGGAGACAAAAATATGCAAAAATATGCACTGAAGAATGTTATCTTTCATTTTATTGGAATTTCATGAATTTCAAAACTAAATAAATATGTACATATGTAAGCTCAAAGCACGAAGCAGGGCCTATGTATCAACTATCTACTCAAGTTACATAGAAGAAAAATATGCAAATGCATAAAAATCTAGGCCCGCGACTGATAAAGTTGAATTTGGTTGGCTAATTCTCAGTGTTGAACCTAATGCAAATAAGAATATAAAGTTCTGCCCGAAATTTATATGTAACTTTGACCCATGAGAAGCTGACTTTTGAAAACTTGGGAATAAAATGATTAAAATTTCAATAGTATACAATTACATATTAGAAAAAAAATTGACCAATTCGCGTCTAAACGTTTCGTGTAAACTTATATCCGACTCTATACAACATTTTGTCCGATTTTACCAACTTGAAAAAATTTCCACAAATCCTTGACATCATAAAAAATTAGGTTTTCAAAAACTTCGAAAGAAAGTAAATTCCAAAAAAATGTTGAATTCTTAACCTTAGGTACGAGTGAAGAAAAAAATCCAGATGAGATTGTAACACTATGACAGATTTTTAAAACTTGGGGAAAAATAATCAGTTCTCGATGTTTTGAGTTATATTGACATGCAGATTTAATATACAGATGAGTAAATCTATTGTCAAAATAATTGAGTATAGTTTTTTTTTTTTTTTTTTTTTTTTTTTTAAATAGACATAAATTTGATGATTTTAACATCGAGTTATGTTTTTTGCGCCGATGGTTCTTCCGAAATTTGTGTATTGTTGATCCACGTCGAGAAAAAGAATTATTGAATTCTTCATTTGAAGAGTGATATTCCAAAACTCGCTTTGTCCATTTTCACAACTTTTCAGGACAGAGGAAAAACAGTTTCCCTTTAGACGGGTGAATTGGCTTTTTAGGCGAGTTTAGCACTTTATTTGGGTGGATTTATGATGTAGGAGTGTAGGTATACATTTCATCCACTAAATACTGCTGAAAAAAATTTCAATAAAAATGGACAAATCACGTTTTGGAACATTATTTTTTTTTTAATTTTTAGTGAATTGGCTATTTAGGTGAGTTTAACGCCTCATTTTGGTAGGTTGATGATGTAGGAATGTGAGTTAATACTTCATCTACCAGGTACCACTGAAAACCCAACTTTGATAAAAATGGACAAAGCGAGTTTTGGAATATCACTCTTCATTTGTGCCACACTTTTAAAAACTTGGAAAAAAATTACGATGAATTCTTTATATTCTGCCAGGTTTTTAAAAACTTGGAAATTTTTTTCTATAAATTTCAATACTTATTTTGTCTGATTTTTAAGAACTTGAATAAATTGTGACAAATTGTTCACGTTTGTATGTCAGACTCAGATTTTTAAAAACTTCGGGAAAAAAATTAGGAACTTCTAGAATTTACTTAGATATATTCAAATTGAAACTGATCGATCTTTTTAGAAATTGAATTATTTATGTGAAACCATCAAAAATGATTCGATGATATTCTGTCAGAGTTTTATTTTTTATTTGTGTTTTTTTTTTCAACTCATAAAAACTTGAGAATAATTACAAAGAATTCTTGACATAACGTTGAACTTTTGAAAACTTGGAAAAAATGACCAATTTCTATAATTTCCAATTACGATACGTTAAAGACTGTGACTTTCAAAAACGAAAAAAAAAATCAGCGATGAAAGTATTAAAATTATCTCAATATTTTACAAATAACTTTCCGATATTTTGCCCTGCAATTTTAATAAATTGAAATTGAGATTACCTAACGCTTGAGCAAAAAACATATTTATGATTTGAAATTTTCTGTAAAGAAGACAAGAGTAGACTTCATTCCCATTTTTTTTTTTTTTTTTTTTTTATCAGACTATAAAAACTTGGAAAAAATCCTGTTCAGTTCCTTATATCACATCAGAATCTTGAAATTAATCAGTTTTTTAAGTAAAAAACATACCTAGGTCTAGATCTACCTTAGATATTCATAATTTAAAAATTTTCTTTTCAGAAACTGTTCACAATCATTTTCTCCAAATTGAAAGTTTTTTTTTTTTTTTTTTTTTTAAATTACCTACCTAATTATAATTATGTAAAGTGACACTTATCAAATGCACAAATCGTGATGAATATAGAAGTTGAGAATAAGCGCTTCTCGCCACTTTCAATTTTTATCGATTTTTAAAATAGGGATCATTTGAAACAAAAAAAAATAAAAAGATAGAAGTTTTTTGCATAGCTTTTTGACAATTTTTGCGTTTACACTTTCTAACTACTTTTTTAGTTTTTTAGCACTCACAAAAAAGTTCAAAAACATACAAACCTAATCCTGAAGTACCAACAAACTAGTTATTTTTCTTAAAATAAAAAAAAAAAAAAAAAACTGAAACTATTATTTTGGGGTTAGTGATAAGTATAAGTATGTATAAGATTCCAAAATGAAAATTTAAGCTGTTAATTTCATCAATTTTTCTCATCATGAACAGTTTCAAGACGTCATGTTTTTAAAATTTTTTCAACATTTCGGTTGGATCTCACTATTCTCACTTTCTTATCATCATCATCATAAAAATTCATGTTATACAGAATTTGGTACAAACTCACTTTTAAAGAGTTTCTTTGATAATTCAATAATTTTTTTCCTACACCTGTTTCAATAAATTTAATTATGGAAAAAAATTGAAAGCAAAAAAATAGTTCCAATAATCCAGGGAGTCCGATTCTATTCTGCAATACGAGTCTGGTCTACGTTGAGCTTTCTCAGTATTTAGAGGCCTAAACATTTTTGAAAGCTTTATTGAAGAAAATTTGGGTCACTTTATACCTAAGTTTTGGATCTAGTTTTCAAGATAATTAATATCACGTTGCAGATATTACTTCTCACCTCCTGGAGTAGAAAAGATCAAAAAACAAGAAGAAAACCTCATTAAAAAAAAAAAAAGTGTACACTTGCAAAATTCTGTAAAACAGCTGATTTCAGCAATTACGTTCAAAAGGGAAATTTTTATATAAGTTCTTCTCGATTCTCTGGCATAAAACTACAATTTCAAAATCTCTGGGTACTAAATAGATACCTAATGAAATATTCAAGTTAATGAAACAGGTTTTGAATTGGCAGAGTAACTTTATACGATGAAGCTCTTTTCTTGGGTTCTTCTTCAAATTTGAAACTATTTCTGAAAGCATTTCCCATCACCTAGATTGTTATTTTCAATTCCCCCTCCCTCTCTTCCCTCCTCCTTCCACTATCCTCAGTAAAATGGTTTCCAGCTTCTTGTATTTTTCATCCCAGATTTCCTCTTCTGTACTTATCGAATTGAGTTTAAATTGGTAGTACACATGAGCACAATTTTGGCAGATTGAGTCAGTCCGTACCTCACTTTCGACTCTCGATCACAAAATGAGGGATCAATTCATCAGCATTTGGGGTGAAATTTATCTCAAAATGTAAAGTTATACCTATTAAATTGAAGTCAATGCATACCCATATTCAATCTAAAAATATAAGGAATTCACGCCGAAATTTCAAGAATTTCATCAATATTTCAATGAAAATTACGTCAGAAAAGTGACTAGATTGGCTTCTGGCTGTTGGAGAGACCTAAATTGTTTAAATAAATAAATAGAGGTTCTATTGGTTGAAGTTGTTTATGATTATGGGTATGGAAGGTTTTCATCGATGGATAGTGGAATTTCTCGAAATTTCCCGATTTAACTCGATCTCTATAAGTGTGTTTAGGAATATTGTGCACTGTAGAACAAAATTTTCCATTTGAAAATATACATCTATAAGTTGGTTTGTGAACAAACTGGTTTGATTTATCATACTTCAGTCTTTACGTATATTAGCAGTCAAGTTTATTTTCCATTTACGTATAATTTTCGCTCATAACGATATTAATCGAACCCAAAAGTGCACCCAAACACTTACTTTGAGGCAGATCGGACATATCCTGAAGCTCGGCTTTGATAGGCGAGATTCTCAGCGTACGAGGATGATTGGGAACGAGCGATGGCACAAAAGGCCTATGATGCTCCGAGGTAGCCAGCGTGATGGCTGGTTTGGGACTACAGCAACGTGCCCAACAGGAGGGGGCCCAGACGTCGCTGGAGGCCCTCCAACAATTCTCGGACGGATGTTCCTCGAACATAAACGTAAACCAATGTAACTCGTCGTCGCAATAAACCGTAATACAGCGAATAAAAAACAAACCACCAATACTCGGATAGGTTGCAAACAACCTATTTATCGAACAGCAGCACCAACCAACGCGAAAAATAGCGCGATCACTTTTCAGATTCACATATAACACATAGATATAGTAGAAGTAAAAAAACAATAATAAAAACCACGAACGAACGAATAAAATTCTAAAATAGGCACCTTATATAAATTATGTGTAAGTAATCGATCGATTGAAATTGAATAATTTTAAAAAAATGAGTGAACAAAAAAACAATAAAACAACCACCACAATAACAACAACAACGATGTCGATAAATTATAATATTAAAAAAAAATTAACGTTAATCGAAAGCATCACATATTTTCGAGGAATATTTCCATATTCGTATAGGCATTCGTATAGGTTTGTATTTTTTATGATTAGGTACACGATGATCAATGCAGGAGGTAGGAGGGGTACGAAGGGTGAGCAGGAGGCAGAGAGGAAGAAGAAAAAAGCCTAGGAAAAGTATCGAGAAACGAGAAAAAAAAAGCGAATCGAAATCAAAATCATACGCAAACCGACGTGAAAAACGAACGCGCTTGTTTCCTGCATCGAACTTGAAAACTGACTAACTGAACCTCCGCACCGCGCCTTAGCCGCTAGGATTTGCCAGAGTGGAGTAGGGTGCTGAGCACTGGGTGAGGGGTTTCTGGTTGCGTTACGCATATACGCATGCGACTCTAACCACACCCTCGATGTTAGCCTATTGGTTAGGTTAGGTTCAGCTGTAATAGAGAAACTGAGGTGGTACGCTTTTAAAATGGCTTCCCTGTTGCCTAAAACTGGCTGTAGATTCGGTGTGTGTGATGTAGATGTACTATGTGTACGTTTATTATGTGTATAATAATACTCGAGTCGAAATGCTAATCGTGAATGGAATATGGATGGTTTCGTGCGGCGAGGAATAGGTAAATAGCGTGGAAGTATTAGGAATTGGAGTAGGTATGGTGTAATTTGGAGTTTGGTGCTTTTGTGACTCCAAAAATTGGGTAAGGAGTCCTTAAAGATTGAGATGAGAGAGTAGATGAGTCCAAATGTCACCACATCTCACCATCAATATAAGGCTTAGAATTCAATCATCTAAGCCTAATAGTGTTCATTCCTTAATTTACAACCTGAACCTCCGTCCACAGGTATATCATACTTACCTCATATATGCAGATTGAACAAATCAGCCACTCCAGGATGAGGCTTATATATTAGAAAGTATCCGAGTCAAGGCACAACCTCAACTCTGCCTCACAAACTGCAGACTAACTCGACTGGAATATTTCTGCAATGTTCAAAGTATAAACAACACTATAATATGATGTATTAGGTATACAAGGTAGGTACCTACTTATACAGTGGTAGAATATGCGGACGCGCGCTTTTACATCGAATCGATTTTAACTACAAGATAGATAGGTAGGTAGAGCTTTAGATATACTTTTTCATGGGGTGGTGCTGCGTTATACTCCTACGAGGAGTACGTTGCATCGCGCAGTGTGGTGAAGTGCTGGGTGTCGGATATTCGCTTTTCGCGTACCACGAAGAACCACCAAAAGAATGATTGCAAGTAGGGGGATGGACTGGTGGATGTGTGGAACTGTGGACCCCCTTTTTACGACATGGCACGCTCGCGTATCAGCACATGGCAGCATGTTGTATATATATGTACGGTTGTACTTGTACCTATTTTTGTGATATTACGTATAGGTAGGTATACAAAGATTGCGGAGAATTTTTGTGGTTGGCGCAGGTCGACGTTTGAAGCACACCTATATATTTACGGCACGCTTCAATATTATTCTGTATGTTGGTATGCTCTGTCAAAAGCAGATTTTCTATTAGGTGCCTATGGTACCTACTCGTTGATAGATAGGTATGTAGATAAAATTGTACATTGTTAAGTTAACCAATTGATTAAGTTAACTTAAGCACCTCCGTTTCAAGTTTAGATCCAGTTCAATGAAGAAATAGTTTTTTTTTTTTTTTTAATTTTGGGGTCTTTCATTTCAAGGCTGATTTTGCTCATTTTTCAACCAGAATACGAGGACTCACAAGACTAGTCTACTCTCAAAAAATTGGACTGCTCAAACAGAAAATTGAGAACCCTCCATGGTGGCTGGTCAAGAATTTTTTAAAATTAGTCCAAAAAATATGCATAAATAGATGAAAATTTTAATATTGGAAAGGAGCATTTTGATAACGATCACTTTAGAGAATAATTTCAGTTTGAGGCAACTTAAAACAAGCCACCAGCTATTCACTGATTGCAAGAGAGTTTTTGCATTTGCCTTTTGCTTATTGGCTGCTACTCTTGATGGCATGATTAAAATCTCACCTCCAACATTTTAGACATTTACCATCAATTTGAAAATTGATTTTTCTGAATTTATCATTTCACTTCTTGTTGATAGAAAGAGACCCGATTTCTATGTATAAAATTGAATTCAAAAAATAAATTCATTTCCATTTAAAAATTGTGTGGAAATTTCATGTACCGGCCAACGCAAACAACTGCTGGTTCCTTTTTCAAATTTGGCGCTAAAATATCATTGCTAAGCATAAGCATTATAATAAAATCCTAAATCTGCAGGCCATGTTTTAAGCAATTTTTACTAGGTGGCCAAGAGACAGTGGCAATTCCAGGGGGAGGGGCGAAGGGAATTATTGCCCCCACTCGTGAGTAAAAATTTGAAATAAAGCATGCAAAAATGTTTTTTTTTTTCGTTGTTGGGACCCATTTTTTCAAAAAATTTCGCTCTCGCTCTACTCGAGGAGTAATTTTAGCATTGTTTTTATAAAATCATTAGTTACACATCACGAAAGGTTTTCAGAAAATTACCTCTAATTTCGATTTTTCATGCCTAAAAATCCGGTTTTGCCCCCTCCTTGAGATGTAATTTTAAAAGTAGAACTACATCAATTTTAATGAAAGAATTCGGGTTGTCTAATCTCAACATTTTTCAAATTCAATCATAGATTTTTTGAAATTCTAATTTTGCAGAAGAGAACCAAATTGGCCTGAGCGAAGCGAGGGCAAAAGCTTGGAAAAATTCGTACCGTAAACTGGGGTAACATTGAAATCGCGGGGTAACATTGAAGGGTGCGGTTTTTCATCATATTATGCTCCATGGCGGTGGAACTATGAAGTATGGAACAATTCTGACACCGGGAATGGATAGAGTACACTTTGGCGATTATTTTTCCTATTTTATCATTTTCAACTAGTGGTTCCAACACCAGTGAAAAAGCAAGCGAAAAAAAGTGTTGTTTTTATCAATTTTAATTAACATGAAAAGCTTGGTGTCTGGAATTTTGAATTTTCAAAGAACGAGTCAAGTGACATTATAGATGTGTTGGTACATCTCCCGACTATAAATTAGCGCATTTGTTCATGTGCCAAAGTTGTTCCCTGAGGAGTAAAAAATAATATTCAAACTGGGGTAACTTTGAAGTCTATAAAAAATCATGAAATTTTGGTAAAATTGGACGAAAATGCATGAAAATGCTTGTAAACTTGTTAAAAACGATGTGAAAACTTGAAAAACAGCTCTAAAATCATTAAAAAACCATAAAATTGGATCAAATTGGCCAAAATGCATGAAAAACGCCTGAAAACTAGAAAAATTCCAAATTATCATTTTGGAGCACTCTTTCATAAATTCAATTGTGAATATGGATCATTTTGTAAGTACTTGACGCGTATAAAGTGACCAAAAAGTGAATACTCATGTTTTTAATAATTTTTGACCTTGATTGAAGCACATTTCAAGGGGTCTTCAAAGTTACCCCAAACGCTGGGTAACTTTGAAGGGCACTTCTTTTGGCTCTTGCGCTTGACAGGAAAAAGGTAGGCAACTTCTGTAACCGCCAAAACGTAGTGCTGACATAGCTTTATCAAAAGCACCACACACATTTCCCCTACCTCCTCCATTCATACCTCTAAACATAAAAAATACTGAAAAATCCTTCAATGTTACCCCAGTTTACGGTAGTTCAATAAGTAGAACATCATCAATTTTGAAATAAGAACTCGATTTTTCTGATTTCTTAACTTTTTCTAAATTTTATTAATGATTTTTTGGCTCGAGTGAAGCGAGGACAAAAGCGTTTCAAAATTTATAGTTTCAAGAAGTAAAACAGCAATAATTTTAGAGTAAAAAGTCAGTTTTTCCACCAGAGACATTTTTAAAAGTTTGAACAAAAATATGTACTTTCCAAGCACAGTTATGAATAATTTGAGAAACAGAAGATAACAAGTTAGCCCGAGCGAGGCGAGGGCGAAAGCTTTTGAAAAAATAAGAATTTTGATGATAGATTGGTGATTTTGAGCGTAAATCAAAAATTTTCTTGAGCAAATCTTTACATTGGTTTTGAAAGGGAAAAACTTTCGTGGCCAAATCGAATTTACTGGGTGGCCAAAACTTGGTCACTCTCACTGGGTGGCCATTTGGCCAAGCACTTATATAGGTATAATATATCTTAAAAAATGCCCTGTAAATCTGTAATTGGTTTCAATTGAAAATACTAATCGCCGATTGGTTAAAAGTTTTTCATTAAAAAAGTGAGCAAATTACAATTATTTTTACTTTTTTTTTGCAATTCTTTCCATTTTTTGATTTTTTTTAAAGTTCCAAAAAATTTGAGTAAATGTGTTTTCTGACAATTCGAGGTCATCGAGACCGAATCTGGTGTCAACTTGGATCGCCCGTCACTCCTTTGTTAAAAACTGAAAATTTTTCGCAAAACATTGCATTTTCTCGAAAACTACGAAGCAAAACACAATTTGAACATAATTTTCGCGCTCAGCAACCTCATATCATATCAATCAGAAGACTTCACGAAAAACGCAAATTTCAATAATTTTTTTTGATCAATTTTGAGTCAGAAGAAAATGCGGCAGTTTTAGGAGAACAGTGCGCAAGCCAACCCCCCCCCCCCATCTTCCTCCCTCCTCCGTTCGGCCCAAAATTTGACTCGATTCACAAAAAAAAATAGGAAGGTACTTAAAAATGAGGGAAAATCAAAATTTTACCTATGCAATTGACTAGGAAAGCTGAAATTTAGTGTAGGCTCATTATCTTATGTGTCCCATTTTCCGATCCCCTGAGTTGTTTGGAAAAGGGAAGGGATCCATTTTGAGTAATTCCGGAGCCTTCAGCAGATTTTTGAAAGATTAAATCTCCTATTCACTAATTCTTTTACCCAATAACTTTGGAAAGCTAAAATTTACTTCAAGCCTACACCCTTTTTTTGATTTCTAGGCGTTCTGGAGTCAACAACCGCATTTTTTAAATTTAAAGATTTTCAGAAAACCTCATTAAAACATGGTTCGAAATCGCCTCCAATCGATTCAGCATGTTAAATTAATTAGGGTATAAAGTAAATTACAACTAACCTGCTTCTTTGGGTGAAATTTTGTGGAAATGATTTTTAAAAATCTGCTGGAGTCTCCAGAACTTCTCAAAATGGTTTAAACCAGTTTCAAATTGTTGTGAGGAGGGGTTCAAAAACAGAATATATTCCAAATCTTATAGCTTTCTAGGTCAATTTGGTGAAATTTGGATTTTTTTCCTTTCTGGCCTAAATATTATTTTCAAAAATTATTGACCAACAATCGAAAAATTCACTTTAGCTCATAAAATTTTGTTGAAGGATAGGGCTATATTTTTTCATGCTGCTTTTATATTCAGTCTTGTCTAGTTGAAAATTTTTTGCCAATGTCAACAAGACACCCTTTTGATTTTTCTGAGGCGAATAGTACGTAAATATGATATTTCAATAATTATCAACATAGGTATACTTACTTATTTTTGAAAACTTGGGGACATTATTCTCATAAAATTTTTTAGAAATTTTATGATTTGCAAGGCAATTGTGCATAATTTCAATTCATTTCTTATGCGTTGAATAAAACTAACGCGGTAGTTAATTCCTACCTAAAAAATACGCCATCAGGTTAAAATTTGAAGCGTTGAATTTCATTTTTTGGTTTTTAGCAAATTTTCAAAAATGTAGATTTAGCTATTTTTTTTTTATGAAAAAATGAAAATTTGATGAAATTGGATTGGAAAGCTAAAATTTTGTATTTTCGATTTCCCGAATGAATTGTGACGATGAAATGTTTTGGAGCCTCCAACATTTTTTACGTTTCTAGGGAGATAATCTACTACATTATCTCCCGCTCGCTAATCGCTCGGCGGACAAATTAGCGATTCTCTCCCTAAAAAACGTAAAATATTTTATGGATCTGGGGAGATAATGTGATTTTCAACCATTTTGAGTTACTTCCCTCGCTTCGCTCGGGAAATAAACCTCAAAATTCGTTGAAGATCACATTATCTCCCTAGTTGCATAATATACTATTACTAGCTATGGATTTTTAAGAGCTGAAATCAAATGTATGTAGGTAGTAGGTTCCTTTGAAGTTGGATTACCTAACACGTCTTTGTGAATTTTTCGATCAGTTTAAACAGAAATTTTCAAAATCAGGTCCTGGTGGTTTCAATTCAAAATTTTCACTCTTGGATTCAATATTCTCAAAATTGAATAATCACCCAAAAAAATTTGAATATGAGTCCTCAGGACATGACTCAAATAATATAAGCCAAATTTGAATTTTAAAAAATTGTCCAAGAAAACGAAAAATGAAACTCGATTTGATGGTGCACTTTCAAAAATCTCCTGAAGGCTGCAAAACGACTTGAAATGGTTCAAAACCGTTTCCAATCCATCCAGAGGGGGAAGGGAGGGGGTGTTAAAAATTAAAGTAAATATCAAATTTCAGTTTTTCAGATCACTTCGCTGAAATTTAAATTTTTCCCATTTTTGGTTCAAATTTGATTTTCAGATATTCGCCGCCAAAATCCAAAAATTCACTTCAGCACCTGAAATTCTGGCTGTTGAGGTACATTTGAAAAAAATTCCAGTTTTTGGTAATTTTATCACAGACTTATTTTTAGTGAAAAGGACCAAAATCTGCACATCTGCTTTGGGCCTATAGTTTGGCTCATTCCCTCAAAGGCAGTTCAACGAGAAATCAAGCATGAAATACGACCAGCAATGAATGCAATGTTATGGTAAGCTATCTAAACACATTATTTTATACAGAATCTATGGCCATAGAATTTGACCCGCAGATCTATCGACATAGGCATGTACCGGACCAAGTTACCGACACAGCCAGATTCTACGTAACCTAGCTATAGATTTCCAACGGTTTTGTTTAGATTTGGAAAGACCCCGAATACAACATTCACTTGAGCGGAAAAGTGTCACTTCGACGATATCGAAATAAAGCGTAAAATGGTACACAGTAGAAAACATTTTGTCAACGCAGCCACGCAGTATAGTTTAAAGCTACCGCTACCGGTACTAAATACAGACGTAGCACATCGTAGTAAGCCTATCGCGTATCTTGTTTTTCTTTCAACAAAAAACATAACACTAGCCTTCTATAATATACGCTTACATAAACATAAATAAGTACCTAAAGTATAAATATATAAGGCACACAATATACCATACATAGGTACGATTTACAACACCACATCGAGTCGCACTGCACCCGGCGCCTTGTGTAGACAGATACGAGTACATCGCGTCAATCGTCGCGGTTTCCCTTTCTTCGAACAAAAAAATAATAAATGTTCGATCGCATCGTGTTACTTTAACCGCTTGACTAACTGTGACCCACGTTTTCATAAATCACATGTGATGGGATATGCGTCAACTTGCCATCATTTCTCGAGTCTTTCTTTTCAATATCATTCTAAGAATCGATATGGGATGCGATCATTGTTTGGTTGACCAAAGTTTCAAAAATCAAGAGCAACCTACACTGCATATACCCCCGTATATAACATCAGAAATAACTGCACCACCTCTCCCCCCCTGTGATCGGGAGCCCTGCAATTGCGCCAAATGGTTAAAATCATGTACCCGGAATTGCGCCGGGTTTTAAAAAAGGTATACTGGCAATTGCGCCGAGTTGAGAAAAATGTGATATGAACAAAATATGAACGAATCGTTCATCGTTCAGTCGCAGTTATCTGAATTGATAATGAATCACCAACGTATAGAGGTGCATTTTACTATATTCATACATAAAGTACCTACGTATGCACATATTATTTTGTAATTATCTGGTAGAGTACATAAGTACTATGTATGTACATATCCGAAGACTCAGATTTTCCTCTTCACCTATGAGCGTCAATAGACATACGGGAAGGACAAGGAATGTGTGTGAGGCTTTTCATTCGACCTTAAAAACTTACTTCTCACATGCTCATCCAGATATATGTGAGGGGTGAGGGCGCATACAAAAAGGTACCTTATGGCCAAAAAAATTTTTGCCTATGGAGGGTTCTACTTGATTTTTGAAGAATCCCTAGGAAAATTGGGCGAAGAAGAAAAAAATTAATTTTGTGGCCATAAGGTACCTTTTCGTATGCGCCCTCGGTGTATTAGAAATGTGGATTATTTTTTTTTTGACAATCTGTATCTATTGCTGGAGCTGGACTGAATACTTAAAAGTTAGGTACCTAATCATAAGAACGAATTTTTTAACCACACCAGAAAAATTATAAATCTGACAATCCGAAGTCTGAGTATAAGTGTGATGGGAGGATTCGTTCTTTTGACTGGCGCAATTCCCCATACACATATTTTTTTATGTGGCGCAATTCCGGGTATGCCTAATTTATTTACTCGGCGCAATTCCGGGTACTTTTGGCGCAATTGCATGGCAGCCCTGTGATCCTCTGGGACGACTTTTTTTTTGAAGGGGATGTCCTAAGGAACTTTTAAAGCAACTTGCCAAAAAAAAAAAGAAGGTCCTTCCTAACAGAATGGCAGCCATTTTGATCGACAAGGCTGCCGGAATCGCAGTTTTTGCTTTCCAACATATACGAGTAGGACTCCTACAAAAATTTTTGAACTCAACAAAGCTATAGATCGGAAGGGAGTGCAATAAATCATCACCAGCCAAAATTTCAAGTGCCAAAGTGGATTTTTTGACTTTTTTGGTGAATTTTTAGAAATCAAATTTAAGCCAAAAATGAAAAAAAAAAATCAAAATTTTACCAAGTTGACCTAGAAAGCTGAAAGGTCCCTAGGCAGATAAGTACGGTCGAGCGGCCCCCGGGACCTTCAGAGGTGAAACTTATGTGATGTATAGGTATCCCCAAGATAATGGGGTTGCAATTATTCCTATTGTGATATGCTGGAATAACACATAAAAGCAACAGAAGCATAGATTACGAAAAATTGATACTTGACATTGAAGAATATATGCAGTAATTTTACTTTTTAAATAGGCACCAAAAACACACACACACACACACACTCTCTCTCACAATGGTTTGACCAAAATCGTCCAAATCTTGCAGACCTATATTTAGAGTATCTAATGATTTACCTATTAAAATAAAAATACGTTAGTCAACCTAATTATCCTACGTTGATCAAACCCTTTAATTGATCGAGCAACTCGGGCTACTTGATGTCAACTTATACCCTCCTTTCATTTGTTGACAAAGGTGAGGCGTAATATTTACCTAGGAATATCCCGAACTCATGCATCAACACATATTCGGTAGTCATTTATATTACACGACGTAGCCGACCACGACAACGACAACGGTGACGAAGGCTACAGGCTGCCTAGAGGAGGTTAACATGATGGATGATGGAAATTAGTCGCATTCACAAGATAGATTGTTTCAACGATAAGACAACTGCAAGCTTAGGTTTAGGTTACACTGGTCTAACTATAAGAAATGCTACCTGCCTACTTTGGTGTCTATTGACGACATGACTCAATATACATATATAGGCTACAGCAGAGCACTTCGAAACCTTGTATCTTTCCACAGTAGCAGGTAGTTTGTCAATAAAGGTATTTCTGGCGACTACCGTAGGTACGTACGATTCTACCAAATTAATTTCTAGATTTCGCTATATTATGTTAATCCTCTACAAGAATGGTATTTCCGCGTCTAGATTCCGCAGTGTAGATATAAACTTGATATAGAAATTCGTATTTGTACTCGTAGTATGTGTACAAAAACGCACGCGACGTTTCCAAACTACAATACTTATCTACTACCGCGAAACATTATACAGAAAAGAGGGGAAAAAAGAAAAGAAAAAATAGGGACAAATCAAAGAAGAAGCTCACCGTAGGACAGGACTTACACTAGAGAATGGTGGAGGAGGAGGACTGGCGGTACGTTTTATTCGTAATTAAAAGGCGCATCGGTCGCAAACAAGGGTCAGCAATGTCAATAAGACATTCGCGGTGGTAGTGGAGTCGGAGGTGAAGAGAAAATTTGTGAACCCCACAAAAGTAAAGTCGCGTCGAGTGTTTGATTGAAATGTAAACACGCTCGAATTCAGTCGTCAATCTGTTTCGATTTCGTTTTTAGCTTCTCTCATTCATTGAATGTAGTGTACTATGTATGTAGTTGTGGAGTTGATTAAAATGCACTCTTGTTTGAGAGAGCGGTGCGTCTTTGTATAGGTAGATATACATTGTAAATCAGCGTGAGTGGTATATTTAGATATTCGATTAGTTGTCATAATTCGATCGTTTCTGTTGCTTTGCATTTTTCAGTCAGAGAGTTGCAGGATATTTTTTACATAAAGAATTCAAATAATCTTTGATGCCATGAGCTATTAATATAGGTAATCTAATTACAGCCAAAAATGTTATTCTTACCTACTCAACTAATTTGGATTTTGGACCTTCCACAATCTTATTTACCCAATCATTTTTTCAGTCGTTTTACAAACACTCGAAGGTCAGTTGGTACTTGATATTTCAGTGATTTTGACAAAATTTCAAGACCCTCTAAAAAGTTTAGCAAACTTGTACGAGAATTTTTCCAATTTTTTGAAATTCGAGGCCTCATTGAAGAGTTGAAGGTTTTGCATAAAAAACAAGATTTAAAACTCAAAATCAGTATCAGCCCAAACGACAAATATCAGGAATTATTCAATCTTGAAATCCAAGATTTTTTGGGGGAGGGGGTAAGGGACTAGAATTTAAAAAAATAAAAATCAAATTTGACATCAGCACCATCAAAAATAGAACAATCTAGATCTGTATCATCACAATTATTCGTTTGAGGCAAAGGGGGGAGAAAAGTCGATGCAAACAGGACTTTCTTAAAAATTAAAATAATTGTAAGCTTTCTACTATTTTTTTTAAATTGATTTTCATGCCTTCTTTTTTTTGGTGTCTTCAACACATTTTGATGAAATTTTCGCCTGGTAATAATTTTCACCTTACATAGGTGGTTACGGCAACATTCCAAACGTGTGACTTCAAAAATAAATTTCTTACCAAATTGTAAATTTTAGAAAATTGAAAAAAAAACTTACGTCTTTCAAACTGAAACTGCTGGAATTTCACGATAATCACTTCAAACAGTCGATAGGATGCCCTATAAGCACAGACCAAAGTTGTAAGTTCTAAAGTTTATTTTTGGCCATTTCAGAGTATCTAATTTGAAGTTTCTGGGGACAGTTGAAAAGTCGGTGGAAGTTCTAAAATGGATTCTGGAAGTTTTTTCATACAACTACTTACATTTTATCGAATAGAAAACTTCTTTTTTTCATCAAACTTCCAAAAAAGTCTTATTTTTGGTCAAAATTGCCAAAAAATCCTATTTTTAATCAAAATTGCCAAGAAAAATCAGCTGTTTGTTGTCAATCTTTATTTTATTTTATTATTTTTTTAAAATCAAAATCACCGTATAAAGTCTTGTTGCAAAAATTTTTTAAAAAATTTCCTTCATTTTTTTGAAAATTGAAAAAATTAAAAATGTGAGAAGAGTGTCAAAAAAATATCTTTCATTTAAAAAGAAAATGAAGCAACGTCTGACACCCAAAAAGGATGCCAAATTCAGGCCATTGAGTCTTAATGAAGAAGGCACTGGCACCCGAATTGAACACCAGATTCAGACTCGGCGACCTCGAATTAGTCGGAAACCATATTTTACTCGATTTCTTTGGAAATCAGAAACTTCCCAAAAATGCAAAGGGGTTAGATCATGTATTTTTTTGGGTAAAAAAACTTTTGGTCTCGAATCGAGCTGGAAATTGGCCTATATGAGGGTTTTTTTGGGACAGCGAATTCATTTCCGGTGTCAGATTGTTCCAACGATGCTTCCTTTTACTGGAAATGTGCCATTTTTTAGGCTCAAACAATCTGTGTAAATTTAAAATCCTTTGTAAGTTGGTACACCTTATACTGGAGTAGTCGATGGCACACTGTGTCAAAAGCTGCTGTGAGGTCGACAAACACTGCTCCAGTGACTTTCTTCTTTTCAAAGCCATCTTCCATGCGCTGTGTTAAGTGTAATATCTGGCCAGTGCATGATTTTCCGGGTCTAAATCCAGCCTGCTGTCTGATTAGCCCCTCATCTATGCAGTCAGCCATGCGATTTAAAATGACTCTTTCAAAAATCTTGTATAGATGACATAACAGGGAGATAGGCCTGTAACTCTTTGGGTCATTTGCATCTTTAATTGCCTGGCTTCTGTAATGCAATAACATGTGCCTGTCGCCATAGTCTTGGCATTTTTGAGGTTTCTATACAGGCATTAAACATTTTTTGGATCCAATTTATTGCCTTTGGTCCAAAGTGTTTGATCTGTTCAGTGTACATGTTATCCACACCAGCAGCCTTCCTATTTTTGGTATGATTGCGGACTTCACTTCTTTGTTAGTAATTGGTGTGGCAAAGTTATTCACTTCCCCATCCATGCATCTTACCACTTTTGTTCGGATGCTTTTGCTGTCAGTCTTGCCATTCAGGAGTAGTTGATGGGCTACTTGGTTAGCTGTAACCTGTGTGAAATTACTCTGTTGAGTTTTGCCTCAATCGAGTCTCTTCAACAGTTTCCAGGCTCGTCGGCTATCTTTGCAGAAATCCAGATTTTCTACTAATTCCTGTCATTTTTTCTGTCTGGATTCTGCTATATCACTTGCCAATTAATTTCCCAGTTCAATGGTTTCCTCACTGAAGGGGTTTTCATTGAATTTTTTAACATAAGGTGCACCGGGGGAAGTCAGAATTCGGGGTAAGTTAGAAAACTTGCTCTAGCGCCTAGAGGTTTATATCTGGCGAAGTGCCACTAAAGGTGACTTGAGGGTACTACCCCTACTTCATCACTGCATAAAAATTTTCGCGATTCCGTTTCATTTTAGACGTCTTTGGTTCAATTGTATTTTGTTGTTGTTTTGAACTTGTTTTGAATTTGGTCTAAAATACAGACTTTCTATTTCTTAGTTTTTCGCATATAGCGGACGAACCGTGCGTCCTAGTGAAAATCGGATGAGAGTAATCTCAAAGAAAATTAAATTCTCTACAATTTTGTTTCTATGCAATTTTTCTAGGACGCTCCGTTTGTGATCTACGCCTCTGCAAAGTTTAGCCTGTTCTGACTTCGTCAGAACAGTTTATATTTTATTCCACTGAGCGAAAGCTACTGTGTCAATCGCGCTCAAATTTTCATAATAGGTTAAGAACCCTTATAGGAACCTACATAATAAATTTGATCCATATTGGTTCATTAGAAGGGGAGTAACAGCTGGTCAAAGTTGAAATTGCGAAAAATCATTCTGACTTGCCCTGGTGCACCTTACTCCTTGTATTGTGTCATGAGGTGCAGCTCCATTCCAGAGATATACTCCTTTCTTGCTCCCCTTGGAATATGATCTTTTGAGGCTTTCTTAACAATTTCATTGAAGAGTTCGTAATTTTCTGGTATTGGCAGTAGGTCATCTATCTTTTCTTCAATTGCCTGTTTAAAAGATTCCCAATTGGCCTTTTTGAAATTGAATCTTGGAGGTAGGTCTTCACATTTAATTGGGCTGATGACCGCCTTAATTTCGCATATGATTGGCCTGTGTTAGGTTTGGGGAATTGGAACTGCTACTCGTTTGTGACATAGACTTGAGATTCGCTCCGAAACAAAAATGTTATCTGGGTTATATCCGCGTTTCCATCTTCCACTATTGAAGGATGCTGGCAGTTTTGCATCAAAGACCAAGCTCACTGAAGCAGCGTTTTACGACACAAATGAGCACCAGATTCGGATTCGGCGATCTCAAATTAGTAGAAAACGACATTGTACCTACTCGATTTTTTTGGAAATCAAAAAAATCCAAAAAATGCAAAGGATTTTGTTCATGTATTTTTTTTTTAGACAAAATAACTGTTTTTCGCCAATTGCCTCAAAATTTGAGCTAGAGGGGGTTTTTAGGATGGTGATTTAATTTCTGGCATTAAATTTCCACCAGAGCACTTCTTTCTTCCAGAAATCGCTCATATTCTGAATGAAAATTGAATAACATACTTACCTAAAAAGCAAATTTTGTTATCAAAAATGATGATTTTAGACTAATTTGTGGTCACTGAGTCCGAACCTGGTGTCCAAATTGAGCTTTGCTGGCGTTTTTTTCGAAAAAGACGTCGGATCTCAGAGAAGGAGATGCCGGTGTCCAAATTAAACCCCAGATTTGCATTTGGTGACTTTAAATTAGTGAGTTTACTTTTTTAAAATTTAAATCAAAAAAATCCAAAAAATGCAAAAGGGTTAGTTCATGCATTCTTTTGGGCAAAAAAACTTTTGGTTGCCAACCGAGCTGAAAATTTAGATGGGTAGGGGGTCTTTGGGATGGCGAATAGCGCACCATCCTCTCGAAAACAGCCTTTTTTACCTCAAAAATGACCTGAAAAAAAGTTGTCGAATTTCGCCACTCTGATGAGGTTTTCTGACTAATTTGAGGTCGCTGATTACGAATATGACGTCAAGATTGAGGCTGGCTTGTTTGATTCCGAGATAAGTGTCAGTTTTCTATTAAGGAGGGGTGAGGGCTCCAAACGGACAGCAGATTCGGACTAGGCGACCACGATTTAGTCAAAAACGTCATTTTACTCGATTTTTTTGGAATTCAAAAAAATCTCAAAAAAATCCAAAAAATGCAAAGGGGTTAGTTCATGCATTTTTTTGGGCAAAAAAACTTTTGGTCGCCAATCGAACTGAAAATTTGGGTAGGGGGGTTTTTTGGGACGACGAATTCATTTCCAGTGTCAGATTTTCCCTACAACGCTTTCTTGTATTGAAAATTTTACATTTTTTCGACTCAAAACAAGATAAAAAAAAAGTTGTGAAATTTTGCATTTCTAATGACGTTTTCTGACTAATTTTAGGTCGCAGAAACCGAAATTGACGTTCGTTTTGCGGTCGGCCTCTTCTTATGGGAAATAGGAGAATTTTTTCACTAAAGCAACGTCCCACGACACAAATGGACACCAGATTCGGACTCGGTGACCTCGAATTAGTCACAAACGACATTTTACTCGATTTTTCTGGAAATAAAAAAAAAATCCAAAAAATGAAAATGGGTTAAAACAATGCGTTTCTCCTCAAAAAATAAACTTTCGAAATATGACCCAAAGCGCATGGAATTTTCGGCCATGGGTTTTTTTTAGGACAGAAAATTCATTTCTGGTGTCTGATTTCCGCCACGACGCTTCCATCTTCCAAAAATCATTCATTTTTTAACTGAAAATTGAGCCAAAAATTGTTTCCTAAGAGCAAGTTTTTGATAACCATTCCTGACTACTTCATGGTCACTGAGTCCGCCGAATCTGGTGTCCAAATTGAGCATTGCTGCGTTGTTTTCGAGAAAGACGTCGGATCTCAATGGAGGAGATGCCAGTGTCCAAATTCACCTCCAGATTTGGACTCAGCGACCTCGAATTAGTCGAGACCACATTTTACTCAATTTTTTCAGAAATCATAGACCCCAAAAAAAAACTTTTTTTTCGCCAATCACGTCAAAATTTGGGCTCAAGGGGTTTTTCATAAACTGGGGACCAGTGACTACTTTTTTGAGCATCCAACACGTCTTATAAAGGAACCTTATTACGCGATAATATGTCTATTAGGAGGTATGTATGACGTATACTCAGTAGGTTGTATAATACTTACTTATGTTTAATTTGACAAATGGTACAGGTCTAGTCTACCCATCTATACGATGATGAGGTCTCCAGAGAAGAGGGTATGTGGAGGATCTGTACGTCAATGTTGTATACTATAGTACATAAGTTCGCTTCACATATGAACTACTGTACAGCATGTAGTTTGTAATATGTGTAGTAAGTGTATCTATATCTACTCTACAGATACATACCCTACCCATTGATGTGAGCTGGTGTTTGGTGTTTGATGTATGTTACCTTTACTACACCACACATATAAATAAGCACAGAGGCTATTAGGGAGCAGCGTCTGGTATAGAAGGAAAAGATGTACGGTAGCTTGTGTCGTGTACCTTACAATACACACAGACACACCAACACGGAAGTAAATTACCGAGTGACGAGGCTTTCGCATTAAGTTGGCCGCGCCGATGCTTTCTTTGTCGCCGTCTGTTCAGTAGCTTAACACTACCGCGTATTCGTTTCATCGTCTGTGCATACATACGAGTATAAGTCGTCCCTAAGTAAATAAAACAGTAGACCAGCAGACCAAAGATTATACCTATAATTATAAGAACGAGAGAGAGAAAGAGAGAACATTATTCTATTTTTACTTCGATGATGGACCCTCCAAATTTTTTCTATTTTGGGAGCATCAGCAGAAAAAATTTCAAGATCTATTTGTAGGATGAAAAAGGTCTCCATTTTGGACCTCAGGGTCTCTCCATAAGACATGAGATCGAGGATTATTCAATTTTCATCATTTAGATCTCAAAAACTCAGACTAATTGTCATGATTGGTCAGTTTCAGGCATATAGCAGGTCAGCAAATCTCCACAACAACCATATAAGAATCTTACCTAAGGCTCTACCCCAACACCAAACTCCTTCAGCCTGTGAAAACACACACCCCCAACAGCAAATAGATAGATGAGTTACTCACCACTCGCACATAAATGCGCATCTCATCGTAAATTAAGGTAAACACACACGTACAGTGAACTACTCGTAGAAGCTGCCTAATGCGAATCATGAGGTTATTTAAGTGTAAGTAACGACCGGTATTATTATACCCAAGAGCAACCCTTTTCTCTGTTCGAGGAGAGAGAGAAGCTACGAAAGCGCCAAATAGAAGGGTATAATATCGCGTTAGGAATAAAAGCCTTTAATTTGCCAAATCTGATGCACTCCCTCGCGCTGGCTGCGCCGCACTCTGCGCCCTCCCCAACGTAAATATAAGCCGTGGTAATTTAAAGCGAGCGTAATTATATTACCCGCGAATAATAGCTCCAACGAAGCGAATTCACTTTACCTAAGCTACATGTTGTATATATCCACTTATTATATTGTCAGAGGTACGAGTGCATATGCATTGGCCTGGGTATATAGGGTATATGTATCCAAAATTGTGTACTTTTTCGATAAATCCGTGTGCGATTGCGACGATATAACCTTAATTTTTCTGATGGTGAAAATCAATAGGTGATGTGGAGTGTGATGAGCTGATACTGGTAATGAATTTTCCAAGCCAACCCTTTTCCCCTTAACAGTTACCAGAAGTTTCAATTCGATTTCTCGAACAAATGTTTTTTTCTCCAAAAAATGGGAAGCATATTTTATTTGTCACCCTTAGAATCATTTTTTGATTTTTTTTCAATTATTTTTTGAAAAAAAAAATTAGAAAATAGTGGGTTTTGATTTTGATTAATTTAAGGTGGCTGAGCCTGAGTCGTGTCTAATTTGAGCCCTGACGTCTTCTGTATCGTGGAATTACAGTACACTCTCGATAACTCGAAATCCAAGGGGAATGGTCGTTCATTCGGTTTATAGAGGTTTTCGAGATAATCAGTTTCGAGTTATGCAGGTAAGATTTTGAGAGCGTTCGAGTTATAGAGGTTTTACAAAATGAATGATTTAAGAGATATGTAAGTGCATAAAAGATAGAAGTATGAATTGAAATATTCGAGTTATAGAGGTAAACGCCAGACAACGTACGACTTATAGAGGCTTTCTCACTATTTTTGACAAAAGTTTAGCTTGGAGTTCCAACTGAGATATTTAAGTGCATGAAAGATAGAAGTAAGAATTGAAAAATATTCGAGTTATAGAAGTAAACGCCCGACAACGTACGAGTTATAGAGGCTTTCTCACTATTTTCAAAAAAATTTTAGCTTCGAGTTACGACTGGTTTGTATAGTCAATTTCGACTTATCCGAGTAAAGTTAACATTGAGTGTTACGGAGATTTCAAGGGGAATGGAGGTTGATTCGGCTTATAGAGATTTTCGAGTTAAAGAGTTTCGAGTTATCGAGAGTGTACTGTAGTAAGAAATCGTCATCAAAAATTCACCTTTCCGAAATTATTTTTTGACTTATTTTCGTGACATAAAATGGGCGATTTCGGGTGGAAGAAAGCGCTATGGTGTAAATCTGATGTCAGAAATGAATTCACCATCTCGAAAAACCCTTCCAGTCCAAATTTTGACACGATTGGCAAAAAAAAATTGTGCCCAAAAAACAGCACGAATATTCCTTTGCATTTTTTGGATTTTTTTGATAAGTATCCAAAAAAATCGAGTAAAATGTCGTTTTCGACTAATTTTAGGTCGCCGAGTCCGAATATGAAGTCCATTTGTGTCGTGAGATGCTTCTTCAATGAGAAATTGCAATTATTTCGCTGAATACGAGTCCGATTGCAAAACGAACGTCATTTTTGAGTTCAGCAACCTCAAATTAGTCAGAAAACGTCATTAAAAATGCAAAATTTTACAACTTTTTTTTATCTCAATTTGAGTCCAAAAAATGACAAATTTTCAGCAGATGAAGGGAGCGTTGACGGGACAATCTGACACCGGAAATGAATTCGCCGTCCCAAAAAATCCCCTAAACTATATTTTCAGCTCGATTGGTGACCAAAAGTTTTTTTGCCCAAAAAATGCATGAACTTACCCCTTGCATTTTTTGGATTTTTCAAAATTTTTTTGAATTCCAAAAAAGTCGAGTAAAATGTCGTTTTTGACTAATTTGAGGTCGCCGAGTCCGATTCTGGTGTTCGATTTGAGCCCTCGCTCCTCCTTCATGGAAAACAGGAGCTTATCTCGGAATCAAAAAAGCCAGCCTCAATTTTGACGTCATATTCGAAATCAGCGACCTTGAATTAGTAAGAATACGTAATTTCAAAATTCGACAACTTTTTTCAGGTCATTTTTGAGGTAAAAAAAAGCTGTTTCCGTAAGAATGATGCGCTCTGGTGGAAATTTGACACTGGAAATGAATTCGCCATCCCAAAAAAACCCCTAGCCAAATTTTCAACTCGATTTGCGACAACATTTTTTTCCTCAAAAAATAAGAACTTTTTCACTCTCCTCTCATTTTTTTCAATTTTTTCAATTTTTAAAAAATTTGAGAATTTTTTTTTGAAATTTTTGCAAAAATTATTACTTACTTACGGCAATTTTGATGAAAAATCAAACATTGACAACAAACAGATTTCTCTCGGCAATTTTGATTAAAAGTAGGATTTCTTTACAATTTGACCAAAAATAAGACTTCCTAGGAAGTTTGATGGAAAAAAAAATTATTTTACCACGTTTGTGTTTTTAAAAAAATTGGGTTAGGAGTAAGTGGATTCCAGAAATTGATCACTGGGAAAAATGACATTTTGTGTTTTTTTTTTAATTCGGGGAAATGTAGAAGGATATGGTATGCGGGAGAATTTCCGGAACTCATGTTGGAACCTCCATCGATTTTTCAATTTTCCCCAGAAACTCCAACTCGCTCTGGAAAGGCTAAAAATACATATAAGCTTTAGAACTTACAACTTTGGTCGGTGCTCATAGGGCATCCTCTGACTGTTTCCAGCTGTGCCAGTTTGAAAGTAGTCTTTTACCAATCTTCTTTATTGAATATTAAGTTTTTTTTTCAATTTTCTGAAATTTACAAATTGGTATAAAATTTATGGAATGTTGCGGTAACCAGATTAAAAAAATCGACAGGGTGCTCAAGAAGCAACAACCAAGAATGATTTTATGTTTCATGGAAAAAATTGAGAAACTGCCGGAGGCTCCAGAATGTCCCAATACCGACAATTGTTGATGTTTGGGAGTTGAATTATTGAAGGAAATATTCACAATGATTCCCAAGTCGGTTGGTGATGGTTTCGATTTGCTCTGGAGCCTTCGGCGGATTTTTAAAATTTTGTCAAAAATTATTCTAGGGGAAAATTTTGGATTCGAATCAGCGCAAAATAATTTTGAAATATGTGCCTGAGACTCTGTCAATTGAATTAGCCAAATAAGATGGTAATTCTGAGCTTATTATATGTATGTAGGTGCTGAATTTCATTAATGCGCTCTACTTTTACAGCGTTTCTTTGAATATTGTAGAATCCTAAAATCAGTTTGAGGCTTGAGAACATTTCGAAACCATGTTAAAAATAGAGTACTCACCAAATTTCAGCTTTCTAGGTCAATTTGGTAAGATTTCATTACTTCCCCAATTTTGGCCCAAATTTTTAATTTTCAAAAATTCTCCCAAAATTTACTTGAAGCTTCAGAATGGTTCAAAGCCATCGCCAATCGACTGGAAAGATCAAAAATAGGATACAAACCAAGTTTCAGCTTTCCATAGGTCAATTTGGTAATATGTATTTTGTTATTTTTTCATTTTCTGCCCAAATTTTTAATTTTCAAAAATTCACTAAAAATCTAAAAACGAATTTCAGCCTCTGAAATTTTGTACCTATGTATTTTAGGGCGCTCTATCAAAGTTGGATACTCATTTACTTCCATTTTTGGGGCACATGGGGGGATATTTTTTTAGTGGTTTAAATGTATTGTTACTCGTATAAAATATAATGTCCAACTTTGAAATTCAATTGTTCGGAATAGCTGCATTTTGGAGAAAAACTGTTGCAGCGTTTTAAGATATTTGAGAGTGCATCAAAAATATTGATCAAAAATCTCGAAAGTTCAAAGTTGAATTTTTATTTGAAATCTCATATTTCAGAAGCTTGGAAAATTTCGAAACTATGCCTAAGTAATAATTTGAAAATTTGAAAAAAAAAACACGAGCATAAATTTTTATGATTTACTTACTCGTATTTTACAACGATAGACTTTTTGTGAAAAGGTTTGCAAAACCATGGGAGGTGAGAGGGGTTACGAAGCTTCAAAATTCGGTCGAATTGAAAAAAAAAATAAGTATGATGTAAGCCCCAAAAAAATAAATATGATGTAAGCCCAAAATACGAATATCAATCAATTTTTTTGATCAAATCCCTCCAACACCTCCCCTCAACTGACATCCCTTCCAAAAAAAACTGAAATTAAAAAAAATCGTTTGGCTCGTGATTTTTCTGAGATTTTGTGATGTGTTGAAAACGAATATTGGCCTAATTTGTTTATTTGGTCCCTCTGGTGCCATCATTGTGTTCATATTGGTTCACATTTCTCAAAAAAAATGTACCATATTATGATTTCATGAAAAAGTTCTAAAATCACCCTTAACACGCAGCTTTTTTGATTTATTCAAATTTTCAAAAATTTAAAAACAAACTTCATCACCTGAAATTTTGAAAAACTTGAAAAAATTTCAAAAGTTTCGGACTATTATTCTCATTTTTCAAAAAATTGGCAATAGAGACCAAAGAAACCGACATCACCGTACTCTAAAATATTTCAGGAGAAAAGTCGACATTCAGCCGATGGCTCCAGCCAGATCAACCAGAAATTATGAAGCATAATTTTCCAGCCCTTTGCCTTTCAGGCATGTGCATACGAGAATGGCACACCGTCGAAGGAGAAAAAAAATAGGCAGACGTGAAGGCAAAACGCGACGAAGCGAGTCATTTATCGCGTTCAAATCTCGACGTATTTACCTATAGGTATACGAGTATACTCGTAGTATGCCAGTAAAAAGGCCAACTCGTCAACGGTAAATATGACATCTTTTTGACACGCCCTGGTGCGTTTATTGTTGTACAATTTTGCTGCTCACACAACGATCGATAAAATCAAACAAAATTTTAAAGCCTCGATTCCTCGAGTCGTGGCACGAAGGTACCCAACAACCTATCTGGCCAGCTAGAGGTCTTTATCTACATACCTATGGCTTTGTACCTACACGATTGTGAGAATGTAATCAACAGCCATGAGACCTAACTATAATATAAGAAACAAAGGGAATGGAAAATAATGACGCTGACGTCGCCGGATCAGTCGGTCGAGGCCCGAGGGTCGGCGATTGACAATCGTATGTACGCTCGTAATCGTCGTAGTTTTCTGCTCGTCTTCCTAAACATAGACCATAGCAGCCGTAGCCACTTCCGGTTACAGCGAAATCAACTTACCGGTTACAAGCTAATGGCGCATCGCTCGCGATATATCCGCACCGTATATCTGAGATGTCCGACGCGACCGTCGTGTCGCCCGGTGTGCATCGTGATGTATGAGTATTGAATTTTTGCGACTTACACGTGTACATGTAACTAGTATACGTATTTGTATTCGACTTGTACCTACTGCAGTTGTACACGCAATCGTACCTATCTACTCATTTTATGGACTTCAATATAGACAGAGTTCTTCATATATGGGTATTTAATTTTTAAACCAGTAAAAATACATCAACCAAATTTGAGGGATGATCCTCATAGGTACCTACCTACCTACTATATGTACATACTAAAAAATTGAAAAAAAAATTGGTTCACATGTAGCTTAGAATTTTTTTTTATATCATTCACAAAAATGAGGATATCTTAAAAATGAGGAGAGGGTGTCTGAGGGTCTGAAATTTTGTACGTGAAGTTTTCTCGATGGTATACCTATCTACTATGCAAATATCAACCCCAAAGCTCTCGGGGGCCAAATCACCATTCGTATCCCCTTATGGCCTTGGACGTACATCATGAAGGGACCATTATAGGTTCATAATTAGGAGAACAGAACATGTCTATATACATTTACCTTTACCTATATATAACAGTGTGGATATAGATAATAACACCACCGCGATAACGTGCTAATTAAGGTTAGCAGCAGCGTCCCCACAACAGCACGACATCGACACGATATGATGATAGCATATCGCATTTATATCATAGCGTATCCTTTACTTTACGGTAGGTACGATGAGCACCTAATTCAAAAATTAACGCCAACTTGGCATCATACGTATACGTACGCACCCCCAGCTGCAAACGACCACGTATAATGTTTATATGCTGACGCGGTATATAATACCCGAGACCTACAACTACGTTGTGCGATATGATTGCGCATCACATGCACATCTACAACACATATACAGCAGTATTTGTACACGAGCGAATGAGTAAGTAAGTACCTTGGTGGTTGACGCTTGACAGTACACGGATCTGTTGCTCTGTTGCGTGTTTTAGGTCAACCTCCCCCACGATTACATCTCCAGGGATGAAACAATAGTCAAAGGGGATCTTTTACTTGTGCTCTGCGTCCAAGTCACACGTTCACGCACATGCCTCGCTTCTTCATTTACCCATTCACGTCGAGTGCTGCATACGCACGTATGCACGACCACGTCTGTATTTATGTATAGATACAGTAGGACATCGACACGTAAAATTTAGACTGCATAGTGCATAGTGGGTGACTTACGCAAGCAATAGGACTGATGTATTGTCTATATCATGCTGAATACTGAAAAAGTAACATACACGAGTACCTACCTCTCTGGCTTGGTCATCATTGCGCTGGTCGATTGCTGCCACGAGTGGCACATGTGATCTCTAATTAGAAGTGGCATTTTTAGTCACTGGGTTACTCGATTCTTCTCTCTCTATGTTTTGTCTATACTGATAAAATTGTAAGAGAATTTCAAGATCGTGACGAGGATCACTTTCGGAAGTCTCTTTTTAGACTCCTACCTCATCATCTGTTTGAGGATGAACGAATTAGTCCTTTCCTCTGCTCACAATAAGGGAACCTCTTGACGTGCCACACTCCGATTTGAACGGGACCGCGATTTTTGGAAAGAACATAGTCTAAAACCCCCAAAACCAAATTTTCAGCTAAGGTAGAGTGGGGTAATTGCAAAAACGGGGTAATTGCAAAATTGTGACCTCATGCAAACAAATATCAATTTTCTGGTTGTGCCAACTAGGGGGTGTCGAAGCAACAACCTTTACCGACATATTCACTTGGTCACAACTCGCCGGGTTCATCTTGTCGCTCCGTAGCAAACACTTTTATCAAAGCATGTTGAAACCACTCATAAGTAAAGTTGGAGGTGTTTTTTTAAAAAATGCATGTGAGATAGAAAAAACTGTCGATTTATCTGGAATTTTCACGATTTAGGGTCATGAAGGATTGAAGTTTAAGGTAGGATATCGCAATTTGAATTTTTTTTTTATTTTGGCCGTAAATTGCGTTTTTGCAATTACCCCAGAAAAAATCGACTCGGGGTAATTGCAAAAACGATTTTTTTTTTCATTTTTGCACTTACCACAAATATTTTTTTGCCCCAAATAACTTGAAAATGGTTCGAAATTACAAAAAAAAGAAATTTCCACGGTCACATGATGAGTTACACGTTAGAGAAATGATTACCAGTTTTACTGAATTTTAAAATTATTGCTCATTTTTAACGTTTTACAAATATATTTGACGAAAAATGTATTTCTATGACGAGTTTTTTACATAAAAAACATCAGAAATGATCAATAGTTGATTTTTTGTTCATTTTAGCGAGTTTTTAAAAAAATAATTTTTCAACATTTTTTCACTCCCCTAAAAATTTTTTTGGGAAGTGGAAAAGTTATCGAATTTTTTACCGAATCAAGACCACGAATACATCAAAAGTTAGCAAATGACGCGTAGAATACAGTGAGTGTGTTGAAAATGCAAAAAAAAGAAAAAATAAAAAAAATATCGCCCAATTTTGCATTTACCCCAACATGGGGTAAATGCAAAAGTCGATTTTCAAATTTTCAAATTGCAATTTTCTCCACGATTTGTGGACCAAATTGTACCAAAATTTTACCATTGATAGAGAATCCCCTTAAGTATAAGTGGTACAAATTTCAGCTTCATCCGTGCAATAGTCTTCTCACAGCGCCCTCTCAAAGTGCCACTAATCAAAAAGTGCTTTGCAATTACCCCACTCTACCTTACCCAAGTTCATTTTTCGATTTTTGGCGAATTTTTGAAAATTCAAAATTGACTGTTTTTGACGATTTATGCTTTTTTTAAAAAAAAGTACGTACTTCATCAATAAAAATGGTCAAAATAAATCCCAAAACTAATATTAATTACCCAAATCCAAATTTCACCATTTCCAGCCATTCTGGAGCCTCCAGCGCGATTTTTCAATTTCTCCAGAATTTTGAATTTGCTCCAGAAGGCGTGAATATGAAGTTGGGCAGCTAAACATTGAGTTGTGTGTTATACTCGACCTGTTTAACGAGTTTATCCACATTTGAGCCGATTTTGAGAGTGACACCTCAAAAGTGGCTTTTTGACCACCTTTTTTCAAAATTACAAAATCCAAAAAATCAAAAGTTTCCCGTTTGTGTGGAAATTTTCGAAATTCACGCGAATCGCTGTATTTTGTCCAAAACTGGCCCCCCAAATCCAAATTTCACGATTTCCAGCCACTCTGGAGCCTCCAGCGCGATTTTTCAATTTCTCCAGAATTTTGAATTTGCTCCAGAAGGCGTGAATATGAAGTTGGGCAGCTAAAAATTGAGTTGTATATTACACTCGACCTGTTTAACGAGTTTATCCACATTTGAGCCGATTTTGAGAGTGACACCTCAAAAGTGGCTTTTTGACCACCTTTTTTCAAAATTACAAAATCCAAAAAATCAAAAGTTTCCCGTTTGTGTGGAAATTTTCGAAATTCGCACGAATCGCTGTATTTTGTCCAAAACTAACTCCCCAAATCCAAATTTTACCATTTCCAGCCATTCTGGAGCCTCCAGTGCGATTTTTCAATTTCTCCAGAATTTTGAATTTGCTCCAGAAGGCGTGAATATGAAGTTGGGCAGCTAAAAATCGAGTTATATATTACACTCGACCTGTTTAACGAGTTTATCCATATTTGAGCCGATTTTGGGAGTGACACCTCAAAAGTGGCTTTTTGACCAGCTTTTTTCAAAATTAAAAAATCCAAAAAATCAAAAGTTTCCCGTTTGTGTGAAAATTGTTGAAATTTGCACGAATCGCTGTATTTTGTCCAAAACTAACTCCCCAAATCCAAATTTTACCATTTCCAGCCATTCTGGAGCCTCCAGTGCGATTTTTCAATTTCTCCAGAATTTTGAATTTGCTCCAGAAGGCGTGAATATGAAGTTGGGCAGCTAAAAATCGAGTTATATATTACACTCGACCTGTTTAACGAGTTTATCCATATTTGAGCCGATTTTGAGAGTGACACCTCAAGACTGGTTTTTTGAGGTGTCACTCTCGCTCCAAAACGGCTGGAAATGGTAGAATTTGCGCTTCGGATGTTAGTTCTTGAAGAAATACAGCTATTCGCACAAATTTCAAAAATTTCCTCACCAACGGTTATGTTTTAATTTTTTGGATTTTTTATAATTTTGAAAAAAGGCTGGTCAAAAAGCCACTTCTGAGGTGTCACTCTTAAAATCGGCTCAAATGTGGACAAACTCGTTAAACAGGTCGAGTGTAATATGCAACTCGATTTTTAGCTTCCCAACTTCATATTCACGCCTTCATGGAGCAAATTAAAAATTCTGGAGAAATTGAAAAATCGTGCTGGAGGCTCCAGAATGGTTGGAAATGTTAAATTTGGATTTGGGTAATTAATATTAGTTTTGGGACTTATTTTGACCATTTTTACTGATCAAGTACGTACAAAGCATAAGTCGCCAAAAACATGTCAATTTTTTTAATTTAGAATCACTAACAAAGCTACTCAGCTGCACCCTGATACAGCTGGCGTTGCTCTATTTAAAATTGAAATTGTGGAAAAAAAACAATCTATAACTAGCAACCAAAAAATAACTAGATCTCAAAAAAATTTATTTAAATTTGCATAAAAATTTCGAACCAGTGCCGGTTTTAAGGGGGGGGGGGATTTGGGTGATAACCCCCCCCCCCCAGAGGCCAGTTTTTTGGAAAAAATTTTGATGCTATAAAGTGGGAATTTTCCAAGCATTTTTGCGCTCTTGTTTCACTGAGCTGGATGCCGATTACAAACCGATGTTCATTTTTTTTTTCATCTTTTTTGAGAAGAAGAAGCCTTTTTTTTCTTCTCAAGCCCACATTATAGGTATATTCGTACACGATTTACTTTGAATAATACTTTGCAGGCAAATTTCAGTCACTGAGGTCTCTCCTTTTTGAAAATTAAATAAATAAATGACATATTTATTCAGTGGTGTGGCCAGGGAGTGAAGGGGGTCATTGTCCTCCCTTGCGAACGAAAATTTGAAATAAAACATGCAAAAGTGAACGTTTTTTTTGTCGTTCGGACCCATTTCTTCTAGAAATTTTCGCTCTCGCTTCACTCGAGCAGTAATTTTACCTTCATTTTCATAGTATAATCACCACACATCAAGATAGGTTTCCAGAAAGTGACTCCTAATTTCGATTTTTCATGCCTAAAAATCTGGTTTTGCCTCCTCCTTGAGGAAATTCTGACTATGCCACTGTATTTATTTGATTTCTGCTCTCGGAGAAGCTTAATTTTACCCCCCCCCCAACCTAAAAAATGAGACGGCAAAATTGTTTGGTTCTGACCCAATTATCCCCCTCCAAGGAAAAATCCTGGCACCGGTACTGTTTCGAACTGAATTTCAAAATAAAATTTGAAATCTTCAATGAAAAATTTATTTTAAAAATAACAAAAAAAAATCCTTAAGAAGTACAAATATGGGCCTTTTTTTGGCTTTAAAGGGTAGAAAACAATGATCCAAATTTTTTTCGAAATAAACTGAAAATACACAAAGCAATATGAAATTTTAAAAAGTTGAAAAAATGGGTACGAATATGGACCAAAGATACAAATATGGACACTCCCAAAAAATTGCTTAAAATGGTACGATATTGTATGTAAATATTTAAACAAGTTTATAATCTTCAAATAAGTAGATACCTGAAAAAAACATCAATTTCCAGATGAACAAATTATTCATTAGCAATAATCGCATGTGTACGTAAGTAGATATTTTTTGGCTACCAGCATAAAATCACACTTCTTTGATTTTACGCCCACAATAATCGATTCCTACGAATCATTTTTGAAAATGATTGGAATCACAGGTTGCGAATATAAATATTCACGATTCAAATCCCCTATGACCTGAGTATAAATAACCATCAGAAAATTTAATATTATTCAATACCACAATAAAATGCAACTATATCTACCATGTTTGAAATTGTCACCAAAAAATTCACCAAATTCAACACCAAAAACTCATTTGAAAGCAACACTTAAATGTTTATTCATCATAAAAATACCTAATTTTAAATCACTGCAAAAAATTCATTGAATTCAATTATTTTAAAATTAACATTAAAACATTCATTTTTTCGCAAAAAATTGTTTTGAACTCTTAAGAAAACCCGTTTGAAATCACCACAAAACTTTCTTCACCAACTTGAAAATCCAATTCCATACCTAAAAATAATCATCAAAATCACTACGAAAAACTACATTCAAAATCGGGTAGGCACTATGAAGAAATGATGGACTTTGAAAATGACTATGAAAAAACGAGCCCTTACCCTAAGCTCTGGTGAATAGTTCATAAAATTGTGAGAAAATTCATTCGGAATCACTACACAAAAAAATTCATTAAAAAATTTCGGGCAGAACAAAAAAATTGGAAATTGAAAAAAAAAGAAATTGTTCACTAATAAATTTCCAGAACCGTTTAGTGGGAAATCTCCTATTATCTCTACACAAAATAGTTTTTTAATTTTGTTTTAATTTTTTTTAATTTTCCAAAAATCCAAAAATGAACTCGAGTTCTTGAAATTTTAGTCTCGAGGGTTTTAAGACATGTAAATAGTTCCCTTCGAAAGAAGTCGTAAAATTTTCAATAATTGAATAAAGAAATCTCAAAAATTAACCAGAATAGCTGCATTTTTAGAGCTCGATCACCATTGAAATTGAAACTAAACTCTTCAAAAAGCACCCTCCCCCCCATGATCTGATCTGATCTCTTTGAATTCTCAAATTGTGAGCATTTGTGGATTTACTCAACGACAAATCTGCAACCAATGCCGATGGTAGTCTCCTCTCACAACATATTTATCTCTATGATGCGATGCAATGGCTGACTATACACTTGTATACCATACCATAGATACCAAGGTAGTGATTATCTATAGCTTATGTATACCTGCGCGAGTACTCTCGAAGCGGAGAGTTGAGATAATAGGCGCGACAATACAGACAGGTTGGACAATTTACTCGTGGTACTAGGTAATAATAATGGCTGCCGACTGCCGTTGGTTGCCGCTTTATACGTCACAGACCATTACTAAAACAGTCGAAGCAGCCTACAGTACGATGACATAGCGTTTTTTAAAAAACTTTTCCTATACTCTACGTGTATTTAGCTGACGACGATGATGAGATATCACGATCACGATCACAATCACGCTTCACACTTTTAGCTCGAGAAGTCGAGAATGTGCCGCATTACGATCAAGGAGGCGGGTATAAGTATAATGTACGAGCATATACGAGATACTTGTACATGAGTAGGCTTATTTTGGTCCTTATAGGTAGGTAATGCCATACTTATTCGGATGTATTATTAGTCGTATGTATTTTCTATTGGGTCTATGTAGCCTGTAGCTGTTCATAACTTTTTTTTTTTTTTTTTGATGCGGCGTATCCATATAGACATCTATAGGTACTCCTACTTATAATGCTTGTGGGGTTTCAACATACAGATACGATTATGCTTACGTCATTTTTTCACGCCCTCCTTTGCACCATACTCAATAGTATCTTCATAAAGCTAATCATGTACTCTTACAGATCTCTATACTTATTTACCACCTACTCACCTATACGGAGCCTACCTCTCTGTTATTATCTATCTGTATATCTATCTACTTATATATAGGTAGTGCTCGTATCTCGAGTCAATCTACAGACAAGTCACAGCCTTCCACATTTGCACGATGAATTCATTTTTTTTTTTAGACGAAAAAGAACAAGATGGTGAAGATAGTGATGGCGATGATGACTTTGATAGCATATTATAAGATCGAGCTAGAAGGAGGGGGATTGAGAGAGAGAAGAGAAGCTTAAAAATTGGGAAATGGAAGACTAAAGTAACGATTGAGGTGAAATGGAATTTCAAAATTAGTGTTAATTTTGCGCAATTCATCTGCCTGTCAAGTATTCAGTGGATCTATCAATTTTGTTGGTAGGTAGATGCAGTTTTATATTTCATTCTACTGGTTTCGCCGAAATGACAAGCGCATAAATATGCTCATATTATACTCGAACAGAATGTTTACATGTTAATAAATGCAGGATTGAAATAAATCAGCGTGTATAATGCTCTGAATATCTGTGACTAATCGTACATTACCAATACACAATATACTTACCTTGACCTACCCATGGAATCAGTCTTACGCAGTTGAGCACACATTGTGAAGATTCCAGTAATAATATGGTTCATTTGAACACATGTTAATAGAATTGCATAATCAGAACGCCGTGTATGAAGATTGAAGATGCTACATCTATGTACCTAGTTATTCCATTTTCTATTTCAAGTTCTACAATCGAGGTGCGGCTATGAGCCATATCCTTCGATATTAGTTCTTGAAACGAAATATGCCTGAAAATGAGTAATTTGATTTTAAAATTCATGAAAATTGCCACAAATCCAAAAAATGAACTTTGACGATTGAATTTTTGCAATCATCGTTTTCAATCCCAATTTGCAGAAATAGTTCAATATCGGACACAAAGAAGAGGGTTGAATTGCTTTCCTTGTAATCGTAGGATAACATACACCACGATGAATCGTCCTACAGCTTATAATCACCCTCACACACACACACACACACACACACACACACCTACACGTATATTTATCCACTACTGGTGTAATTGTATATGCAGACACATGATAGGTGAGCATAATTAGGCAGCAGTGAACTGTATTAGGGAGTTAGAACACCGTAGGTACCTATACGAGGGTTGTAATCATCATCATCGTGTACTATACGAATTCGCATTTGATTAATCATGATTGATGAACGATAAATGATTAACGAGGTGGCCAGGTAGGTATGGCAAAGCGTCACTAAATGATTGGAAAATAAATAACGCGTCATAGGGTATATACTAAGATGCAACGAGTAAAACGTACTATATAACCTAAGGCTAATAACACCCTCCTGTCTCATCCCCCAACATAAGCGCTATAGGTGGGTATTCTACTTGCTAATTTTTTTATCAGCTGATCGGTTCTCTTTTATGGCTATAAGGGCAGTAAGTACGCGTAGATAGATAGATGGACGATATAGGACAGCAGTACGTGCAACAAAAGCAGATGGTTTGCACCATAGCGTACAGCATCTGTCATTAATATCTATTATCCTATGTATATTACCGACACATTACACAAATGCATATACTATCGATACACATGCTATAAAGCACCTTGCCCCCACCCCCACTTATAAGCTCGCAAGTTCCGAGAATATTTCATTACCTATCCTTTTTGGATTTTGAGATTTTTAATTTTGTTTCGGATACTACTTTCATCAATATAAACATGGGCAAAAAAAATCTTAGAATATGGGGTAGGATGTGTTTTTTTTTCTGGCTTAATGCGTCAAACACGTAAGCTTATGAGCAGGGTGTATTCATTTTAAAAAACAACACAGGCGACCGCATAAGTCCACTGATCGAA
Source organism: Planococcus citri (assembly GCF_950023065.1). Classification (NCBI taxonomy): domain Eukaryota; kingdom Metazoa; phylum Arthropoda; class Insecta; order Hemiptera; family Pseudococcidae; genus Planococcus; species Planococcus citri. Next base: position 65,102,174 of record NC_088680.1, on the reverse strand, counting down.
TAAAGCAAGCCTGTGTTTATTTTTAATTTTTAAAACATCGTCGATGGAAAAAACCATCGTATATCGTATATATGTATGTATTAATGCATACGCTATCAAAACTACATATTTGCTACTGGCGCCTCATCCCCAGCCACCTACTAACCCGAGCTTGAGCACGCGTTTGTTTGATAGGCCTACCTACCCAAATTGCAACCCTTTCTCTAGTTTAAGCTACGACCACACGTATGTGATTATGTACATTTCTAAAAAAAAAGTTGAAAGTTTGAGATAAGGTACCTGGCCCGAATTACCCCACTGCTCCCAATTACGCCACCTGTCAATATCTCAGAATCCTATTTGTTCTACCTACTAATAAAAATATTTAGTGATAGTTCTATCAATATTTAGTCTGTGGTTTTGGTATGGAATCAATTTGTGCAATTCTAAAACCAAAAAAAAATTAAACAATTTTTTTTCACGATTCCAAGAAATGACAAGTTATTTTCGTGATGAAGTTTGAAGTAGATTTTGATCAAATTTGGTAAGTATTCGATTCATAACTGAAAGTATAAGTGTATTCTTCAAAAATTTTCTTATTAGACCTAAAATAACTCATTTTTAACAATTTTACAACGGTTTGAAAGTAACATGCTGTGGCCCTAAATACGCCACTGATAAGGCAAGTATGTTTTTTTTTTTTTTTACAGATTTTTGATTTTCATGGGGTTAAAAATTATTTTGAAAGCAGAACGGCGGCTATGTGCTTGATTCGTGCACAAAAATTATTTGGAGGTGTTTATTTGTCCAGATTGGGATAAAGATTGGCTTATTTTTCAGTTTTTAAACTTATATTGAAAAAAATTTGAAAAAATGATTTTTTTTATTGTATTTTTGTATTGTTTCATCCTGAAATAGGTATTGTAAATAGGCCGCATAATCATTAAATTCCATAAAATATTGAAAAAAAAAATTGGTGTTATTAAAGAAATTTCAATATGGCGTAATTGGGTACACATGTTCCTAAATACGCCAAAAATTACGTTTTGAAAAAAAAATTATTTTGGGATGGGGGCTTCATTAAAAATTTGAATAAGGTGCAGAATTCGTAGCCAATAAACCAAACTTCATGGTAAGCTATCCACATTTTCTCAGAACCCCATACAAGTCTCACAATATTGATTCTCCCAAGGTGGCGTTCATTGGGCCCCCTACCTTAGAATAATTAAATGGGGAACCTTATTGTCAAGAATGAAAATTTCCAATCAATTCATTTTTTAGATTTTCAGGTGTTGAAAGAAACTGTTTTGAAAAAATTCAAAATCAAAATCAATTCCTACGAACTTAAGTTTATCATTTTTGTGGCCCATTTCAAATTTCAATCGTTTACATTAACCTAATTCAAAATCCATCTTTGACGATTCGAATTCAATTTTTCATCTCGTACATATAGGTATACAGAGTTTGCAGTATGTAATTTTACACAATAGATATTATTCTTATGAGAGTAAAAGGCTAATTTATCAAATGATATTCAAACCTGTACGGACATTAATGGGATACAGTTATGGGGATGTGCTAAACCATCAAATCAAAAAATCATCCAAACTGTTCAAAACTCTCCGAACAATTACAGGTGCAAGTGCAAGATGGTTTCAAACAAATGAAGCATGTACAAATAATTGTACATATAAGGATCTTGAGATAAAGTGGATGGATGAAGTTGTTAGTGAATGGGCAACAAAGCATGAGAAACGATTTCATGTGCACATCAACTCAGAGGCAATTCAACTAGTATAGTATGATGGTTAGATGTCTTAAACGTCAAAAGCCTCACGACCTAGTGACGTAATATAACCCTTATGCATATAGCAGATTGGTTCACTGGAACAAATCCGCACATGTTACTGAACACTTTTAAAGTTAATACCTAATGTATTATTTATTTAAGAAGTAAGTAGGTATCTCAAGATTGTAATATTAAAAAATTCATGTCAAAAAAAAATTTAATTTTATTTGAACTGATGCCTAAAAATAAAAATAGGTACTTACAGAACTCTTCAAATAAAATTTACAAAAATTAGCTTCTTCATTTGCTAAAATTATTGACCTTGCAAAATTCAATTTTATTATTTTTAGATACTTAATTCGGAACTTTCATTGTGAGATCTCGATGTTCATCACAAATCTTCAAAATACCACCAAAAACAAAAGATGCGATTGTTTTAGTCGCTGGAAGAAGCGTGACGAAATGGAAGGGGGTGGGTTAGACTGAAATTTTCTCAATTTTTTTCGTAGGATTTTGACAACTTTATACCTCAGATCCTTCCTCCCCTTCCCCCCACCACAGATTTTTCCAGTCAATTGACTAGATGTGGTTCGAACAAATTTTGAAAGGGGAGTTGGATACAAAAGTTGTGAAAATGATTATTTTATACATACAAAAAAATTAAATTTTTGATTGATTTGGGTACGTTTTCAAAATTTTTCAAGTTTTTTATTTTATCTTTGAAAATTTTTAAAAAATTGTGAAGCGACGGCAAAAACTTCTGAAACTTTATGATTCTTCAAAAGTGCCAGTTTAGATGCCTACTCCGATTAATTTCCATTATGATTCAATTTCTTTTGAAGTTTTAATATTCTGCTCAAAAATACCATTCTTCAACTCATCTTATGTGTTTGAAGTTTTTTTCTTTCTGAATATTTCTTGGACCTGGGCTAACCCATAACCAGGATAAGAATTCCCAGTCAGGGCTGGACCGGACCGATCTACAAAGACAAAAAAAATTGAACAGAATGACCGGACCGCTCTGTTTGAAAGCTCCAAACAAAGACCTTGATTTTGGAGCGACTGCAATACCTGAGCTGTCCTACAAGCCTGCCTGCGACCAACTATGGTCAAAGAAAGGAAACGAAATTATCTAGCCCAAGCAAAGCAAGGCGAAGGCTGTGGAAAATTGATACATAGTTATTCAAAATTCAAAAAGGTCATTTTCATGGCTGCAACATTTTATTTTTAGTTTTGAGGAAATTAGACCACTTTCAAAAATAGGAATAAAGCCCAAAAGCAAAACGAGGCAAAAACTCTCAAAAATTCGCAATTCTTCAATTTTTTCAGGACAAAATTTTATATTTTCAAAAAAAAAAACAATTTTTGATGAATTTTTAACGGAACATAAGGGGTTTTCACCCTTGTGAAAGATCTCTAGGTTTCCATGTTGGGGATACAAATTGCTTTGAAGAGTGTAATGGGGCACCCTGCCCAATTGATCAAATCGCAAAATAGTTGAGCTTTTAAAGAGAAATCATTTTGGAAAATGAAAGTTTTCAAATAGCTCAAATCCTTCATTTCCAACAAGACAAATGAATGGGTATAAGTTGGAAATTTTCTTTAAAAATAATTCAACAACACGAGTAAAAAACATTAGTCAAAAGTACTTTTTGAATAGGTACCTACGTCCTACATTTTCTTATACGAAGAATAATCATATGCAATAATGATGGTAAAAAAAGCCAGCTGACATTTCCCAAGTTGAGGATAAATAAAAACTTATATAACGAAATGAATGCATGCATTTGTCCAAATAAAATGAAGAAAACAAAAATCTAGACCGCAAAGAGAGTGTGTTTTTTTTATCAAGTCATAAAATCTTGTTAGAAATTGGACTGAAATATGACACAACACTTGGCGAAGTTGAAAATCTTTGTAGTGGTGGGGGGGGGGGGGAACTTTAGATTGAAATGTGTTTGCTTTGAAGCGAATGATGTAGCATAAAATTTTCTTTCATTTGCCACTTGATTGGAAGCTTTTGATTGTAGGTAGGTAATTCAAAAAGTAAGAACCCACAGTTTAATTTTTTGGATTTTTCCAACATTTTCTAATTCACCCAATTTATACCAAAAATTCTCAACTTTTTACAAATATTTTTCTAGTGACGGGAGGAGACATCCTCCTACCCCGTTAGGCACATCTCTGGTCGCTGGAAAGATCGTTTAAGTATTTTCCAGTGAGAAATGAAGCAAATCCCCTCATTTAGTCAGCGGTGGTAGCCTTCATTTTTTCCATGTGTAGCAAATGAAATAAAAAGTGAGCTTTGTAATCCTTCAAAGTTCAAGCTGTACTTTGAACTTTGAAGAACCTATTAACCATATGCAGCCGTTTGAACAGTTTGATAGTGTGCTTCTATGGGTACATGGACCTACTCGTATCCTGCGAGTATAGGCAAATTATAAGCATAGGTCCCGTAAAATCTCGCATACTTCTATCTCATTAATTCCAAATCCTCTCATCCGACATTGCTTCTCCTCCTCCAACTCGTTCTTTCCTCGGACGTCGTGCCGTAGTATAACTCTTCTTCGTCTTCGTCTTCATCTTCATCATCATCATCACCATCATCATCATCGTCGTAATCGTCGTCTTTTTTTTTTTTAGCCGAGTATGTTCTTTTTATACTTGGCCGCTTTACGACTTTTTTAGTGCTTTACACGAAACAACGTTATCTTAATGCGCGACATAGCATTACTTTACTAGTCGCACACCGCTGCCTCGCTTCTTCTTCTTCTTCTTCTGCGGATACACGATACAGTCGATACACGGTTCATAGACACACTACACATTGAACATCGTCACCATCCATCGCCATCGCATCGCTATTATACCATTACCAATATCATCGGCGGATAACATAGCCTTATAGTTGTTGTCGCAACATTAATTAATATTCTAGTTTAGACCATTGGCGCCGCCGCTGGACGCGGCACGGCGTCAGCGTCAGGTTTTTGTTTTATTCGAATTGATTTGGTTTTGGTTTGTTTTTGTTGTTTGTTTGCTCGTCGCTGACTTGTTTTTCACCTTCCCCATCGCCGACTTTACATATTATTGTTTCTCTTATGTTCGTTTTTCTTGGCTGTGAAGCAGATCTACCTTTACCAACTGCTAGTTTTTGGAGGATGAGGGCAATGCTGTACATAAGAGCTCAAAGTGGATGGAAGTATGTATTTATAAGCTATAAATAATGGATAAATGTAATCAAGAAGCTGACTTACCTATATCTTCTCGCAGACTGTGTCAAAAAAGACCCTTCAGAAAATGATGAAAATATAGGATCAGAAAAGGCTGCAAATGACTCGAAATGTCGAAATCGTTAGTTTTGAAAATAAAAAATAAGATGTAATTAAACCAAAGTTCGTGGTTTTTATCTTGACTATACTAAAACGTTGACGTTATACCAAAAGAAACCAAAAAAATAATGAGAAAAGTCATCACAAAATGCATCTTTTGAAAACAAAATCTAGCAGACTTTACTCAGGTACCTACTTTATATTGAGTATAGGTAAGTTGACGGTGTTTTTATCCTGTTTAAAAACAACTTTCTCAGTGATTTATTTTAATTTTTTTATGAACTTGGTCAAAAGTTGATGATTTTTAATGATTGAAAATAATATGAGTCTATGAAAAACTTGAAAAAAAGTTATAAAAATGAACGAAAAAATTGAAAATTTAAATTCAAAAACTGAAAATGAAGCGAAAATTTTGAAAATGAAATCAAAAACAAACGATGAAGTAATAAACTGAAAAAAGAGATGAAAACCTGAGAATAAAATTGAAAATTTCTGAATTACAATCAAACACTGTAAAAGTGGAAATTGAATTTAAAAAACTAGAAATTGGATCTCAAACTTGTAAAAAAAATCAAAATTTGGAAAATATAAGATCAAAAATTGAAAATGAAATTTATTTTTAAAAAATCTTAAAATCAGATCAAAAATTTGAAAAAATTGAAATTTTTGCAACTGAAAGCAAAATTAAGATTTGGAAATCAGGTCTAAAACTTTTGAAATATTTAAAATCCTGAGAATAAAATCAAAATATGAAAATGAACTAAAAAACTAAAAATTAAAATGATCAGCTGATGAACAAATTTTTAAAAAACCATACTTACCTTCAAATCAAATCAAAAATAAAAAAAAATAAAAAAAAAAGAAGAATTGAAAATCCTGAAAGTAGATAATATTTAAAAACTGAAAATCAGTTCAAAAAAATAAAAAAAATAAAAAATTCTGAGAATAAAATCAAAAATTGAAAATCAACTAAAAAACTAAAAATTGAAATCAGTAACTGAAGATAAAATTTAAAAAAAAAATAAACCTCAAAATCAGATCGAAAACTTGAAAGAATTATAAAATTCTGAAAGTAAAATTGAAAACTGAAAATCAGGTCAATAAGCTTTTGAAAAATCTGAAATTCTGAGAGTTGATTGAAAACGAACTAAAAAACTAAAAATTGAAATCAGCAACTCAAGATCTAATTGAAAAAAATCTTGAAATCTGATCAAACACTTGAAAAAATTTAAAATTATAGTAAAGTAAAAAATAAAAACCGGAAATCAGGTCAAAAACTTTTGAAAATAAAATCAAATAGTGAAAATGAACTAAAAATCTAACAATAAAATCATCGTAACCGATGAAGAAATTTAAAAAAATGAAATCCTAATAATCTTATAATCAGATCAAAAACTTTGAAGAATCTAAAATTCTGAAAGTAAGATTAAAAAATAAAAATCAGGCCAAAAACTTTTGAAAAATTGAAAGTTCTGACAATAAAATCAAAAAGTGAAAATGGACTAAAAAACCAAACATTAAAATCAGCAAATGAAGATGAAATTAAAAAAAAACTAATTTTAAAATCAAATCAAATACTTATTTGAAAAAATTTCAAATTTTGAAAGTAAAAAAAATGGACGAAAACGCTGAAAATTGGATTAAAAAACCTTGAAAAACAGGTCGAAAATTTTTGAAAAATTTAAAATTCTGATAATGAAATCAAAAATTGAAAGTGAACTAAAAAACTAAAAATTAAAATAAGCAACTGATGAAGAATATTAAAACAAAAACAAATCTTGAAATCAAATCAAAAACTTGAAAGAATTCAAAATCCTAAAATTAAAATTAAAAACAAAAAATTCGGTTAAAATATACTTTTGAAAAATTCAAAATTCTGAGAATAAAATTAAAAACTGAAAATCAACTAAAAACCTGAACTCCAAAATCAACAACTGAAAAAGAAATTTAAAAAAAAAACGAATTTTGAAATCTGATCAGCAACTTGAAGGAATTTGAAATTCCAAAAGTTGAATTAAAAACTGAAAATTAGGTCAAAATGAAATTTAGAAAAATTGTAAATTCTGAGAATGAAATCAAAAATTGAAAATGAACTAAAAAACTAAAGATTAAAATCAACATTTGAAGATGAAATTTAAAAAAGAGAATTAAACAAGTGAATAAGTGAAAGTAAACGAAAACACTAAAAATTGGATTCAGAAGACCTGGAAATTAGGTCGAAAACTTTTGAAAAATTTAAAAATATGAAAATTCATAATTATTAAATACTGAAAATTACCCAACTAAAAAACTAAAAATTGAAATTAAAATCTGAAAATGAAATTTAAACATGAAAGTAAAACTGCAAACTTTGTAAATAGGTACCTATTACAAGTGAAAATTTTGAATACAAAACTAAAAGTTCTGAAAAAAGTTTATTGAAATTGAACAAAATTACAAAAGATGTTGCGCTAGATACCCTATTTATTTGCATGAAAATTGACCAAAAAAAGCGATAATTGCTTGGTACTTTTTTTCGATCCATTTATGCATAGATTTCCAATATTCGTTTTTGGCCCTTTTTACGAACCTTCGGACTGTTATATTGTTTCAGTACATCTATACTCAATCTATTCAGTAGGTACCTAAAATCTGACTTTCTCATTAAAAATGCCTAAAATGAGTCAAATATTTGGATTTTCAAAAATTCAGAAAAGAAATTTAGCACCTAAAATTTGACTTGTTGGTGGTTTCTCGGTGCTTTACCAATTTTACTAGCACTGTCCGAAAATTTTTCTCGGTTCGGATACCTCTTTTCAACTGGGGCATTGTTCGTTTGAAAAAAAAAGTGACGGAGACCTCGTTTGCCTCGTGCTTATTATTGTGACTGATAATTTGATTACTCTTGGCTGGGGGAGGGGGGAGTTTTGAACACGTCTATTCCAAACTTCAGATTCTTCGAACTTGGAGTGTTGGTCAATTTAAAATTTTGTCTTTTAAAAGCATCGAGTTTGTACTCTTCGAGTAAAAAAATACCTACTCAACACATAGCAATTCGTGAAACCACTCGATAGAGAAGGTCGACGAATAGATAGGAGGTGTACGAAAGGTCGTATAATCGTAATCGCGAAACCGTAAATGAAATGTGAACGTAAGCTGACAGATGGACAGCGTAGCTCTTCGCGTCGAGCTCTGCAATAAGTCGTCGACACGGGCTTGGTTCGCGTTTTTTCTCCCTTTCTTTCGGTAAAGGGGGAGAAAAAACGACAATTTCCCCGTTGTTCTTTTTTTTTCATCATTTTTGCGTAAAATGTTTTACAACGCGATAGTACCTATAGTATAGGCTTTTCTACGATATTAGACGAGGAGAGTGAAGCGGCAATTATACGAGTGGACGGGTGCGGGTGCGTTGACAATGCGCTTATACGCGCATCACGAATGGATACAGGTCCTACTACTCCTATTCGACGATATCAATACCAAAAACGATGAATAGATGCGAATGCTGCAGTCGAGTACTCCAACTTGCAGTACGTAATAATATGCTCACTCGGCCAAAGTGAAAAGAAGCGAGAGAAACAGCAACGGAGCGGAATCGACGGTAGCAATACGTTCAGTCATGCGAAAAGTAAACAAAATCCAATGTGTCAACCAGTTGGTTACACACACTCTCACACTTGAATGTAGAAGCTCGATGGTAGAATTTACTAATACATATGCATGCGAATCTTTGCTGCCTGGGTAGACAATCTCTAATTCCTTTCTGCGTCAACTTATACACCATATGAGTATGGGCAGGCTTAATCGTCGTCAGAAGGGGAAAATAGAGAAGGGGATCGATCAGTCAAGGAAAATTTGCTATAAAAAAAAATAATAAAAAAAAAGACAATTTGAGTGGAAAAATCTATCCCAGCTATCTCATTTAAAATTAGATTAGGTAATATCCTTCAAATTTCTAGGAAACTTGGAGAGCCAATGCGGCTATTGGAGGGGCCAAATACAAAAACGAAATAATATTCGCTAAAAGGGTACCCCCCGATAAGATAGGCAAAATGCCCTTAACCTCAGATTTCGATGAAACTCACAGGGTATGTTTAGTACCCCCAAAAAATAATTTTGGGCCCATAGCCCGCTCCCCACCCCACCCCCCTCAGCCAGGGGGTCAAAAAATGCGTTTTTCAGGGGAAAAATTCTGTATCAGCGCGTAATTAAGATAAATTGATTCTGTAAACGAATATAGTTAGAGGATACATGGGCGTACCTCCCTGAATTTTTTCAGAATTTTTCATCACACGGGAAGAGAAGGGGTGACAAAAGAAAACTTTAAATCGACATTACTCCGGAACGAAAAAACATACCAAAACGATTTTTTCGTCAAATATGTATCTTTAGGTCTACTTTCTATAGAAGTCATCACCCGGCCATTTGGAGTGGTGGGTCAAGCTCAAAAGCTCAAAAAACTCTCAAAAAACCACGTTTTTTGCGTTTTTCTCCAAAAATATGGACAAATGGCGGAAATCTAAGAGAACCAAGTTGTTCAGCGTGAAATTTTACCTCAGAATTGTGTAATTGAAAATTCATTTACACCGCATGATCGTAAAACTACATGCGCAGAAGTATTTGTGCTTACATCAAGATAGCTGAAAGGGTATTCCTGGGTAAAATAGGTGAAATGTCCCTGTCCTCGGATTTCTGAAATTTTGATGAAACATAGTTGGGTACCATTAAAAAAAATGTCGGAGGCAAAAAATCCCCCCCCCCAACCTCCCCTTGCTCATAATAGCGAAAAAAGGGCCTTTTTCGGGGAGAAAAAATCCATGCTTCAACGAGTTTTGACAAAAAAATCTGTATTCACTCAAAATATATGGAGGAGACAGTATAATAAAAGTACCTACATAGGTATTTGAGATTCTGCGCCAATCCATGCTATTGCCATCAAAATCCAAGGCCACTTTTGGGGTTCTACTGAGAAAATTGAAAAGTAAATCTTTTTTTTTTTTGGAGAGGGGGTATTAGTAGTTGGTGTTTTGAAAATATTTTCTTCGCAAAAGTTTCGCTATAATGACGAAAAAATATTGAAAGATAATATATTTCTGAAACTGAGGAAATATTTTGGGACGCAGTGATGACAATATTTTAGGTTTCAAAAAATTGATAAAGATTCGCAAAAATTCCTAAATTTTTGTTGATTTTTCAAAATTGACAAAAACAATTTAAAATAATAGCATAGAATGGACGCAGAATCCAAGATATATTCATTTAGGATTGGGTCGATCGTCATTTTTCTCAAAACCAATTGGGTACAGGGGCTACAGTGAAAAAACCGTGTTTTTTCGAAAATACTCCCACTTTAAGGGCACATGTTTTCCCTTTAGGGGCACTTCTGGAGCCAGCATTTTTCAGTACAACTTTCAACTCAAAATGACAGTTTTTGCTAAAATTGGTAAAAATCCAGTTTTTTTTCTTTTTTTGGTGATTTACCCAATCTACTACATAGTACGTAGGTAGGTAATACCTATGTTTTCAATGTACTTGGTAACTCACATAAAAATTTAATCATCGACACCAAAAAGAAACCTTTCTGATAGTTTTGAGTTAGATACCATGTACTTGAAAAGTAGGCTACTTGTAATTCAAGAAAACCTTGATTAAGAAGTTGCATGGCGTAAATAGCGCTATAATGAAGCATTTTTCACAAAAACTCTAATTTTTGGGCAACCCCTCTCCCCAATGAGGTCGTTGGGAGGGTCCAACTGCAAATCAAACTTCATATTCATGTTCAGCGAGTTCGGTTCATATGATAATGATACCTATATTGTCTGTCTACTTTCGCCCTAAAATTTGGAGAGGGGGTGCCTATGGCCAAAAAATTGGAGTTTAAGGGTATACTCTGCGGAGAGCATTCTAATTTGACAACCGGTCGAAATATGAAACCGATTTGTTCGTTATTTTCATCATTCGTTCGTAAGACTGCATGTAATCGATTGAACGAATTTAGTCGTGCTTATGTCCCGCGACCCGCTCCCATCTAAACTTCAGACGGGGATTTCTCCGTGAATTTTCAAAATTCTTCCAATTTTTTTTCACCAATACTGATTCATCTATGAAATCGAGGGTATGTATAGCCATATTTTCTAATTTTGCTTTTACAACAGGGATGTGAGCGTCTAAAGTACCTCCATCCAATTCCCTATTATAGCCATCAAATGTCCTGAATCAAAAATATCTCGACATACCCTCGCTTTTGAAAGCAAACCCTAGAAAAATCCGTTCTATAGTTTTGGCACAATCCCCGCCCAAAGTTGACCATTTTTCATCAAAAAATTAGAATAGCCTTAAAGAAGTTAGTTGGTTTTCTTATTGTTTTTGGAGGCCAGCATCCAAAATTATGGATCGCTTTTTTTGGTGGTGCTGTGACAAAAAAACACAATTTTGAGTGTTTTTTGAGTTTTTGAAGATGGCCTACCTGGAGGGAAAATTTGAAAAAAAAAAATACCAATTATAGTGCTCATGCAGATACATTTTTGAAAAAAAAATTTCATGTATTTGAATTGGGTTCGGAGATACGGCGGTTTCAAATTTTCTTTTGTCAATATATCTCCCCTGGGGGGCCCACAATTTTTGAAGAAAATTCAAGTTGCTAGAATCATATCTCCTTCAAGTATTTTGAGTGAATACAGATTTTTTTGTCAAAACTCGTTGAAGCATGGATTTTTTCTCCCCCAAAAAAGGCCCTTTTTTCGATATTATGAGCAAGGGGAGGTTGGGGGGGGGATTTTTTGCCTCCGACATTTTTTTTAATGGTACCCAACTATGTTTCATCAAAATTTCAGAAATCCGAGGACAGGGACATTTCACCTATTTTACCCAGGAATACCCTTTCAGCTATCTTGATGTAAGCACAAATACTTCTGCGCATGTAGTTTTACGATCATGCGGTGTAAATGAATTTTCAATTACACAATTCTGAGGTAAAATTTCACGCTGAACAACTTGGTTCTCTTAGATTTCCGCCATTTGTCCATATTTTTGGAGAAAAACGCAAAAAACGTGGTTTTTTGAGAGTTTTTTGAGCTTTTGAGCTTGACCCACCACTCCAAATGGCCGGGTGATGACTTCTATAGAAAGTAGACCTAAAGATACATATTTGACGAAAAAATCGTTTTGGTATGTTTTTTCGTTCCGGAGTAATGTCGATTTAAAGTTTTCTTTTGTCCCCCCTTCTCTCCCCGTGTGATGAAAAATTCTGAAAAAATTCAGGGAGGTACGCCCATGTATCCTCTAACTATATTCGTTTACAGAATCAATTTATCTTAATTACGCGCTGATACAGAATTTTTCCCCTGAAAAACGCGTTTTTTGGCCCCCTGGCTGAGGGGGGTGGGGTGGGGAGCAGGCTATGCGCCCAAATTATTTTTTGGGGGTACTAAACATACCCTGTGAGTTTCATCGAAATCTGAGGTTAAGGGCATTTTGCCTATCTTATCGGGGGGTAGCCTTTTCCAAATTTCAGTAAAAATTTGAGGTCAATGATGACGCCGGAGGAGTTGCATCAAAAAATTAAATTGATATTTGTATTCAGCATACCTCAAAATCTCATAGAGAAACCATGTGTCACACAATTTTTTCAAGTTTCAGGATTTTTTTCTGTGGGGAGGGGGTCAGTATACGGGGGTGTTGCAGGGATTTCATCAAAAAATATCTGTTAATATTCATATTTTGCGTTTTGTAAGACTATTAAGACAATACGTCAAATCGTATTTCATTTTATTTTTATTTTTTTTCAATTCGACCAGAATTTTGGGGCTTCATAACCCCTTCCTCCTCCCATTGTTTTGCAAACCCCTCCACAAAAAGTTTATCGTTGCAAATATCATAAAAATTTATGCTCATGACAAGGATGAAACTAACAAGGGAATCCCCCCACATGAGAATCTCCGATTTGAATGAAACTTGGACTGTTGGGAAGAGGACCTCAAAAAACACCCATCCCCAAATTTTCAGCTGCTCAAGTTGATTTTTCGATTTTTGGCGAACTTTAGAAGGTTTGTCTACACAGGAAAAGCTGTTCAACTCACAAAATAATGGGGAAAAAATACAAATATCTATCTCTCCAGCGTATCAACTTCCGGAGCTCAAATTTGGGCCAAAGGTAGTCTTTTAGATACCTGATCGACTCATACCACCATTGGCCGGATCCGGCCTTCCAGTCAGAAAACAGAATTTTTTACTTTTTTTCTCATATTTTCGATGAATTCGAAAAATGACCGTTTCTCCCCACCATCATGAACTTGAGCAGCTAAAATTTTGGCCGAAGGGTTTATGCTTGATACCTAATCGATTAATACTACCGTCCGCCGGATCTGGAATTTACATCAGAAAGCATATTTTTTGTCCATCAGGTTTTTTATGCCAGTCATTGGAAAAATTGAAAAAACTGTTAAAGCAGCTCATCTAATGCACTTCCAGTGCTCAAATTTGGGTCAAACGATCTGTGCTAGATACCAAATCGACTCATGCTACCATTGGCCGGATCCGGCCTTCCGGTCAGAAAACAGAATTTTTTACTTTTTCTCTCATATTTTCGGTGAATTTGAAAAATGGCCGTTTCTCCCCACCACATGAATTTGAGCAGCTAAAATTTTGGCAGAAGGGTTTATGCTTGATACCTAATTGATTAATACTACCGTCGGCCGGATCTGGAATTTACATCAGAAAGCATATTATTTTTTGTCCATCTGGTTTTTTATGCCAAGGTCAACAAGATGCGCAAAAAATATGATTTCTAATAATAATTCCAGATCCGGCCGACGGTAGTATGTATTAATCGATTAGGTATCAAGCATAAACCCTTCTGCCAAAATTCTAGCTGCTCAAATTCATGTGGTGGGGAGAAACGGCCATTTTTCAAATTCACCGAAAATATGAGAAAAAAAGTAAAAAATTCTGTTTTCTGACTGGAAGGCCGGATCCGGCCAATGGTGGTATGAGTCGATCAGGTATCTAAAAGACTACCTTTGGCCCAAATTTGAGCTCCTGAAGTTGATACGCTGGAGAGATGGATATTTGTATTTTTTTCCCATTATTTTGTGAGTTGAACAGCTTTTCCTGTGTACACAAAACTTCAAAAATTCGCCAAAAATCGAAAAATCAACTTGAGCAGCTGAAAATTGGGGGATGGGTGTTTTTTGAGGTCCTCTTCCCAACAGTCCAAGTTTCATTCAAATCGGAGATTCTCATGTGGGGGGCTTCCCTAAGGTGATGAACCACCCCCTCCAGCACTTGCCAAATTTTGAAAAAGTTGGAAAAATTTGGCAAATTCGACTAATTTTGATAAAGCTGGAAAATTTTGACAAAGTCGACAAATTTAAAAATATTCAAAAGTTCATAATGAGTGTAATAGGTACACTCGAGCATACTTTTTTGATGACCAATTGACCACATCTCCAATTGGCTTCAACCATACCAACTATATAGACGAAAATTAGCGTGAACATCGCAACATCGTGCATTCTGCAGTTTTGACAAGAAACGCAAGTCATTGTGGGTAATACGTCGACCGTAATTTCCGGCAATATTTATCGACGACGCGACGCGAACGCAGGCCTTGTCACGTGACTGCCGGAACGTCGTTCCGGTTTGTTTTTTTCTCCTCTTTTTTTCATTATTACGTATAGACAGAGCTTTTTTCCTTATTGTCAGGATCGCGATGACTGGCATTTGAGGGGTGGTGGTGAGGATGAGGGTGTCCGTAAGTGTGTTTGCACGTAATAAGTGCACGATGCGCGTGTTGCATTGGTCTAATGTGTGACGGGGCACTTGAGGTCGAGTAAGAATTCGTATTCTCATACAGGTAGGTATGAGTAGATTGGGGTGGGTGGCCTTGTTTTTAAGTTGACTCCCTAACTTTCAAATTGGTCAGCTTTGGTGAGAAAATGACTTATCATTTTTTTTTCGGTTTTTCTCATATATGAAACAATGGATTTGATGAATGATGAGACCCATCTGCGTTGAAAACTTGCTCCGTTTCGCTGAAGGTGTCCAGATCGATTATGATCATTTTCAAATCGATTTGATTTGCTCCGTCGAAAGTTGATGTTTCTTCAGCTCTCTGAAAGTACTCGTCCTTCACTCCAGAAATTAATTGAGTCAATTTTTCCATCACTGAGGGCTTTGAATTAGGTCAATAAGATCGCAATCGATCAATTTGAGAGGGTTAAAGTCACATAACCAAATTCAAATTTTCATCTCTCAAAACATTTTTATTTTTTTTTACAAAAAATTAATAGGTACTTGAACAATAGGCACCTACCCAGGCTATTCTAGCTATTTTCGAAAATTCACTAAAAATCGAAAAATCGAAAAATCAACTTTGAGAGCTCCAAATCCAAATTTGATTCAAAGATGTGCCTGATTTACTCATTCATCGAACCAAATTTCTGCTCGATCAGAGTTGAAAAGTTGTGAAGAAGGTTCTTATTATTAGTTTAAATTGGCCTCATAGGTCGGCCTATGCTTGAAGTTTGAGGCAGAAACAATCAAAACGACAATTCAAGAGATACTTACAAGGGAACTTCTTGAGGTGTCACACTCCGATTTGAACGGGACTGCGATTTTTGGAAAGAGCATAGTCCAAAACCCCCAAAACCAAATTTTGAGCTGCCTAAGTTCATTTTTCGATTTTTGGCGAATTTTTGAAAATTCAAAATTGACTGTTTTTGGCGATTTATGCTTTTTTTAAAAAAAAACATGTACTTGATCAGTAAAAATGGTCAAAATAAGTCCCAAAACTAATATTAATTACCCAAATCCAAATTCACCATTTCTAGCCATTCGACTGGAGCCTCCAGCGCGATTTTTCAATTTCTCCAGAATTTTGAATTTGCTCCAGAAAACGTGAACATGAAGTTGGGCAGCTAAAAATTGAGTTGTATATTACACTCGACCTGTTTAACGAGTTTGCCCACATTTGAGCCGATTTTGAGAGTGTCACCTCAAGAGTGGTTTTTTGAGGTGTCACACTCGCTCCAAAACGGCTGGAAATGGTAGAATTTGCGCTCCGGGGGTTAGTTCTTAAAGAAATACAGCGATTCGCACAAATTTCAAAAATTTCCTCACAAACTGTTATCTTTTGATTTTTTGGATTTTTTTTTAATTTTGAAAAAAGCAGGTCAAAAAACCACTCTTGAGGTGTCACTCCCAAAATTCGCTCAAATGTAGATAAACTCGTTAAACAGGTCGAGTATGATACACAACTCGATTTTTAGCTGCCCAACTGCATATTCACGCCTTCTGGAGCAAATTTAAAATTCTGGAGAAATTGAAAAATCGCGCTGGAGGCTCCAGAATAGCTACAAATTGTGAAATTTGGATTTGGGAGGTTAGTTTTGGACAAAATGCTGCGATTCGCTTGAATTTCGAAAATTTCCATACAAATGGGAAACTTTTGATTTTTTGGATTATTCAATTTTGAAAAAAGCTGGTCAAAAAACCACTCTTGAGGTGTCACTCCCAAAATCGGCTCAAATGTAGATAAACTCGCTAAACAGTTCGAGTATAATACACAACTCGATTTTTAGCTGCTCAACTGCATTATTCACTCCTTCTGGAGCAAATTCGAAATTCTGGAGAAATTGAAAAATCGCGCTGGAGGCTCCAGAATGGCTGGAAATGGTGTAATTTAGATTTGGGTAATTAATATTAGTTTTGGGACTTATTTTGACCATTTTTACTGATCAAGTACGTACTTTTAAAAAAAAAAGCATAAATCGTCAAAACAATCATTTTTAAATTTTCAAAAATTCGTCAAAAATCGAAAAATGAACTTGGGCAGCTGAAAATTTGGTTTTGGGGGGTATTCGGCCCGAGTGCACGAATCATGGTGCTCCAATTTTTGTACATAAAGCAAGCGGGAGACCGCTTGAAATTTTACATTTTTTCTTATAAAAGCATTTTAATTTTTTCAATTAATTTTTGAAACATGTAAATTTCAAACAGATTTTGTCTAGAAATTATTTTTCTTCGTTAAATAATATAAAATTTCAAGTGGTCTCCCGCTTGAGTCTCGCTTCCCTTTTCATCTTGCTCGGCCCGAATTGAGGAATAAGAAAAGGCCCCTTCGAATTCAACAGAAAACATCGTAATACGCCAAGCTAAAATATGGTGTACTCAGCTTCACTTGTTGGCACATTATGAGCAGTATTAGGATATGAGTACTTGTTGTGATTTTGTGATAAAAGCTGAATAGCAAAGCGCCTCGACGTCGGCCAGACGCCAGCGTCCCATTGTTTATGGACATACATTTTGGATACGAGTGATTTGGATTTGGAGCCCTCGACGAGGCTATAAGGCAGACGAATAGGCATAAATAGCAAAACTATTACCTTGGATAATGGCCGAGAAGAGACGCGTGCCTCATCGAACGTTGACTGCGGTTTTTACGATTTTACGCGTCCATCATTAGCGCTATTCTACGAATTCGTCGCGCGTTCTCTTACGCGTGTGTCGCTGTAAAATCGTTTACAATTGAGCTTAAATTGAAAACAAAATCCCTGCTTGACTTCCTGTGCCAAGAAAACTGGAGGCTCGAAAATTATTGCAATCGATTCGAAGTCGTGGTTTTCATTTTAAGAAAAATCCAAAGTTTTGAGTGGTTTTGAATTTGTTTTGAAAATTGAAACATTTGATCAATTTGTAAAAAAATGCATTTTATTTCATTCAGTCAATTCAAATTTTTATGATTCACCTTCCCTAAATCGATTCAGAACACAAAAATTAGAACAGAATTGAATTTTTTCAGCTGCTGAATTTGATTATTACGCCATCTAAAGCACTTTGAAATTACGAGACAAAAGTCAACTTTTGCTGAAGGCTTCAGATTGGCACGAAAATTATCGTAAATAATTTCGGGCGGGGGGGAGTTCAATTTTCATATTCATATTGAAACTGGACCAGGGAGGATCAACTTATGCACACAAAATGATACACAAATTGATTTTCATCTCAAGATTTTCTTAGAAAATTTATTATTATTACTTTTTTTTGATTAATACAAATCAATGTGTAAGTATTTTTACTACTTACTATTTTTTGGATTTCCACCTTTCATAAAATTTTGTCAAAAAAATCAAATTTGCCAGCTCAAAGTCTGGTTTTGGGAAGTTGAACGATATCCCCACGTTTGGTTGGAAAGATCATTGTCTCCCCCTTCCAACTAAAATTGCAGCTGCCCAAATACATTTTTTTTCATTTTTTATTTTGGGTGCATTTTTGAAAATTAAAAATTGACCATTTTCATAATCGTTGAAAATGATCAAAATTTTAGATCAAAAATTGACAAATTAATTTGTTTATCTGAGAGTATTTTTCGCCAAATGGTAGATCAAAAATTTCATGATATTTTTTTCAATTTGGAATTTTTTCCTCACATTTTCAAAAAATTCCAACTTTGATTTATAAAATATTATTTCAACTAACTGTTAGGATAGAATCTTTCGGTCATTCAATCAATGATTTTTTGCTCCTTTGCTTATCTTAATAAAGCCCAGGGCTATGGGGAAGCTATCAAAAAATTTCAGCCACTCAACTAAAAATTTCAGTTTTGTGGGATTTTGAATTTTTCAAAATTGTTCAAAATAGGTACTTATATAACCTATATATAAGTCACCGTTTTACCATTTATCATCCCAAAAAATGTTATTTCCAGACCATTTTAATTATAATACGGTTCAGTGGGACAATACTTTTTAAGGCTTCAAATTTTTCAAACAAAAAAAAAGTTCTTCTTGCACGAGTCAAAAATTACTTTAAAAACACCATGGTGTTGAAATTATCTCAATTTTCGATGTTGTAGCCGCCAAATCTTTTTTCGAACAAATTAGGGCCCAAGAAATTGAAAATTGGTACCTACTCTTTTCCCAACTCACATCAGAAGAGGCTCTCAGCACACGTTGGTAGAGGGAAGGTGATTCAAAATGAAATTTCCTAAAGTGGTAGCTGCCCAATCGCGAATTTTGGGATTTTGAGGCTTTTTTTGAACAAATTTGCTGGCTGGTCCTGCTTTGTGGGTACCTACCTATGCTCTGGTAAAAAAATTAACGAAATTGAGAAGCTCCTTTACAAGCAATTTTTATTTTTCCTCTTTAGGTATTAGATTCAATTTACATGCATCACTTAGATCGGAGCTGAGGGTAAAATTTGAGAGAAAAAACTTCAAAATCACACCATCAAGCCAATAGATGTCAAAAGTTTTTTTTTATTCTTGGCAATACTTTTGAAAATGATTGATCAATTTCCCAGAAAAATCAAACTTGATTAAAATAAGGAATATCTCTTGAATTTGATTCATATCTAATTTTCAATCTCTCTCCCCCCCCCCCAAATCGATTCGTAGTTTTTTTAGCCATTTTGGGACCTCTTACGGATTTCTGAATTTTTCACTTTTCAGTGTTTAAAAAATGGTCATGAAAAAGGTCAAAATGAAATTCAGCCTCTAAAAACTTGGGTTTTCCCCTCTTTATGGCTCTTCCGACTCAATTCGTGTGCATATTGCAAAACTCGTTTTTGTGTGGTACTTCATTAAATTTCACGTTTATGGGACTAAAAAATCAAAAATCTGCTGAAAGCTCCAAAACGACTTGAAACCACGAGTAACAGTTTCAGGAGGGGGGGGGAGAGTAAGAGTATAAAGCAAATTTCAGTTTTCTGTCTCAATTTGAGCGAAATTTGATTTATGTATTCTGTAGGAAAATACCTAGGTAAGCTTATTTTTTTAATTCGCAGAATTCAAAAAATGAAATTCATAATTTGAAAATTTGGTGTGACGACTGAAGGTGCATTTTTGAATGCCCTTTCAATTTTTCTCCCAATAAATATTTCAATCTTCACAATCTTTGATTGATTTTCAAGTATTTTTACAATTTTTGTGAAACTGAAAATGAAAGAGAGAAAAGAGCTGCGAGACAATTCAGTTGGTTCTGAAGTAAACAAAAAAAAAATCACAGAAAGGTTTAATGCAAAATGTGAAATGAAGTACTTTCCGAGCACGACTCGCAAAGACCTTTACGTAAATGCAAATGTGCGGTGCTGTATAATAAAATCTGCTCCTAGGCTATCCACCTTTGAATGCATTGAGCACGTATACTTTCAGATATATGTACTTAATCGAGTGCTTATGATGAGTGTGCAATCGAATAACAAAACTTCGATACTTTAAAATACTCGCTTAGACTATAGACAAAGAGTAACTCACCACGTTCAAGTGAAAGAGGAAAGGCAAAAAAAGAAAAGAAAGTTACTATTCGATTGAAATCGGTTACAATTCGAACTTTAAAGCGATACAGAACACATAATGTAATTTTCGGTGTAGGTACTTGGTGCCCTTGTACAATGAAATCGAAAATTGGTTTTGATTGTTCGATTCGATATATGTAGCTGGCACATTATTAGTAATTTTCCAGTTTGCCACTTTCGACCCTTATATTATATTGGTGTGCTATTGGTAGATCACTGCTTTTGAGTTTTGGTTCGTGATAAATTAGGATTTGAAACAAAGAAGAGAGATAGGTACTCACTTACATAAAGAAAAAGGTGCATAATTTGAAAAATAAAATTTTTTCCCTTTTTTGCATCTTTAAAAATAGAGGGAAAAGTGAATACAAATAAATGTGTCAGTTCTTATGCAGATTGTACGTCTTTTAGAGACACCATCCTTATATTCACCAGAAGCTATACTGTTGCTAGCTGCTTACACGTTTCAACACCCCTAAACATTACATCCTTCTTAAAACAAATCCTCTGCTTTACCCTCTGCATTCAGGTCAGATTTTCGCATAAGCTCTGGATAATATTTCCCTTTACATTATTCTCATCCTTTCTTATACCAAAAGCTTATCCTTCGCCACATGCATTTAATTTATCAAATTTGATCATAGACCTACTAATTCTATTCGCCTAAAGATGTCTTCCTTAACCTCTAATTCTATTTTCTTAGGTCCCGATTTAGATTATGTATCTCGAAGACTTATTCAAAAATTAACATAATTTTCCCCATAAAACAACAAAAAATATTACGTTAAGATCGATATAAAGATTGGGTAAACTGTTTCCTCAACTCTAGTACACACAAATCGACTTATTTGTATTTGAATTTCATTGTGCTCGTATGGTAACGCATTACGCATAACGCATCCCATCCGCTACACTAGATAATAATTTCAATCATAATAATCGTAATAATCGTACAACGTAATAATACAATCTGGTGGTGGTGGTGGCGGTGTACAGTCGACTGTCTCGACCCCTCGTTACTATATTTTGTGGAAGAGTATTCGGCGTCCGGAGCAGCATTGGCAGCGCATATTGCGATCGAGCCCGCGCCCCTAAAATAAACCTTCACGCTATAAATCTGTCCATTAACCAAATATAATAACCGCAAAGTAAGTTTACTCGAACACATTGACGGGCATCGACATCCACATCGAACCGAAGCCCGAAAGCGAAGGGTCGCGTTGTGTCGCTTCGAGTCGCGATCCGGGCTTAGCTTTTTACATAAATACGCACCCTTGTTATTTTTTTATTATCGCGACTGCACTATTCCTATACATAGTAGTAGGTCTACCTACTGTAAAGTAAACGCATTACTTACGCTGGGTTGAGTTGCTGACTTCGGGATGTGCATATTTTACGTACACCCTACCGCAGAAGTGAAGGTAGAATTTGTTCAAGGAGTGGATTTGAAACATATTTATGTATTTTATCAATTTTTTAATCACAAAGTAGATATATTTTTGTAGACATTTTTTCATTCCGAAATTATCCAAAAATGGGAAGAAAGCTCAAATTGAACTTCATATTACTAAGATGAAGCTACGATAAAAAGATTTCTTTAATTTCTTCACAACCACGCAGTTTCCCTTCTAATCGAGTCAAAATTCTCTAAATTTATTTTATACAGAGGAGGGGGGGGGGGGGTTCTCTCGATGCATACAGTGAAATAGGCAAAACGTTGCACGAAGCCACGACCAGTTTCGAACGTCGTCGTCCTATCTCACACTAGGGCGTTTTCAAGGAGGATCAAGGTGGACCAGTATAACTCCTCTAATAGAACCCTAATTACATACTATACCAAAGTTAAAGTACCATAAATAACTAGTGGTATACAAAATTAGAGCATCGCAGATCTGATGCATCACGTTTCACCAACTCCTCAACACTTCGTGATAGGCAACCACTGAATCAGGCGCGGACTGAATCGGTTGGAGGCACCTGGCGGATGAACCGAATGGGCTCCTTACAATGTTACCCCCTCACCTCCCCCAGAATCTTTCTCCTACTGTTTTTTTCTCAGTTTCGGATACTTGAATGCAAGTTGTGCAAATTGTTTTCAAAAACGTTTTATTCACTTTTGCGAAAATGAGTCGATCTGACAAGAAAAAAATTGAAGAGTGAAGGGGTGAGGAGGAGGAGGGGGTGTTGGCTGAAAATTCCGACTAGTATGAGAAAAAATACACATTTTTTTGAATATAATGACAAGTTTTTAAGATGAAAATATATAAGTAGGTACAAATAAAAGATGAAAAGACAATTTTGCCAATTGATACGTATAATTGTTATTTTCATTTTTAAATTATTATGGAAGTTTCAAACAGTTTTTTTTTCTAGTTTAGAGATAAGAATTGGCCCCAGCAAAGCAAAGGCAAAAGTTTTCAAAAATTTGGGGTTCGAAATTGTAATTTTTAAAATGAAAAGTAAACAGACCCGAGTGAAGTGAGGGCAGGGCTCGTAGTCAACTTTTCCTCCAACTGAAAAGGCTCGCGAAAAAGTAACCAAAAAGTAATTGAGAAGTAGCCAAAAAAAGTGACGAAATATGAGCAAAAATTATTTTAATACCACAAGAAAAAAACAGAATAGATATTACAAATTGAAATATATTGTGGGGGGGGGGGTGTTTGTACTTGCTTGATTATTACACCCTCGTGTGAGAGTTTACATCAAGTTGGTTGGATTGAGTTTTTTTTAATCAAGTACATAAGTATATTCTATGAATTTTTAATTTTGAAAAGTTGAACTATTTTGAAACTTTTTGATGAAAAATTGAGACTTTGACAATTTTTTGGCAGCGAAGTCAGAATTTAAGCAATTTTTGACGAAAAATGAAATTCTTTGAAAAATCAAACGAGACTGACAATTTTAACATAATGAATGATTTTCTGACAGTTTCTGGCAAAAAAGTGAGACTTTTGGACAATTTTATTTTTACAAAAGTAAAAGTTGAAAATTTTCTAAAAAAACGACTATTTTTAGAAATTTTGTTAAAAACGAGTTTTTTTACAATTTTTGGCAAAAAGCAGGATTTTGACCATTTTAGCAAAAATGAAGATTTTTGTAAGAATTATTGGCAAAATAACTTTGGCAATTTCTGGCAAATACCTACATAAACCTGGCTTTTAGATAATTTTGAAGAAAAAAAATTTTAAAGCTAAAATTTGATTAAAAATCAGCTATTTTTAAAAATAAGAAATTAGTAGGTAAGTAAGTACATTTTTTGGGAATTATTTTTCTGAAAAACGAAATTCTTCACTTTGTAACGTTTGACAATTTTACGTAAAAAATCGAGACTTTTCAACTGCGAAAAAGCTAGAATTTTCAGACAATTTTTGGGAAAAAAAACTTTTTAGAATTTTTTGCAGAGAACCGAGAATTTTGACAATTTTAAGCATAAAGCGAGACTGACTATTTTTGGGAAAAATTGGCCAAAAAAAATTATACTTTTTCTCAATTTTCGTTAAAAATAAGATACATTTTTTGGCCATTGATATTTTTTTTAGGCGAAATAGCGGGATTTTTGGTAATTTTTAAGAAGGGAAATGGATACTTCATGAATGTTCATTTTTGGATTTTTGGTAGATTTTTGAAAATTTAAAAACGCTGTTTTGACATACGGGCAATTATCATAGTCGGGGGGGCAGTATAAGGATCACTTGCACCCCCTGCCAATCCTCCGAGGCAACTTTTTTCTTAAAGGGGTAGTCCTAAGGAACATTTCTAGCCCTTGTCCTCAAAAAAAAAGTGGCCCTGCTTACAAAATGGCAGCCATTTTGATTGACAGGTCAGCCGAAATCGCAGATTTTGCGTTCCAACATAGGACTAGCATAAACATTTTTAAACCATACAAAAGTAGAGCGAAGGAGCTGGCAAAAATTCAAGTGCTAAAGTGCCTTATTCGATTTTTGGTGAATTTTCAAAAATCAAATTTTGGCCAAAATGTGAGAAAAAATCAAAATTTTACCAAATTGACCTAGAAAGCTGAAATTTGGGATATATCCTATTTTCGACCTGCCAAATCGATTGGAAATTTTTTCAAACCGTTTTGAGCAGTTCTGGAGCCTCTAGCAGATTTTTGAAACTGGAGTTTCCCACAAAATTTCATCAAATGGAGTTGGAAAGCCGAAATTAATTCTGCAACCTAATTTCAATACGCTATGAAGTCGACTACAGGTGAATTTAAAGTCATTTTGGAGCCTCCAACAATTTTTTAAAAATTACTGGAGCCTCCAGCAAATTTTTGAAATTTTGAAATTTCATCAAATGGAGATGGAAAGCTAAAATTAACTATGCGCTCCAATTTTAACACCCACTGAAGACGACTTCAGGTAGGTTCAAACAAATTTTGGAGCCTTCACTGACTTTTTGAATGGTTTCATGGCGTTTTTAGCAGAATTGAAATTTCCAAAAATGAGCTGGAACTTTCAAAACCACTTGAAACCACCATGCAGTCAATTTCATATTATTGTACTGAAATTAATTTGGAGAGTAAATTTCTGCTTGCTAACGCCATTTGATGTAATTTTGGGGAAATTTCAAGGTTTAAAAATCTACTGGAGGCTCCAGTAATTTTCAAAAAATCGCTGGAGGCTCCAAATCGACTTGAAATTCACCTGCAGTCGACTTCATAGCATATTGAAATTATTTTGCAGAATTAATTTCAGCTTTCCAATTCCATTTGATGAAATTTTGTGGGAATTTCGAGTTTCAATTTACTGGAGGCTCCAGTAATTTTCAAAAAATCGCTGGAGGCTTCAAAACGACTTGAAATTCACCTGCAGTCGACTTAATTGCGTATTGATACCAGTTTGCAGAATTAATTTCGGCTTTCCAACTCCATTTAATGAAATTTTGTGGGAAACTCCAGTTTCAAAAATCTGCTGGAGGCTCCAGAACTGCTCAAAACGGTTTGAAACAATTTCCAATCGGTTTGGCAGGTCGAAAATAGGATATATCCAAAATTTCAGCTTTCTAGGTCAATTTGGTAAAATTTTGATTTTTTCTCACATCTTGGCCAAAATTTGATTTTTGAAAATTCACCAAAAATCGAAAAAGGCACTTTAGCACTTGAAATTTTGACAAGTGATGAATTTTTGTCTGCTCTTTCAATCTACCTTCGTACGGTTTAAAAATTTTAAAATGGCCCAAAAATTCATTATTGAGCTGGCACTCCTGAAAATTTAGGTTAATTACGTACATAAAACAATTTAGATATAGGAGGCCCAATACGCATCATTTTTGGTCCTCCCAGAGCAATATTTTAAGTTTTGGGAAAAATTCGAAAAACTGTTGAAAGCTTTAAAATGGCTTTAAAATAATTGGTAGATGTTGATATGTGTAGAGTTTAGATAATTGCGAAGAAATTATTCGCATTTGGCATTGGTTAACTTTGTTTTAAAAAATTATAATCCGTAAAAAAGTTCAAAAATTGTCCTTGAAATAGCTTTTTTGAATTTTTAAAATTTTTGAAAATTCGCCAAAAATGAACTTTAGCACCTGAATTTTCGGTTACTGGGGTTTTAGGATATGCTAGCTATGTCAATCTACAACAGTATGGTTTCATGAACTGAGTCTGGTAATGATTATCCCAAAAGAGTTGGCTTCACTGCGGAAACCGTCGTCGATTGCTGAAATCCTCGAGGAAACCTCCGAATCTAGTCCCGAAAGTTTCCAGTGATTCCGACAAAGGTTTTTACTTGAAAGGATCAATATTCTATGTGAAAATGAGGTGTTTTCAAAAATATTCCCCTGATTTTGATTTATTCTGATTTTTTCAACTTTGGGTGCTCCTTACTAGGACGCCAATATGATTTGAATGGCCGGGAAACATTTTTTCTTGTAAAGGGGATTATTTAGAAAAATTCTGACGCAGAAACAAAACATTTTTATTAATTGAACATTTTTTTGATTTTTTTTCAAGTTGAGGGAGGGGGGCGGGCGGTCCGGCACCTCTTTTTTTTACAGATATGGGGAAACTGAAAAATAGGGAATTATTTTCTCACTTGAGGCAACAACTGGGGGGGGGGAGATGGAAAATTTTAACTTTGAAAAATAAGGTAGGTAAGTACACAGTTTATACTCACACCTACCAAAAAATTTGGCTTATTAAACCATTCCGGCCGAAAAAATCCAGAACACGAAACGACCTGTAGGTCACAGCCTGTTTGAACGAATCGAGTAAAAGAACTCACAAGCGTTTAGTATAGGACGACGAACGATGCGGCGGCATACGCTGTATTTAAAAGCTGTGTAGTACGCATAACACGGTACATATTATAAGTATGTATTATATACGTATGTAGGTACGTGGAGCGTGATGAGAAGAGCCGACATCCATTAACAACAACAACAACATCAACATCAACAACTACGGAGAAGAAGACGACGACGACAACCACAAATGAACCGAACGTCGGTAAAGTACTCGTATCTTGGTAGGCGCCAGCCGCTAAAAGCATCTCTCTTTCCTCGCTTCTCTGCCATAAGTTCTTCTAACACGCTGACTCGCTATATAGCATCGTCGGCTTGCTGACTTACTATAGCTTATTGCTTACTTAATCGCGTTTCGTTTTTCTGTTCTTTCCCAGCCTCACTTCATCCTGTATGCAGCAACTCACTCTTCCAATGCTTTCTTTACTCTACCCTCCGCTGCAGTCCTTGTGTTGGTACTCGTGCTCGTGCTCGACGATGAGCTCTTTCTTGTGTGTATTCTGGTACGAGTTTGAATTTTTACTCCTTTCCAGTCTCGTATCTTTTGACGATGGCGGCATATCTCACCTTCTGGGCTTGGAAGACTTTCCCTTGCTTCTTTCGAATTACGAGAATTTGGAGAAGAATCTATAACGTACTAAGTCGTCGATGCAGCCAAATGCAATGATCGATCGCGAACCTATCCAAACTGGTCACGTGTCAGTCTAGCAAAAGTACATCCGTTCGCGCCGTCGTCGGTAATCAACGGCTTTCCTGCGTCCCATCGCCTCATATATATATACGTAGTACGTACTTCTCCGACATTCGAACGAAAACAATGTAATAAACAACGTAAAGGTTGACTGCTGCGAAGACCAAGGTGAGGCACTGAGGGTGAGGACGAATGCAACAGTAACTAGTCGGCCGACGATATGCATTTTCACAAGTGCATCGCCCAAGCAACGTAACGCCGCCGACGTTATGCTTAGGGTTTCCCGCCAATTTGCCTCGACACGTGTTAGTCGACTCTTGGCGTAATTCGTCGATGACACGTGCTCGAACAGCGAATCGGAAATTAATATCAATTTTTAAGTTTTTCGCGTCAGCCTTCTAATTGTTATTCGTTTCCGTTGACGCCCGTGTGTACGTACGGCCAGAGCTGCGTCGAGTCAATGAACCATTCGTAAACCGCCGCAAAGCCACGTTGGTGAACCGATGATGAACCGAAATGTCTGAATAGGTAGCGATGGAAAGCGACTCGTCAAGGTAGGTGAAAAACAAATCCTTTGAGAATTCTTTCTACGAGTACCTACGTACGATGTGGCTCAAAAATCCAAACCCTGAACAGTGCGGTGCAGTATACCGGGTGTCCCTTGATACATTCTTTATTGATGGTTCGTTCAAATTCGGGTGTCTGTAATCAGAATCAGTAATATTTTGTGGAATGAAGATTTCAAGAGGTATCTGGACAGGCCTAAGTCTTGCAAAATAACAGAGGAAATTTCAGAAATTTCAAGTTTCAAAAATCTGCTGGAGACTCAAAGAATTTTCAAAAATTCGCTGAAGGCTCCAAAATTACTTGAACTCACCTGATGTCGTCTTCGGAGAATGCTAAAATTGGAGTGCAGAGTAAACTTCCGCTTTTCATCTCTATTTGATGAAAAAGTTTCAGAAATCTACTGGAGGCTCCAGTAATTTTCAAAAAGTCACCGGAAGCTCCAAAACGACTTGAAATCCACCTGCAGTCGACTTCGTAGTTCGTAGTGTATTGAAATTAGTTTGAAAAATGAATTTTGTCTTTCCAACTCCATTTGATGAAATTTTGTAGGAATTTCAAGTTTCAAAAATCTGCTGGAGGCTCCAGAACCACTCTAAACGGGGTGAAACAGTTTCCAATCGATTTGGCAGGTCGAAAATAGGGTAATATCCCAAATTTCAGCTTTCTAGGTCAATTTGGTAAGATTTTGATTTTTCCCTCATTTTTGCCTGATTTTCAAAAATTCACAAAAAATCGAAAAAGGCACTTTTTAGCACTTGAAATTTTGTCAGATGATGAATTTTTGTCTGCTCTTCCGATCTACCTTGTTGGAAATTGGAATAATGCAAAATCTGCGATTTCAGCTGGCCTGTCAATCAAAATGGACGCCATTTTGTAAGTACAGTCATGTTTTTTTTTCAGGGCAGGGGCTAAAAATGTTTCTTAGGACTCCCTCTTTAGGAAAAAAGTTGTCCCGGAGGATCGGCAAGGAGGTGCAATAGATCCTTATGCGAGCCTTTCAACTATTTTGATTTTTTTAGGACAACTTTCCCAGCATCTCGCTGGTGTAATCCAATGATTAAAGTCCTTAACCCACCCCCCCTCCCCTTTGACAATATATCCAAAAAACGCGCTTTTTGCGGGGGGAAATCGATATCCATGAGTAGTGGGGGGAGATAATTCTGGTACCACGCGGAATGGGTAGGAGAAGCAATTTATCATAGTGGTGGGGGTAAAATTGACAAAAGAAAACTTTGAACCACCATGGCTCCAAATTGAAAGGTTGGGCACAAAAACTGTTACTTATCGCCAAAATGTGTCTTTTTACAAGTACTTTCTTCCAACCAATCCATAAAATTAAAATTTTGTCTGCAAAAGGCTCATATTTGAAAAAAATATGAAGAATACGCGTTTTTTTTTGCGAAAATATGTGAAATATGCAAAAAATGTAAGTATAGAACAAAAAATGTTGAGTGTCAAATTTCACCCTAGAAAACATTTTCAAAAGGTTGTCAAAATTCATCTATCTGAAGTTTACAATGATTGTAATCATGAGCTCTGTGAATAAACCAATATGTACCAAAAAAAATTCAAATAGAGGTCAGAGCAATTTTCACTTGGATGTCAGCCAAGCATTTGACAGGGTCTGGCGTCTGGCATAACAGACTTCTCCACAAACTAAGTTTGATACTTCTAGCACAACTGTGTAACATTTTTGCATCATATCTTAAAAATTGAAGATTTTGCTGTACATTTGCTGACGACACAGCTCAGCTGGCGATACACAAAAATCATAAATCAGCAGTCAACAAACCACAAACAATGTCAAAGTTGAAAAATGGGCAAAACAATGGAAGATTATACCTAATCAACAACAACAAATCAGCAGTGGTTACATTCTCAAATCGCAAATATGGGTATCAACCAATTATCTTCAAGGCAGGATCATCCAGCAGACAGATTAAGTCAAATACCTGGGTATGATCTTGGACTCAAAGCTATGCTGGAGTGACCATGTAAAAAAGAAAAGAAAGGAACTGGACCTACGCATCAGAGACATGTATTGGTTAATCGGAAGAAATTCTGAATTGAGCTTTGAAAACAAAAAGCTCATCTACTCATCAGTACTACGTCCTGTATGGACATATTATGCTGCGCAGCTCTGGGGATGTGCAAAAAAGTCTAACTGGGATATAATCCAGAGACTCCAAAATAAAGCACTGTGCCTAATAGCGAACGCTCGATGGTACGTTAGAAATAAAACATTGCACACAGATTGAAATTTACCACATGTGGATGAAGTTATCAGTCACGTGGCAAAAGCTCACATCTGGAGACTCCATCAGCATCCAAATGTCGAAGCCATCCAGCTCTTGGATACTACCACCATCACAAAACGGCTAAATAGAGATAAACCCACCAACCTAGTCCCATAATTAAAGATCATCATGAATGGAGTGAGATGTTGGTCAACCTCCCCTCCATAACACCTGTATGTGTAGTAGATAACTATAAGTTAAGCAGTGAATGCCAGTGGGCAGTTCTGTATTCTTAATATTAAAATTTTAAAAAAAAATTCTTTTCAATTTAAACCTGTTTCTACAATGTTTGGTGAAAAAAATCCTTCAAAATGAAAATATCCTAAGCAAACTTACAAAAAGTTACCAAAAATGGGCAAATTACCCAAAAATTGTTTAAAAGTCCAACTCTGAATCAGTGATTGCAGAAAATACAAATTTCGATTTCAATTCGTTACCTTAATGCCAAATCCGAGTATGTCCATACAAAAAAAGGACGATTTTACGCATCACTGATAAGGCTCGGATATGCTCGGAAGGGTTCGTTGAGTTCTGATTGAACATCGGTCAGCTTCGTGCATCTTCGGTGGTGCATTTTAACTGTACTCCGATGCAAATTTTTCAATTCAGGGCTTCCCAGAGCCTTATCAGTGACGCAAAACGACGATGTTTTTTTGGATGGACATACTCGGATTTGGCATTAAGGTAACGTATTTCAATTTTAAAAAATTTTAACAAAATCTTTTCCAAATCCAAAAAGTACCATACAGACGTGTTCAACAAATCTTACCAAAATTCAAGAACATTGAAAAAATTCCCAAAATTGAACTGAAAAGTCATCTAAAATTCGTTCTAGATCATGGATTGTTTCAAAATCAGATTACTGTCCCAAAATCGAGATGTAATTTATGCGATTATATAGACAAATCCAGTCAACGTCTCATGAAAGTTAATGAAAAGCAGTGATTCCAAAAATGACCATTTTTCAATGGAAATTACAAACCATAAAAAAATGACCAACTTGATCCAAATTAGGCTGAGGAAAAAAATTTTTGTCCAAAATTGACTCATCAAGAGGGACAAAATTAGTTTGAAAAATCAATTTTTTAGCATTTTCGAAGGTCCTATACGGATACTAAATATTCTGAAAAAAAGGTAGGTACTTACGTTGTGTACCTATTTAATCTGTAGATGTGATTAAACATATACTTAGGTATCATTTCATTTACTAGTTACATATAATTGCACACTTTTTTTGGGTCAGAATTCTTCTATTTTTAGATAGAACTACTTAGAAAAAATGAATAGAAATGGGAATCGAGAGGAAAAATATGTATAAAATTCGGTACGAAAATTCATTTTAAAAATTGAAAAAGCAGCACTCTTCAGACAAATTTTGACAAATGTTAGTACTTTTTGACAATGTTTGCAAAAGCTGTACTTTCAGACCATTTTGGCTAACAACTAGATTTGATTGTCCATTTCGGTATAAAACAAAATTTTTTGGATAACTTGTCAAAAAACAGATCTTTGCCTGCAATATTTTGTCAAAAAGGTAGAACTTATTGACAATTTTTACATAAAACTGGAGTTTTGAAAATTTTGGCTGAAAGCAGAAGTATTTTTTACAATAATTTATTTATTTTGGTAAAAAAAAAAAACAGTTTTTTTGATAGCTTCAAAAAAAATGAATTTTGACAATGATTTGGCAAAAAACAGAACTTTTTAGGATAATTTTGGCAAAAACAGAAATTTTCGAAATTTTAGCTACTAACAAAGTTTTTTGGTCATTTCTGCAAAAAATATTCAGACTTTTTTGATAATGCAAAAAAAAAGGTAGTTTTCGACCATTTTGGCTAGTAACAGGACTTTTCACGGCAATTTTGATAAAAGTTGGAATCTTTTTATAATTGTTTTAAAAAAGATACTTCTATAAAATTTTGGCAAAAATGAGACTATTTTGACAATTATTTTTTGAACATTTTGGCAAGTTGTACTGTCTAGGGGAGGGGGGGGGGGGTTGAGGGGCGGAAATTCCACTCGAAATTTTTTTTGGAAGTACCCAACAATAATCCATCATAATTTTCCAAATCTGGGAACATGCAGGGCCATTTCGCCTATTTACCACTGGGAATATGTGATCTAGCTGTCACGAGAAAACCAGCTTAGTGTCTAAAAAACCGATACCTTTTTTATGGTGGATATTAGTACCTAGTACTTAGGGTGCTGAATCCGACTGTGGGGGTTGAAACGTTCGCGAACGATTCTCTTGACCCTAAATCTGAGGTCAAAAAAATAGATCAACTATAGTAAAAATTGAAAAAAAAAATTGTTTTTTTGATTTTCTTGAAAGGTATGCTCTGGGGAGTCGAAATGCAAATTTTTTCAGCAATCGGTCCCCATTTGGAGGATTTGTGCCAGATTTTGAAATTTGAGTAAGGCTTGAGCTGGAAAAATCAACTCTTTTCAGCTTGAACAAATTTGTTAAGAAACGTGATAAATTTAATAATAAAATATTTCACAGATAGGTTTACTATTTATAATTTATATACTTACGAATGCAAATCAAAATCACCTCACACAATAGTTAGTATATAAACAACAGCTACAGATATAGAACGACGCACCGCTTAAATGACATCTTAATAGAAGCGTATCGGTGACATTTTGAAGTGTAGATAGAGAGCATGCTGGGCAGGCTGCACAATACACCAAAAATTATCGGTCGACGGGGGCCTAGACCGCGCTTCCATCATAATTACAGGACAACTTCTCGATGGGACGTCGAATGAGTAGTCGCTACAGTCTCTAGGGGGTGAATGGGTGAATTTTTTGTCAGTGTCAACGACAGCCGCAGTTGTTACGAGTAGATATACGAGTATATACTTGGGAAAATACCGATTGATGCAACAATGCTGTGTCAATATTTACTCATACTCACTCTCGGTACATCGTATTATCGATTTGCAACTGCAGAACGTATCGAAACAAAAATATCGCAATTTTGATGTGCTTCCCTTACAAATGCATTATACCTACCTACTCGTATAGGTACATATTAAAATACAGCTTTCTGAAATTTCCAAAAATCATCCGAAAATCCAAAGATGAACATGCTGGGGCGTAGCGAATAGGGTTTCAGTGCGGGAAGGACGGTTCAAGTGATTGGTGATGGTTTCAAACTGTCATGGAGCCTCCAGCAAATTTTTATATTTTAATGGTTTTGGAAAAATGACCAAAAAAGGCCAAAATAAAATAACATCCATAAACTAAAATGCGCCGTTTTTGTAACATTTTCGATCGATTTATGGATATGATTTCCAATATTCGTTTCTGGCCTTTTCTACGACAATTTCTCAAAAAAAAAATCCAAAGATTCTAACCTTTCGGCTTTTAAGCTCCAAGTATACCTATACTTACTCTATTCAATAGATACCTACCTAAAATTGATTCAATTCCTCAGAAAATGGCCAAAATTGGTCCTATAATTAGATTGTCAAAACTTCACCAAAAATTGAGAAAAAGAAAAGCATCTGAAATTCGACTCGTAGGCGATTTCCGGATTCTTTACCAATTTTACGTTGCATCATCTGAAAATTTTTCTCGGTCAAAATCCTTTACATAGTTGGGCGTTGTTCTGTAGTGGGGACTAGGGACTCCTAGTTACCTACCTAGTGAGGTAATTATGCCCAGGCTGGGGGTAAGCTAACTGGATTAGCGCCCTTTGGTGGATTCGTTCCATCCAGAGGTAGACCCTGCCGAAAGCTCCTGCCTCTGTGCAGTTCTTTTATTATAGTTGACGTAGCAGCTTTTACGCTGGCCGCTTCCCGTCTATAAGAGAACGCTCAGCAGAATAATACCCTTGTATTGTATCGTGTCACCTGTATGACCAGGTGACCATTGTGCATTATATAATAAACGTAATAAGCAACTGGATTGTTCCTTATTGGGGTATTGTATAGTACTTGGTTGGGACTGACGTAGTAGTACCAAGTTAGTGGTGCCCCCAGGAGTGGATAACGCAGGGAGTGGCACCACTCAGTGGTTAAGTTGGTATTCCCCCCAACAGTTCGTTTGAAAAAAAAAAAACGAAGAAAAAACCTGTTTGCATCAGTATTCCATTTTCTTCCAGATACGTTATTGACATCACATTTTTTTCCCAGAAAAGTTGTATATATTATATTTTTCTGAACTTGTCCCATAAATTGAACAAGTGCTCGAAGGTGAGGTAAAAATGTTACTGAACAGGGGGATTTCGCAGACAGGTCACAGGTAGATTGAAGAGGGGTGTCAGTGATTTCGTATGCTCAAATCGGTAGCTGATTTGCATTTGCACACTTCATAGAATGTGCAATGCAACAGAAAAATTTGAAATTCAAAATCAAAATTTGTAAACATCTTTGAACTACGTCGGGCCATCTTATCGACTCACATCGTTTGGATCTCCATTAAGCTGACATCGCGTAAGCATAACTACTTACCATACTTTAGCTATACATATTTATAGCTAACGTTACTCTTGGTACGTACAAATACATAATATGTAGGCATTAGTACCATATACTTACTGTAAGACCTGACGCTGGAGCTATCCATACCGTCGTATGGTCATATCCACATCCACATCCGCGGCTAAAAATGCTGCAGCGAAAGCGAGAGCGAAAAGTGCTAAACATTAAGTACATATATATATAAGCAACCCCATCATTTTTGACCATGTAAAAGGTGACTATATACTGTAGTATACGCGTAGACTCGGCAATGCCATTGTCGTGTACCTACATATGGATGGTGTACATGGTTGGGGGTGTTGGCGTGTGTATGTGCACCGTCTACCTCACCCTGTCGTCGACCACATTTAGGCCCACACATATTACACATACACATACGTACGTAGTATATATGTACAAAAGTACAGTACAGATACTCTTACACACTGACACACGTGTAATGTTATACTACGTATACGGATAGCATACACTAACCCCTAACCCCCTCCCCCTCCACCACCATCGTCGTCTACATTACACGCGTGTATGTGCGGCCGTGTATGCGTGTTTACTAAAGGCAGCGCAAAATAATTCACTTAGGCCGCGACACAGATATGCTTTTAGTAAAAGTATTATTTTCATGCGCCTTTGGGATCTGTGTTGTAACTGCAAAGCTTTCCCATCACCTCCACCCAACTCCACGACTCTCATCTCACCCCCTTCGTCGTCTTCGTCATCTAACACATCGACGACGACGCGATGCTCCTTTTCCCAAAAACAGAGTACTGTACGTACGAGAATATAACGTTAACGTAACACGTAAGAAGGGTTATTTGCGCGACTCGTCGTTGCTCTTCGTCTCCTTCCTTCCCTTCTGAAAATAAAAAAAAAAATGAACGATTTACCTATTTTGTGGCAGATGAGTAGGTATCATATTAACCCCCTTTCACCTCATTTTCTACATTGTTGGGTCATTCCTTTCTCAAATGGTTCCACTTTTATGATAAGGCAAGCATGCCAAGCAGTAGAAAATTTTTAGGCTGGGTGAAGAAAAATTCGAAGAGCATTCACAAATACATTTAGCAACCCTTTCAAGAGTTGAATTCCATTTTTTTTACTTTTTTTTTAGGAGGGGTTTGGGCTAGATTTTCAAAATTAAAATTGCATTTGCCAAATTTCAGGATGATGAAAAAACGAAACATTAAAAATTTTGCTAAACCATCCCAAAAAGACAAAATTTGAAGTAATTTGTCTGCCTGGAAAATTGTGCTACGAAACAGAAAGGCTACAGCAGGATGAGTTGGGTGAATCTAGTTGAATTCAATTTTTTAAATTTTTTCGATAAAATATAATTTTAAAGTTCATCACCACAATTCTACCAACCTCTGAGTGGGGTGACACCAAAAAATTTTCTTAAAATTTAGCTCAATTTTGCACATTTTGTGGTAAAAAAAATGCCTCCATTTTTTCAACTTTTTCAAAATTTTAAATTTTTCAAGTTTATTTTTGACCTCATTTTCAGTTTTTAATTTTGAATTCTTCCAAGTTTTTGATTTGATTTCAAGATTTTTTTTATAATTATTATTTCATCTTCAGATGCTGATTTCAATTTTTGTTTTTTTTTGCCTTTTGATTTTATTCTGAGGATTTTGAATTTTTCAAAAGTTTTTGACCTAACTTACAGTTTTTAATTTTATGTACATACTTTCAGAATTTCAAATTCTTTCAAGTTTTTGATCTGATTTTAAAATTTCGTTTTTTTTTAAATTTCTTCTTCAGTTTACTTATTTTAATGTTTAATTTTTTAGTTCATTTTCAGTTTTTGATTTTATTCTCAGAATTTTAAATTTTTCAAATGTTTTTGACCTCATTTTCGGTTTTTAATTTTGAATTCTTTCAAGTTTTTGATTTGATTTCACGATTTTTTTATAATTATTATTTCATCTTCAGTTGCTGATTTCAATTTTTTGTTTTTTTTAGTTTTTCCCCTTTTTGAATTTTATTCTGAGGATTTTGAATTGTTCAAAAGTTTTTGACCTAATTTACAGTTCTTAATTCTACTTTCAGAATTTCAAATTCTTTCAAGTTTTTGATCTGATTTTAAGATAAGGTAAAGTCTCAATTATGGGTCAATTTTCAATGTGATCTGTGGCACAGACAAATAATTTTCAAGTTGCACAACCTAAATTTTTTTTTTGCTACTACACTCCTCTATCTGTAAATACTTAGCCGAAGTCAATAGGGGGGATGCAGCCGGCAAAAAACGTGATTCTTTTCAAAATGTGATTTTTTATCAAAATTTGCACATGTGAAATTTCTATAGTTATGTTTTGTTAAAATTTTTACAGAAAAAACGAAGATCTGAGATTGAAACCAAGAAAGTACGATTAATAATGTTCCATTAAACATATTTTCATAAAAAAATTTTTCATTTCACCAATCATGCCCATCAAAACAATCACTGACCCATTTTAGAGGACAGGGGTCTCGAAATTGGGTTAAAATACCCTTCAGAAAAATGATTTTTTAAACATGTTAGTATGTTATACTCAAATGACATACATATCACACTGCTTAGGCCATTTTTAAAAAAACGTATAGTTTTTGAACTGGGGCTCATTGAAAAAAAGTGACCCATAATTGAGACGTTACCTTACAGTTTTTTTTTTTAATTTCTTGATACAGTTTTTTTTTTAATTTCTTCTTCAGTTGCTTATTTCAATGTTTAATTTTTTAGTTCATTTTTAGTTCTTAATCTTATTCTCAGAATTTTAAATTTTTCAAATGTTTTTGACTTGATTTCAAGTTTTTAATTTTTTACTTTCAGAAAATTGAATTCTTTCAAGTCTTTGATATAATTTCAAGATTCAGTTTTTATTTAATTTCTTCATCAGTTGTTGTTTTTAATTTTTAGTTTTCAGTTCATTTTCAGTTTTCGATTTTATTTTCAAAATTTTAAATTTTTTGATAGTTTTTGACCTGATTTTCAGTTTTTAATTTTACTTTCAGAATTTTAAATTTTTTGAAGTTTTTGATCTGATTTCAAGATTTGACACTTTTACATTAGGTCTTGTGGTTCTTTTTAATTTCCTTCTTCAGTTGCTGATTTTAGTTTTTAGTTTTATTAGTTCATTTTCAATTTTTGATTTTATTCTCATGATTTTGAATTTTTCAAAAGTTTTTGGACCTAATTTACAGTTTTCAATTTTATTTTCAGAATCTTAAATTTGTCAAAGATTTTGATCTGATTTAAAGATGTGTTTTTTTTTTTAAATTTTTTCTTCAGTTGGTGATTTCAATTTTTAGTTTTTTTAAAGTTAATTTTCACGTTCTAATTTTATTCTCAGAATTTCAAATTT
Source organism: Planococcus citri (assembly GCF_950023065.1). NCBI lineage: Eukaryota > Metazoa > Arthropoda > Insecta > Hemiptera > Pseudococcidae > Planococcus > Planococcus citri. The sequence continues at coordinate 65,064,178 of NC_088680.1, read as the reverse complement.
TTTTATTTTAACCAAATTGATTAAAAATCGACTCAACACTTCAATTCAACATTTTCGTTACTTATTATAATTTATAAATTGTGATGTATTTTTTCACTTATTTTATTAATTGATACATTTACCATTAAAAAATTACGTTTTTATGAATGGCGCGTTCTTTAAAGTGAAAATTTACCGGAGAATTGAGGATGAAAAAAAAATGGAGGAGAGAGCGGGCGCATTTCCAACTGCCTAGGGGCGCTAAAATGTTAAATCTGGGCCTGCCCCCCCCCCCCAAAAGAGAGGTTGCATCAGCGTAGCAAATTCATACGTTTTTCTGGCTATTAATTTTCAGGATTCTGAGCACGAGGAAGACGTCCAAATTAAACCCCCATTCAGCATACCCGAGAAAATCGATTTTTCTAAGAAAAAAACGTGTTTTTTCATTGATAATTTCAAATTGGTCAAAAAACCACCCTTTATTTCTCGATTTTTTTGGAAATTGAGAAAAACCGAAAAATGCCAAGAGGTTAGGTACTTACTTCCTGCACTTTTTTTTGTCAAAAAACGAATCGTAATTTTGCCAAGAGAGTTGCGAGTGGTGGGGGGGGGGGTGTTCGACAACGCGAATTTATTTACACATTCTTAGCTATATTGTGGTTTGTAGGCTGAAGTGTTCGAAATATTTGTTTTTCAATCCTTTTTGTCCGATAGTTACTTAGCTTTATTCGCTCACCTAATTTTAATTCAAACGACCAAAAACACGACTTAGCACATGTTTTCACTTCACCTGCACCCTTGGCAATAACGTACAACAACGCGCATAGAACCAGAGAGAATTGTAAAGGCATCTCCGTAGGTAGGTATGTACAATTTGAACATCGGGTTGAAGAAATATATGCGTAGAGTGCGCTTTTATTTCTTGAGCTTTCTCGGTCGGTCTCGCGTTGAAAGTTTACGTTCGTTGTAAAGCAGCGAATAAAAATACTCGTCTTAAGAAAGGGTGAGTAGGTACTTTAAGTTTAAACGACGAACCTGAAGTAAGTATTGGTAAACGTAGTATCGCAGCTAAAGGCAGAGAGGAGAGAAGCAGCAGCAAAAGCAGAAGCACGAGGAGAAAAATACAAGAAGAGTAAAGAAGGCGCGGGTGGAGACGCTGCTCAAGTAGAGCCGGAGAAGCATCAGTGTTTGAAGTCCCACGGGAACGTAAAGAGCAGCTAATCTGTAGACACCGCTTCGAATTCATTGCGGGGTTTTTCGCTTTCCGCAAGGCGAGGACCGCCGCGCTACGAGAATCCCTAAGTGCGCTTCCAACCGTAACTTTTTTTTCATCCCTTTCGCCAGTCGTAGTCGTCGTTTTCGCGTTATTCGTCGACACGGTAGCGTACCGTTGAAATACTGCTACGTTTATCGCACCCCTTCATTTTCGTACACGAATATTACGATGACGAGGTTCGCAAATTCGAGGCTCGAGATTGCCTCTCTGAAACTGGTGGAAAAAATTCCTTCGTAATGCGGTAGGTAGTTTATGTTGAGCCTGAGTTGATAATGATGTGGGGTATGTGAGCTTGAGGGGGAGGGGATTGAAGTAAGGGATGAGTGTGACAGAATACGAGAGACCGACCTGTTTGTAATGAACTTAGAGGTGTTTTGGAGCTTTGAGATCTGGAATCTGTCATGTGTAGCACTTTCAATATGCAAAATAGGAAAAATTTGGGCATATTGCACCCACAGATACCTGATGATACAGAATGTAGACATTACGAAATTATACATACTTGAAAGTGCGAAGAAAAAGTGACACATTAACGCGAATATTGACAAATGCATGACCATATTAGGAAGGTACTCATACGTACGTACAATGCGATAAAGCGAATACGACGGAATAATTTAATAACACGACGCGTTAAAATAATCAAACGTCTAGATAAATATCGAACTTGTTGTAACGCTTCGTTGATCTGTACTTAATGATTGCAGTATGTCTTATTTGAGAGCGCCCATCGCCCAATTTCAGAGGGTTGTCCGACGAAACCCCATCACGCAACCCCTGTGTGTGCGAATACGCCAGCATTGTCGTTCGCTGTTATCCCCTTAATTAAATTTTCATAATCAAATTTAAATCGTCATTGCGTTTAGTTTACGAGAGTCTTGTATACTGGGATTATGTGTACGAGTACGTGAAGTACACTGGGGTGGATTGGCGACATAAAAATGTACCTTCGGATTTTGACCAATAGTTCAAGAGAATTGGTATTTTAGACATTCGAGTGATTTTTTTCACCATAAATTCAGGAGAAAAAAAGTCGAAAACTCACCTGGTGACTTCTGGTGATGGGTTCACCAGAAGTCATCAGGACTCACAAAGGAGTCACCAGACATTCGAACTCAATTTCTGGGGTCAGGAGGATATTCTGTTTATTCATTCACAATAAATTCACCTGAAAAAAAGTGAAAAGGTTACTTGGTGAATTCTGGTGAATCTGTCACCAGAAGTCACCAGAATTCGCCAAGGAGTCACCAGATATTTAAACTCAGTTTCTAGGGTCATTAGGGCATTCTATGGTGATTTTTTCACCATAAATTCAGTAAAAAAAAAAGTCGAAAACTCATCTGGTGACTTGAGGTGATCGATTAACTAGAAGTCACCAGGATTTACCAAGAAGTCACCGAGTACTAGATAAAATTTTCAACGGCTCTGAGGACATTTACGTGACTTTTTCAACATGGATTCGCCTTCAAAAAGTCGAGAACTTACTTGGTGATTTCTAGTGAATGTGTCACCAGGAGTTGCCCTGATTCACCAAGGCGTCAAGTCACCAGAAGGACATTCTGCTGAATTTTTCACCATAGGGTATTCAGCAGAAAAAAATCGAAAACTCACCTGGTGACTTGTTGTGAATCTGTCACCAGAAGTCGGCAGGATTCATCAAGAAGTCATCGAGTACTAAAAAAAACTTTCAAAAGCTCTGAGGACATTTTCGTGATTTTTTCAACATGAATTTACCTGAAAAAATTCGAAAACTCACTTGGTGACTTCTGGTGAATCTGTCACCAGAAGTATTCATCAAGGTGTCACCAGATATCCGAAAACAATTTCCAGGGTCATTAGGGCATCCTGGTGATTTTTTCACCTCAAATTCAGCTGGAAAAGAGTCAAAAACTGACGGTGATTTCTGGTGAATCTGCCACCAGGAGCCACCAAGAGGTCACCAGATATTCGAAATCAACTTCTATGGTCGTTAGGGCATTCTGTGGATTATTTCTCCATGAATTAGGCTGAAAAAAAATCAAAAGCTGACTTGGTGACTTCTAGTGAATCTGTCACCAGAAGTCACCAAGGAGTCACCGAGTACTAAAAAAAATGTTCAAAAGCTCTGAGAACATTTCGTGATTTTTCCAACATGAATTCACCCTAAAAAAAATCGAAAACTCACTTGGTGAGTTCTGGTGAATGTGTCACCAGAAGATACCAGGATTCACCAAGGAGTCACCAGATATCAGAAAACAATTTCCATGGTCATTAGACCTTCTGGTGATTTTTCCACCGTAAATCCAACTGGAAAAAAGTCAAAAACTGACTTGGTGATTTCTGGTGAATCTGTCACCACCTCACCAGAAGTCACGAGAAGTCGCCAGGATTCACCAAGGAGTCACTGGGCACTAGAAAAAACTTTCAACGGCTCTGAGGATATTCTCGTGATTTATTCACCATAAATTCTCCCGAAAAAAGTCAAAAACTCACTCGGTGAGTTTTGGTGAATGTGGCACCACAAGTCACCAGATTTCCGGAAACTATTTCCAGGGTCATTAGTGCATTCTGGTGATTTTTCCACCATAAAATCAACTAAAAAAAAATCTCAAAAACTAACTTGGTGATTTCTGATGAATGTGTCACCAGAAGTCAATAGGATTCACCAAGTAGTCACCAGACATTCAAACTCAGTTTCTATGGTCAGGAGGATATTCTCGTGATTTATTCACAATAAATTCGCATGAAAAAAAGTCAAAAACTGACTTGGTGAGTTCTGATGAATCAGTCACCTGAATTCACCAGGATTCACCAAAGAGTCGCCAAATATTCTAAAACTATTACTGAGGTCATTAGGACAATCTGGTGATTTTTTACCATATATTCAGCAGAAAAAAAGTCGAAAACTCACCTAGTAGGGGAAGCCCGGGCAAAACGAACAATTTTTTCTTCAAGCGGCTAAAAACATATGTTGATATTGTTTAATCCTTGATGTAATAGTATCAAAATAAACCTCAAACCTTCTACTATTCAAAAATGTGTTCGCAATAACAAAAATATATATTTTTCGATCTTTAATTCCCATTTTACCAGAACAAGTTTTTTTCAATTTTTTTTCAAAGCACCCGGGCAAAAGGAATAATCACCCCGGGCAAGAGGAAAACCAATGAAATTTGGTCAAAAAGGGGGAGGATAAACTCAATTTATTGTGAAGGAGATTACATTGGTGATAAACAAAGGTCATTAGTGTTGAAACAAATTCCTAAAAATTTTTTTTGAGTGTGTCGTGGGTAAGTTTTGGTGGATATTGCATAGTATAGTAATCAATGTAATCATACATCGCATAATTCAGAAAAAAACGAGTTGCATGTGATACGATTATCATTGCCTCTGGATCTGTTAAGGGAACTTTTGAGCATTTGCTAGCTTTCTAAATTAATTTTGGTAGTAACACATCATCAAAATCCTATTTTTTTGAAATTTTCATTTTTTCCATTACAAAAACCCATCTAATTAATTATTCCTTTTGCCCTGTTCCTCTTGCCCAGAACCACATGACTTAATTTTTTCCAAAATTACGTCCATAAGAGTCAAACTGATAGAAATGGTGTTTACATTTTCGGAAAGTAGATAAAATTTACTTCAATTTGAGATCTTACTTACGTTTGTAGGTACTCTGGTATTGAAATCATTTGAAAAATTAAAAACCCCTTTTATGAAATTCAACTACTCGAAATCACAAAGTGGGTTCTCAGAAAAAAACAAACCTAGTTATTGCAAATTTTTTAGTTGCAAAATATTCCGCAATCAAAACGCTATCAAATGACAGTTTAACCAACTTCCTACCTGTTTTAGAAAAAATGTAATTCAAGGTATTCCTTTTGCCCGGGGTGTTCTTCTTGCCCGGGCTTTCCCTAACTACTGGTGAATCTGTCACCAGAAGTCACCAGGATTCACCAAGGAGTCACCAGACATTCAAACTCAGTTTCCAGGGTCAGGAGGATATTCTTGTGATTTATTCACCATAAATTCACCTGGAAAAAAGTCGAAAACTCACTCGGTGAGTTCTGGTGAATGTGGCACCAGAAGTCACCAGATTTCTGAAAACTATTTCTAGGGTCATTAGGGCATTCTGGTGATTTTTCCACCATAAAATCAACTAAAAAAAATCTCAAAAACTAACTTGGTGATTTCTGATGAATGTGTCACCAGAAGTCAATAGGATTCACCAAGTAGTCACCAGACATGCAAACTCAGTTTCTATGGTCAGGAGGATATTCTCGTGATTTATTCACAATAAATTCGCATGAAAAAAAGTCAAAAACTGACTTGGTGAGTTCTGATGAATCAGTCACCTGAATTCACCAGGATTCACCAAGGAGTCACCAGATATTCTAAAACAATTTCCGAGGTCATTAGGACAATCTGGTGATTTTTTCACCATAAATTCAGCAGAAAAAAAGTCGAAAACTCACCTGCTAACTTCTACCAGGATTAGGGTTGTCCACATTTACACAGCAAAACTTATTTTGTTAAATATTCACTGTCTCACCCGCTCATTTTTTTCCTTTAGGTGTAGATAGTACACAAAAAAAATTTCAGCCAAATCCGTGAAGATTAACCCGTGCCCCCGGGCCACTCAATGTCCTTATGGGAATTAACATAGGATTGTACCTGTAAAAAACACAAAACTTCAGTTTTGACCGAATTTCTTTGAAATTGATGGTTTGGAGCATAAAAAGCAATAGTGTGAACAACTTTAAAGTGTTTTGACGAATTTTCAACTCCAAGGGGTCCATTATTGAGGAGCCACAAACCCCCAAATATCGTGAAAATTGCGGTTTTTGACGTTTTTTGGGGGTTTGTGGTTCCTCAATAATGGACCCCTTGGAGTTGAAAATTTGTCAAAACACTTTAAAGTTGTTCACACTATTGCTTTTTATGCTTCAAACCATCAATTTCAAAGAAATTCGGTCAAAACTGAAGTTTTGTGTTTTTTACAGGTACAATCCTATGTTAATTCCCATAAGGACATTGAGTGGTCCCGGGGCACGGGTTAATCTTCACGGATTTGGCTGAAATTTTTTTTGTGAACTACCTACACCTAAAGGAAAAAAATGAGCGGGTGAGACAGTGAATATTTAACAAAAAAAGTTTTGCTGTGTAAATGTGGACAACCCTAACCAGGATTCACCAAGGAGTCACCAGACAAAGACATTCAAACTCAGTTTCCAGGGTCAGGAGGATATTCTCGTGATTTATTCAGCATAAATTCACCTGAAAAAAGTCAAAAACTCCCTTGGTGAGTTCTGGTGGATCTGTCAGCAAAAGTCACCCATCAGATTCACCAAAAGTCACCAACTTTGAAATTTATCGCAAATGATCACTGTTTGGTGAATTAATCAGCCACCAAGAAGTCACCAGATAGGCAAATACATATGAAATATCTGTGTTTTGGTGACTGTCTGGCGACAGAGATTCACCAAAAGTCACCAACTTCAAAATTGATCACAAATATGTAACCACTGTTTGGTAAATCTGTCACAAGGAGTCACCAAATAGGCAAATAATTATGAATTTTCTACGTTTTGGTGATTTTTTGGTGACAGATTCACTAAAACTCACCACGGTTCAGCAAAAGTCACCAAAACTCACCAAAACTCACCCAGATTCGCCAAAAGTTACCAACTTTAAAATTTCTCACAAATAACCACTGTTGGGTGAATCTGTCTCCAGAAAATCACCAAAACATAAAAAATTCATTTTTGCCTGTCTGGTGACTTCTTATTGTTAGAGACAAATTCACCAAAAAGTGATTATTAGTGATTGATTTTGAATTTTGTGATTTCTGGTGAGTCTTGATAAGTTTTGGTGACTCTCTCACCAGAAAATCATCAACACATGAACTGATTTTGAAGTTGGTGACTTCTGGTGAATGTTGGTGATTTTGGGGAATCGGTCACCATAAGAATTCAGAAAAATATAGAAAATTCATATTTCCTGTCTATTGACTTCTCCGTGACAGATTCATCAAGCAGTGATCATTTGTGATCGATTTTGAAGTTGGTGACTTTGGTGAATTAGTCACCAAGAAGTCACAAATTTTTGGAAAATTCATTTATTTGACTATATCTGGTGACTTCTTAGTAACAGATTCGCCTAGCAGTGATCATTAATTTGCAACTGCAAGGTGATTACCTTGCACTTTACATAAACACGGGGGTGGCGCGATTTTGCGATAACAAATTGGAATTTTATGTGCAAGGGGGCTCTTGGGACGGCGAATTCATTGCTGCAAAAGTTTGTTCTCTTGTAAACTGGGCTAGAATTCACTCAAAAGTTTGAAAATTGGAGTTAAGCCAAGGGGGAGGGGGGTGCACGTCACGAGAATATTCAATTTTTGATCAAAAAACAGCTCTGTTTACGAGAAAAATTTCGATATCCAAGTTTTCAATAATGTAGAATTGGTCATGTGTTGCTGGGTAATTCTCAAAAAAAGGTAAAAATTGTGTAGGTACATGGCGAATTTCTCAAAGGTTTTAGCATGAAATTTTTTATTTTATTTTATTTTTTTTGGTCCTTTCAAGGATCATCTCCCACACATTTCACATATGGTATTGAGATTTTTAGTCCCTTCTTGCATTGGTGTACATTCGATTTCATACCCTAAATGTCCTTCGACTTGGCTGTCACACGCCATGTTTTTGAAAATAAATGTTATAAAGTGTCATGAACTTCATTTTTTTTGGGGGGAAAAATTGACACATTCTCATTATCATAGAACACGAAGGTCCATTATTGTGCAAACTGCAATTGGAATAAGTCCATAGGAAGCTCACATTTCACATTTGAAAACTGTCACACACTTTTTGCGCAAATTTTAGAGCAATTTTCAATTATTTTTGGTAGCTTCCCAATCCAACATTTTTTTCTGGCGAGTGGCTGCACTGGTCCACTGTCCTAATAAAAATGTTACTCCGCAATGTTATTTTCAAAACCTACGCATTGGCTCGTTCTGATCGTACTTGTCTCTGAAAATATGATATTTCGCAAAATCGGTGTCCTTCGGCTTGCCTTTTTATTTACCCTGATGAACCCGCCAAAAACGATAATTGAGAAAGGGAAGTTATTCTACATGATAAGTACACATTTATTACGTGTTAAAAATCGAATAATGTCCAGTAGGTAAGGCTAGAAACGAAAAAACGTTGAGATTGTCCTTCGGCTTGTCCAGCGCCCATTTATCCTTCGACTTGGCCAAATTTCAGACAGCTGTACTTTAATCGCGCTAGTCGACATATTACACGATAATACCAGCAAAATTTGACATTTTCTCCCTCCCCAGACCTCACCTCTACCCCTGCCAAAAAAATAAGTCCAGATTCGAACTCTGCGGAGTGAAAAACATAAATCGACATATTACACGATAATATAAGCAAAATTTGACATTTTCCCCCTCCCCACGCCTCAACCTCTACCTCTACATAAAAAATAACTCCCGATTCGAATATTCTACGACCTCGAAAACGTATCAATCGACATATTACACATCGATGAGGATCGAATCCTAATTATCGCTGTTTTAGGGGGGTGGGGTCCACAGTGGGAGCCTGGGAGGATTGAATTGAGGCCAACACTAGAACAGGGATCTGGGACACCTATACAAATGATTCCCACTTGAAATTTTCCAAAAAAATGATTTTCATTTTTCAAAATTGTACACATCAAAATTTACCTTTTTTTTGAGAATTACCCTACTATAGAATTTTGTAGTGGAGATTCAGGAACAATAATTTTTCTCCAAAAAATTTCATGTTTGTTGTAAATGGGTTCACTGTCAGTCATCTCCAAATGTTTGCTTGTGCTGAATAGATCAGTTGTGTGATCGGTGCAACAGGAAAATTACGTAAGCAATGATGAAATCATATCAATCCTTCACATCGATGTCCGCATTCTTTCTTTTTGAATATTCACACATCACTTTTTGAAATCGAACTTTATTTGAAAGATTTAGTCCAATCTTTTCAGTCACTTTTGGTACCATTTAAGTATACGATAATTATTCTCATTAATTGCTTAAAATTCGTGAACACGATAGGTGGCCTGCACGTGTATCTGAATACGTAGTATCGCATTCGATATGGTCTACGGTAGTCGTGATATCCATCCCAGCAGTGCTGTAATAGCGGAAGCATTCTCAGCATCAAGTTGGCAATACGAAATCCAAAAACGCAATGAATGAAGGGAGAAGAGCGCAAGTACGCTGGTATACTAAATCGAGGGCTCGCAATAACCGTACCATTCATGGCTCGATGATAATTTGATGAGCGGATTGAAGGAAAATCCTCGGAAAAGTATACAATGGGGTAGCCTCAATGTGATTTCAAAGTTTGTTTGTTTTGCCGTTGTTCAGCCAATCTAATACGCTTTTAGCAAACAGTGGAACGCGTCTTCCTTCGCCTGCGCTTAGCGCCTACCACTACCACACTCTCGTTTTTCATTCACGTAGGTACCTACCTAGTTACTTCGATGAAATAGTAAACAGGGTTCAAAAATTATGTACGAATATTCAAATGATGTTGAAGACATTCATCTTTCGTACGTCGTTTTAGGAAGTTTGGGAATCGAAAAATAGAACATTTTTACCGAATGGAACTCACAAGGAGTGAACTAATTTGATTAATCATATCAACTCACACAACCTTATACTCCTAATTTCAATTGAAAAACTTCAAAAAATATTCATCCTCATTTCAAATAATTTTTCAAAAATTTCAAACCCACCCTACTCGAAGGGTACCTAAAAACAAACCCACCTTACTCAGAGATCCTAATGCTCTTACGCGCCAAAGCCAAAAACATGCAAAAATTACATTAATGAAATGGCCCCCACCACCATCGCACCTCTCTCTACTCGCTATACGAGTATAAAATACACATCAAACAACTGAGCCGCTTTTGTAAGTAGGCATTATGGAAAGGCGAGTCGAAAAAGCTTCTTGAAATTTCAAAAAGGGGGTGCAAATTTAAATACGCGTCAAGGGGCGTTTGATCGGCTAAATTTTAAAATAATAGACGTTCATTGACCGAAGGGTGCGTATCGCAATAATACATTGTAATTTAATACGCGTTGATACATTTTAGCGACATGCTTTCCACAGGAGCAGGTGGCTCCAGCTTCACTTGGCAAAACGGGGTTAGGATCGCGAGCAGCGAAAAAAAAAAGACGAGAAGATATACGTATATAATAATAATAACAACAATAATGATGATGATAATAAACGTATAAACGAACGAACATATTGATGTTTTTTTTTTTACTTTTTTTATTCGCATCAAAGAAGTTAGTTTTAAAAAGGGGGTGAATAAGTCTGACAACTTAATCGGCGCATCTGCGCGAATCGTATACGCGGAACTTTACTGCTGTAAAAAAAAACAAAAGAGAAGAGGGACGTGGTTTGACGATTTTTTTTTTAATGCTAAAAAGAAAGTATAACCATTTTTTAGCCCGCCTGGTATAATATGCATGTAGATGTTGTAGGCAATGTATTTTTAATGAAGGCGTACACGAAGCTTAATAGGTGCCTAATTTAATATCTTTGTAGGCTCGACTCGTATAGTACAGTAAATGAGAAAATACTGCGTCGGTCCATCAAGTCAGTCAGTGATGTAATTATGCTAAAGGGTGGAACCTGGCGAAAGGAGTAAACCTGCTACATTCATCCACCTTTCATATACATGACTTATCTATTTTGCAACTGTATGAAAAAAAAAAAAACTAGAATAAAGTAGGTATGTATAGTGCTAGGTACTCTGACTATGAGTCTATTAAACGAGTTGAATTTTTTCCACGTGATTGAACTTTTTATATGCATGCATAATCATTACTTACAGATGGTTTTAAATCGAACGACCTTGCCCTTTGTATCTAAATAGGGTGGAAATTCTATTACAATGAAAGAAATTAAGTGGTCAAATCTTCTTACCATTTGTTGAACCTTAAAAAATCAAGTCTAGGAAGGGTGTCAATGAACATTGAACAACGTGGGGAATATTTTTCATCCTTTTGAAACTAAATATCCGTTAAAAATGTTTATTTTTGATAGAAGATGAGATTTTGGAAATCAGAATATTACAAATAATTGAAAATAATAAGTGTTCCTCTTTTTTAGAGCTTATAGTGGAAAATAGGTAGGTACACTATATGTGAGAATGGAAATTGAAGATTACCTAGTTAAAACATTGTGATTTTTAAAAGTCCAATTCGAGTTTCTCACTGAATCAAATCATCTCCAGAAGTCATTTTTGAAAAAAATGAAAAATTTACTGTTCTCGAACAAGTGGATGAAAAAAACTGAAATTTGGTTTGCACCCTATTTTTGACCTTCTCAATCGATTTACCTATTATGATTTCGAACAGTTCTCTAATTGAAATTTAGTACCATATAAACTTGGATTTACCACTCAGGAGATTGACAATATCCAAATTCGAGCATTTTTCAATCAAACGTTCGCGAATGCCGAATTTTTTATTTTTTTTTAAATGACAAAACGAGAAAATGTTGTATTTGGACCATACAATCTACTTTTAAAAATATGTGCTCGAGTCAGTCAAGAGGGTCACAAGTATGGTAAATTCGAGTTTGAAGAAAATATCAACAGAATCATCTTCAAAGCCTTTTATGGCACGGTATACCCTCAAATTCCAACTGTGATAACAGAACACGTAGATATATCCATACAACTATCCTGTTATTTATAACATTGCGCCAAAATATTTACGTATTTCAATTCTCCCATGGTGAGGAGAAGAATTGGAGAGGTTAAGGATAGACTGAGGAAACATACTGTCAGGCTCTGGCAAAGGGACTGGGATAAAGTTGAAGGAATGGATAATTTTGTCAAGGAAATGTTTCCTAGCTTAACGAAACGCTTAAAAGTCCCTGATATTGCTGTTCTTCTCAGATTCTAACTGGATATGGTAGCTTTAGAGACCACTTGTGTACAATTAAGTGTACCTTCAGCAGGGGTGGACCGGCCCAAAAGGGCCTACTGGGAAATTATAGAAATTGGGGCCTATTTGTACTTAAAGGGCCCATTTTCCATAATATTTTCAATCAGGGGGCCCCCAAACTCTTACTCAATACCGAAAAAAGTTGCATACTTTTGAATTTTATCCAAAATTTATAACTAATTGGGCCCATTTTTCACCAAATGGGCCCACTCTCTACTCAAGGGCCTACTTTTTTCCAGGGGCCTACTGGGATTTCCCTGGTAGCTCTTATGGTCAGTCTGCCCCTGACCTTCAGTTGTAACTGCCCCTGTGGTAGTGAGGTCCAATACAATGATCACATAGTCTACAAATGTCTGTATTCTCTGCCTATTACTTCCAAATACCAGTTCATAGACCAAACAAATAAGAAGATTACTTTTGATGAAAGGTTTCACGCCGTGGCTCACTGCTCAATAGGTTCAAATCAGAATATGAGGCTCGTTTACTTAACTAGCAAGACTAGCCATGCCCCTGACACTGACTAGTATCCCAATTAGGGCTTCACATGGAATAGGTATTCTTCTCTTCTCCACGTTGAGAGGTCATTCCCATACTTTTTTATTTTGTTTATTTTATGTAGATTGACACTCCTTCCTAATTTTCCTTTTTTATACCTCGTTGATTTTACAATGTGCAAATCCAAGAAAGCACAATTGAACAATTGCATGATTGCACAAATGCATATGCACGATTGCACAGCTGCACGATTCCACAGCTGCACGATTCCACAGCTGCACAATTGCATGACTGCACTATTGTACAACTGCATGATTGCACAACTGCACAATTGCACGATTGCACGACTGCACAATTGCACGACTGCACAATTGCACGACTGCACAATTGCACGACTGCACAATTGCACGACTGCACAATTGCACGACTGCACGATTGCACTACTGCACAATTGCACGACTGCATGATTGCACAATTGTACGATTGCACGACTGCACAATTGCATGATTGCACAACTGCACGATTGCACGACTGCACGACTGCACGATCGCACAACTGCACGACTGCACGATCGCACAACTGCACGATTGCACGATTGCACCATCGCACGACTGCATGATTGCACAATCGCACGACTGCACAATTGCACAACTGCACGACTGCACAATTGCACAATCACACAACTGCACGACTGCACGATCGCACGATCGCACAACTGCACAACTGCACAACTGCATGACTGCACGATCGCACAACTGCACGATTGCACGATTGCACGATTGCACCATCGCACGACTGCACGATTGCACAATCGCACGACTGCACGATTGCACAATCGCACGACTGCACAATTGCACAACTGCACGACTGCACAATTGCACAATCACACAACTGCACGACTGCACGATTGCACGACTGCACGATTACACGACTGCATGATTGCACAACTGCATTATCGCATGACTGCACAACTGCATGTTTGCACGATCGCATAACTGCAAGACTGCACGATTGCACAATTGCACAATTGCACAACTGCATGACTGCACGACTGCACGATCGCACAACTGCACGATTGCATGATCGCACGACTGCACGATTGCACGACTGGACGACTGCACAATTGCACGTTTGCACGATCGCAAGACTGCATGACTGCAAGATCGCACAACTGCATGACTGCACGATTGCACGACTGCACAACTGCATGTTTGCACGATCGCATGACTGCAAGACTGCACGATTGCACGATCGCACGACTGCACGACTGCACATTTGCACGATCGCACAACTGCACGACTGCATGATCGCACAACTGCACAACTGCACGACTGCAAGATAGCACAACTGCACGACTGCACGATTGCACAACTGCACAATTGCATGACTGCACGATTGCACAACTGCACGATCGCACGACTGCACAATCGCACGACTGCACGACTGCACAATCGCACGACTGCACAATCGCACGACTGCACGATCGCACGACTGCAAGACTGCATGATCGCATGACTGCACGATTGCACGACTGCACGATCGCTTAAATGCAGGAATGCTTTGGAAAATAATATAGCACAATCGCACGACTGCACGATCGCACGACTGCTAGACTGCATGACCGCATGACTGCACGATTGCACGACTGCACGATCGCACAAATGCAGGAATGCTTTGGAAAATAATATAGCACCTAAAAAGTCCAAAATAATTTATACACCCTTCAAGACAAGAAAATGGGGAATTGGTCACAGTGCATCTGATGATGCATGAATTGTGGCCATCCACCCTGAAATACAATTCAAACGTCATCCAGCCTGTACCTACATCACCTCCAAATATATCTGCTACAGAACAAAACTAAAACAACACTCAAAAGTCAAATACCAAAAATCACAATCTACAAAGTTAGACAAATTGTCAAATAAATTAAAAACAACAAATCACCTGGATATGACAAAATTGATGAAAAAATCCTCAAAGAAGTTCCACCTTGGCTGATTTGGTATATCACACAAATTTTTAACATGCTACTAACAACTTTACTGGATTCTATCCCAATCAATGGAAATATGCTGAAGTTAATCTCATCCATATGCCAAAAAACCAGAATATGAAACCTCATTGTACAGATCTATCAGCTTATTGCCAACCCTACCTAAAATCTTTGCAAAACTAATTTTGCAATTAGCTATGGCCAATTATTCTGCAAAAGAGAAAGCTGATTCCAAATTACCAATTCGGATTTTGTTTGAAACATAATACAGTAAGCGCCGCTTAATATGATCGGGTTGGGATCGAGTGGTTGCTATTCTATTAACCGAATTATTCCAATAAACGAAGAATAAAAAAAAGATGATTTATTGAACTGAATGTTCATAATGGTACTTAAAAACATATAAAAAGGTGGGAAAATGCCGGCAAAAAGCAAGAATGACAATTTTGGCAAAAAGCAGATTTTTATTGGCAAAAACATTGTACTTACTTTTAATTGCAAGAATTTTTTTAAAAAGCCAAAATGTGGAAATTTTGGGAATTACTGGGGAAGTAATGACACTTCTTCATAATTTTTTTTCGAAAAATGTGAGAAGTTTTTTGCATTTTTTAAGTGAAAGAATGACATTTTTTTTTGCAATTTTTGGCTATTTCAAGGGAAAACAAGAACTAAAAAGATGGATTTTTTGATAATTTTTTGAAAATGCAGATCTTTGAACAATTTTTAGAAAAAAAAGGCCCTTTGAACTTTTTTTCAAAAAGCAGAAAAATTTGACAATTTTAGCAGAAAACAAGTTTTTTTTTCAATAGGTAATTGGCAGGAAACTACTTTTTTGCAATTTTCGTTGAAAATGGGAGATTTTTTCCAATTTTTCAGTTAAAAAACGAGACTTTTGTTTGTTTGTTTGTTTGTTTTTTTGACAAAAAGTATTCCTATTTCATTGATTTTTGAAAAATTTCCAATTCCATTAACCGACTTCATTCACCTTCGATTACCACATAAAGCGAAATTCTATCAATGTAAAAAGATACAACCGTTCCGTCCCAACGACTTTCCATTCTATTAAGCGAATTATTCTAATAACCGCAATGATAATAAGCGGCGCTTACTGTACTACATATTTTAGCAAGTAGGTACATCATCTTGTCAAAAAAATTAACAACTCAAAGATTAAAAAAAATTATGCTGCAGCTTATCTTAATGTAAGCCACTGATAAGACTATTCGCCGTCCCCACCCTCCTGATCAACTTGAACGTACTTTTCAAACATGAATTTTCGTCTGTTTTTCATTTTTATCAAAAAATTAATTATGTAGGAGTAAAATAAAAATCATTAGGAACAAAAATGGGTAAAATTTTTAAAAAAATTAAAAGTGCACTTTTTTCTTAAAATTGTCTCAATTTTACAAAAACTTGGTGAAATTGACAAAAACATATGAAATATTTCTTTAAATTTTGAGATAAATAACAAATTGGTCAAAATGCAGGGAAATTTTGAAAATTAAAATTGTAATAATTTCAATGCTCATAAATCGTCACAGATGAATGTAAGCACTACATCGTAAATAATAAGATAGCTGATAATCCAGGCAGCATAGACGAATTGCAAACACACCAGTGTAACTATTCAACACACAAAGTGGGAAAACTTGTCGCGGAATCGCGCTTAAAGCTTATCAGTATGTACATCGTAAGTATGGCAGTATGCACTATACACATATGTAGTAGCAGTATAGCTATAGCCAATAGGCCTACTACGATTATAAGCCGAGTAAAGAGGATTAAAAACGAATCGTTTGCGTTGTTATAAAAAGAAGGGACTTTTTATTTTGTACTAAACTCGTTCCGACTTCTCGCGTGCTCGACTGCTTGTATACACATCGACAAAAATATCAAAGTTATTCGTCCATCTGCCATATGAATACAACAACAAGTTATCACTTGTTGTTATCAGTACGACATATGGAGCTTCGCTGTTTTCCTTCTGGCTTTATGGGAATACTATATAGGATGCATCACCAATCATCAAATTACCTTTCTAGTGTCTGATGGTCACCCTGTATTGTATGTGCAGCTTTCGCACTTCTTTCTAGTCTTCTTGTATCTCTAATTGGTAATTGAGTATCTGCAGCTGAATTGAATTGGCATCTCATTTTGATATTTTTCAAGCAGACTTGAAGGAGAATCTTTTGGGAATGCCCTACTCGATTGGATCTAAAATTTACGAATAATTTGACCAAATTAGCTTCACAATATTAGGTAGGTGCATTTATTAAAAATGTCGACCATTTTATGAAATTTTTAAAATCTCACAAAGATGTAACTTTGAGTAATTTTAGGCCGTTTTTTAGGCTCCAGCAATTTTTTTGAAATTAAGTACACAAATTCTCTGAAATTAGTCAGTCCGGTCAGTCGTTTTTGCAGCTAGAAAATGAGCAAAAAAAGTTTTGGAATAGGTATTCTAATTTTTATGACGGATTCTGATTAATTCAAAGCCGCTGATTTCAAATATAACGTCAAAATCAACGCTGGCATTTTTGATTCCGAGATAAATGCCAAATTTCCGTGAAGGGAGGGCGAGCGCTCAAATGGGACAGCAGATTCGGACTAGGTGACCTCGAATTAGTCGAAAACGACACTTTACTCGATTTTCCTGGAATTTAAAAAAATCCAAAAAATGCAAAGGGCTAAGATTCCTGCATTTTTTTTGGGCAAAAAAACTTCAGGTCTCAAATCGAGCTGAAAATTAGGCTATGGAGTTTTTTTGGGACGGCGAATTTATTTCCAGTGTCAGATTGTCCCGATGACGCTTACTTCTACTTACTGATAATTTGCCATTTTTTGGACTCAAAATGAGCGAAAAAAATTGTCAAATTTTGTATTTTTTATGACGTTTTCTGACTAATATGAGGTCGCTGAATCCAAAAATGACGTTCGTTTTGCAATCGGACTCGTATTTTACGAAATACAACTGCATGACTGCACGATCGCACAACTGCACGATTGCACGATTGCACGATTGCACCATCGCACGACTGCACGATTGCACAATCGCACGACTGCACGATTGCACAATCGCACGACTGCACAATTGCACAACTGCACGACTGCACAATTGCACAATCACACAACTGCACGACTGCACGATTGCACGACTGCACGATTACACGACTGCATGATTGCACAACTGCATTATCGCATGACTGCACAACTGCATGTTTGCACGATCGCATAACTGCAAGACTGCACGATTGCACAATTGCACAACTGCACAACTGCATGACTGCACGACTGCACGATCGCACAACTGCACGATTGCATGATCGCACGACTGCACGATTGCACGACTGGACGACTGCACAATTGCACGTTTGCACGATCGCAAGACTGCATGACTGCAAGATCGCACAACTGCATGACTGCACGATTGCACGACTGCACAACTGCATGTTTGCACGATCGCATGACTGCAAGACTGCACGATTGCACGATCGCACGACTGCACGACTGCACATTTGCACGATCGCACAACTGCACGACTGCATGATCGCACAACTGCACAACTGCACGACTGCAAGATAGCACAACTGCACGACTGCACGATTGCACAACTGCACAATTGCATGACTGCACGATTGCACAACTGCACGATCGCACGACTGCACAATCGCACGACTGCACGACTGCACAATCGCACGACTGCACAATCGCACGACTGCACGATCGCACGACTGCAAGACTGCATGATCGCATGACTGCACGATTGCACGACTGCACGATCGCTTAAATGCAGGAATGCTTTGGAAAATAATATAGCACAATCGCACGACTGCACGATCGCACGACTGCTAGACTGCATGACCGCATGACTGCACGATTGCACGACTGCACGATCGCACAAATGCAGGAATGCTTTGGAAAATAATATAGCACCTAAAAAGTCCAAAATAATTTATACACCCTTCAAGACAAGAAAATGGGGAATTGGTCACAGTGCATCTGATGATGCATGAATTGTGGCCATCCACCCTGAAATACAATTCAAACGTCATCCAGCCTGTACCTACATCACCTCCAAATATATCTGCTACAGAACAAAACTAAAACAACACTCAAAAGTCAAATACCAAAAATCACAATCTACAAAGTTAGACAAATTGTCAAATAAATTAAAAACAACAAATCACCTGGATATGACAAAATTGATGAAAAAATCCTCAAAGAAGTTCCACCTTGGCTGATTTGGTATATCACACAAATTTTTAACATGCTACTAACAACTTTACTGGATTCTATCCCAATCAATGGAAATATGCTGAAGTTAATCTCATCCATATGCCAAAAAACCAGAATATGAAACCTCATTGTACAGATCTATCAGCTTATTGCCAACCCTACCTAAAATCTTTGCAAAACTAATTTTGCAATTAGCTATGGCCAATTATTCTGCAAAAGAGAAAGCTGATTCCAAATTACCAATTCGGATTTTGTTTGAAACATAATACAGTAAGCGCCGCTTAATATGATCGGGTTGGGATCGAGTGGTTGCTATTCTATTAACCGAATTATTCCAATAAACGAAGAATAAAAAAAAGATGATTTATTGAACTGAATGTTCATAATGGTACTTAAAAACATATAAAAAGGTGGGAAAATGCCGGCAAAAAGCAAGAATGACAATTTTGGCAAAAAGCAGATTTTTATTGGCAAAAACATTGTACTTACTTTTAATTGCAAGAATTTTTTTAAAAAGCCAAAATGTGGAAATTTTGGGAATTACTGGGGAAGTAATGACACTTCTTCATAATTTTTTTTCGAAAAATGTGAGAAGTTTTTTGCATTTTTTAAGTGAAAGAATGACATTTTTTTTTGCAATTTTTGGCTATTTCAAGGGAAAACAAGAACTAAAAAGATGGATTTTTTGATAATTTTTTGAAAATGCAGATCTTTGAACAATTTTTAGAAAAAAAAGGCCCTTTGAACTTTTTTTCAAAAAGCAGAAAAATTTGACAATTTTAGCAGAAAACAAGTTTTTTTTTCAATAGGTAATTGGCAGGAAACTACTTTTTTGCAATTTTCGTTGAAAATGGGAGATTTTTTCCAATTTTTCAGTTAAAAAACGAGACTTTTGTTTGTTTGTTTGTTTGTTTTTTTGACAAAAAGTATTCCTATTTCATTGATTTTTGAAAAATTTCCAATTCCATTAACCGACTTCATTCACCTTCGATTACCACATAAAGCGAAATTCTATCAATGTAAAAAGATACAACCGTTCCGTCCCAACGACTTTCCATTCTATTAAGCGAATTATTCTAATAACCGCAATGATAATAAGCGGCGCTTACTGTACTACATATTTTAGCAAGTAGGTACATCATCTTGTCAAAAAAATTAACAACTCAAAGATTAAAAAAAATTATGCTGCAGCTTATCTTAATGTAAGCCACTGATAAGACTATTCGCCGTCCCCACCCTCCTGATCAACTTGAACGTACTTTTCAAACATGAATTTTCGTCTGTTTTTCATTTTTATCAAAAAATTAATTATGTAGGAGTAAAATAAAAATCATTAGGAACAAAAATGGGTAAAATTTTTAAAAAAATTAAAAGTGCACTTTTTTCTTAAAATTGTCTCAATTTTACAAAAACTTGGTGAAATTGACAAAAACATATGAAATATTTCTTTAAATTTTGAGATAAATAACAAATTGGTCAAAATGCAGGGAAATTTTGAAAATTAAAATTGTAATAATTTCAATGCTCATAAATCGTCACAGATGAATGTAAGCACTACATCGTAAATAATAAGATAGCTGATAATCCAGGCAGCATAGACGAATTGCAAACACACCAGTGTAACTATTCAACACACAAAGTGGGAAAACTTGTCGCGGAATCGCGCTTAAAGCTTATCAGTATGTACATCGTAAGTATGGCAGTATGCACTATACACATATGTAGTAGCAGTATAGCTATAGCCAATAGGCCTACTACGATTATAAGCCGAGTAAAGAGGATTAAAAACGAATCGTTTGCGTTGTTATAAAAAGAAGGGACTTTTTATTTTGTACTAAACTCGTTCCGACTTCTCGCGTGCTCGACTGCTTGTATACACATCGACAAAAATATCAAAGTTATTCGTCCATCTGCCATATGAATACAACAACAAGTTATCACTTGTTGTTATCAGTACGACATATGGAGCTTCGCTGTTTTCCTTCTGGCTTTATGGGAATACTATATAGGATGCATCACCAATCATCAAATTACCTTTCTAGTGTCTGATGGTCACCCTGTATTGTATGTGCAGCTTTCGCACTTCTTTCTAGTCTTCTTGTATCTCTAATTGGTAATTGAGTATCTGCAGCTGAATTGAATTGGCATCTCATTTTGATATTTTTCAAGCAGACTTGAAGGAGAATCTTTTGGGAATGCCCTACTCGATTGGATCTAAAATTTACGAATAATTTGACCAAATTAGCTTCACAATATTAGGTAGGTGCATTTATTAAAAATGTCGACCATTTTATGAAATTTTTAAAATCTCACAAAGATGTAACTTTGAGTAATTTTAGGCCGTTTTTTAGGCTCCAGCAATTTTTTTGAAATTAAGTACACAAATTCTCTGAAATTAGTCAGTCCGGTCAGTCGTTTTTGCAGCTAGAAAATGAGCAAAAAAAGTTTTGGAATAGGTATTCTAATTTTTATGACGGATTCTGATTAATTCAAAGCCGCTGATTTCAAATATAACGTCAAAATCAACGCTGGCATTTTTGATTCCGAGATAAATGCCAAATTTCCGTGAAGGGAGGGCGAGCGCTCAAATGGGACAGCAGATTCGGACTAGGTGACCTCGAATTAGTCGAAAACGACACTTTACTCGATTTTCCTGGAATTTAAAAAAATCCAAAAAATGCAAAGGGCTAAGATTCCTGCATTTTTTTTGGGCAAAAAAACTTCAGGTCTCAAATCGAGCTGAAAATTAGGCTATGGAGTTTTTTTGGGACGGCGAATTTATTTCCAGTGTCAGATTGTCCCGATGACGCTTACTTCTACTTACTGATAATTTGCCATTTTTTGGACTCAAAATGAGCGAAAAAAATTGTCAAATTTTGTATTTTTTATGACGTTTTCTGACTAATATGAGGTCGCTGAATCCAAAAATGACGTTCGTTTTGCAATCGGACTCGTATTTTACGAAATAGTCGCAATTTCTCACTAAAGCAGAGTCCCACGACACAAATGGACACTAGATTTGGACTCGGCGACCTCGAATTAGTCGAAAACGACCCTTTATTCGATTTTTTTGAAATTTAAAAAAATCCAAAAGATGCAAAAGAGACATCAGTTTATGCATTTTTTCAGGCAAAAAAATTTTTTGTCGCCAATCGAGCTGAAAATTTGGCTGGGGAGTTTTTGGGGCGGCGAATTCATTCCCGGCGTCAGATTTTCACCAGTGTGCACCGTTCTTGCGGAAACATCCTTTTTTTTGGGCTCAAAAATGACCTGAAAAAAATAGTAGAATCTTGCAATAAATTTTTTTTGGCAGTAGAAAACGGCTGAACCAATTTCGATGAAACTTGAAAATTTTTGGTGAATCATTCATGAACGAATTGATCAATTTTTTGAAAGAATTCCATTCGCTAAAGAATCGATTAATTCTTTAATTTATGAATCAATTCGTTCGCAAATGATTCACAAAAATAATTCAATTCGTTCGTCAATGATTCGCCAAAAATTGAGTAAATGAATCGATTCGTTCGCGAACAAGTCACTTATACGAATCAATTCGTTCGCGAATGATTCACCAAAAATTGAGTAAATGAATCGATCAGTTCACGAACGAGTCACTTATATGAATCAATTCGTTCGCGAATGATTCATCAAAAATTGAGCAATTGAATCGATTCGTTCGCGAACGATTCGTCAAAAATTGAGTAAATGAATCAATTCGTTCGCGAATGATTCAGTAGCTATTGATCGACTCGTTCGTGAATGATTCACCAAAAATTGAGTAAATGAATCGATTCGTTCACGAACGAGTCACTTATATGAATCAATTCTTTCGCGAATGATCCACTAAAAATTATTCAATTCGTTCGCGAATGATTCATCAAAAATTCAGAAATTAAGTCGATTCGTTCGCGAACGAGTCACTTTTACCAATCAATTCGTTCGCGAATGATTCAGTAGCTAGTGATCGACTCGTTCGTGAATGATTCACCAAAAATTGAGTAAATGAGTCGATTCGTTCACGAACGAGTCACTTATATGAATCAATTCGTTCACAAATGATTCATCAAAAATTGAGTAATTGAATCGATTCGTTCGCGAACGAGTCGCTTATACGAGTCAATTCGTTCGCGAATGATTCAGTAGCTATTGATCGATTCGTTCGTGAATGATTCACCAAAAATTGAGTAAATGAGTTGATTCGTTCACGACCGAGTCACTTATATAAATCAATTCGTTCACAAATGATTCGTCAAAAATTGAGTAAATGAATCGATTCGTTCACGAACGAGTCACTTATACCAATCAATTCGTTCGCGAACGATTCGTCAAAAATTGAGTAAATGAATCGATTCGTTCGCGAACGAGTCACTAATATGAATCAATTCGTTCGCGAATGATCCACCAAAAATTATTCAATTCCTTCGCGAATGGTTCATCAAAAATTGAGCAATTGAATCGATTCGTTCGCGAACGAGTCACTTATACCAATCAATTCGTTCGCGAACTATTCGTCAAAAATTGAGTAAATGAATCGATTCTTTCGCGAACGAGTCACTTACAAGAATCAATCCGTTCGCGAATGATTCAGTAGCTATTGATCAACTCGTTCGTGAATGATTCACCAAAAATTGAGCAATTGAATCAATTCGTTCGCGAACGATTCGTCAAAAATCGAGTAAATGAATCGATTCGTTCGCGAACGAGTCGCTTATACGAATCAATTCGTTCGCAAATGATTCAGTAGCTATTGATCAACTCGTTCGTGAATGATTCACCTAGAAATGAATCAGTTTGTTCAATCGCCAATCGGTTGTGAATGATTCGATTCGATTTGATTCACTTCACTTGAAAAGAGATCAATTTCTTTACAATAGTTTCACAAAAACTGAATCATTTACTAATTGATCCGTTCGCGAATGATTCACCAAGAAATCATTCAATTTATGTAATCGCCGATCGTTCGTAAATATGATTCGATTCGATTATAAACAGATCAATTTCTGTACAAAATATGTTTCAAAAAATGTGAATCAATTCGTTTGTAAAAGATTTTTATTTGAAGAAAAGTCGGTCTTCTCACGGTAAAAGCGTGTGTTTTTTTAAATAAATTTCTTTATCGTTTTCAAGGATTTTTTGTATGAATTTGACTTATTTTTGCCCACAGTTCAAGGTTTTTAAAAACAAAGACTTTAATCAAAATTTGTGGGTACATAGCCCTTTTTTCATTTTTTTTTCTTGTTTCTTGCTTTTGTCTTAGAAATGGAATTTAAAAACTGTATTTTTGAAATTGAGTGATTTTTACCCCTCCATCTCTCTTCTCTTCCACTTCTCTCCAAAAAATAATCTGTTCTATTTCGAAAACTACCCTACTAATTTTATCACAAAATTATGAAAGTTTTCAAGTCCTCATCTTCCAACCTTTCTAAAAGTTCATCATTTTTGGCTAAAATGAACTAATGTAAGAAATATTGTTTCAAACACCTCAACCTGTTGCCAGAATTCTACTACAGCCAGCAAAGGCAATGATATGAAGCTCAGATCTACTCGCACATATACCTAATTGACTCGGTGAGCTATGCCTATTGTGTTTAATATCCCACCAGTCCCCCCCTCCCCCAAAGAAATCCTCGATTAAAAAGACCAACTATTGTCAATACAAATAAATGCTGATACGATGATCGAAAGTCACTTTTACTGGTCGCAGCGAGTCCTTTTTAATTATTTATAAACGAACATCGTATACGCGGAGTAGGTACTTGCAATTATTATACTCTCGTACAAAAAAGCTTAACTGCGGGGTGTCCTCGACCTCGTACCCCTCTCTACTCCGATTTTTCATCTTTATTACTCGTGCTGGCTGCTCTATCGGTTCATTTTGCCTCGCAATCGAATCATATAGTAGGCCTATACTGTACACGACAAATATACTCGGAGCAGTTTCGAATTCGACATTCGGCTCGATTGGCTTCTGTCCCACGCCCACGATATTTGCCATCTCTTTCTTCACTCTCGAGTCGTCGTCGTCTCTGTCTATTTCATTTTTATTATTTGCTCGATGCTCGTCATATTTTTCGCATTATAAAAACCAGCGAATAATAGATAGCGTATTTTCGAACGCAGCGCCGCTTAAAAAAAGCAACGACAAAATTTGTTGAAAGAGACAGAAAAACGTTTTTCCCATTTTCCTATTCACTTTTCTTTTCTTCTTCTCGTTCATTCATTTTTTTTCACGGTCGTGCTCGTCGTCGTTTTGTTTTTCTTTTCTTTTGTTATATTTGTACGTAGTGTATAGCTAAGTATGCTGGCTTTTTTTTGCGCGTGTACGATGAAGGCGCTGCGCAGCGTGCTGCGAACTCTAAAATAGAAAGCTCCTGCTCCGGTGCCTCTGTCACAATAGGGACAGTCGACAATCGCATCGAACAAGTGTTATATTAGTAATAATGAAAACATTACGCTGTCGCGATGCGGCAGGGTCTTTTATTTGTTTAAGAAACTGCGAATGGGAACGACGTCATCATCACCTCTTCCACACAAGTACTTAGTACTTTGGATATATACACAGTATATGTGTATAGGCTCTAAGGTTATATGCTATATATACATACCATAGTTGGCACTTACTTTCTCTTTCTTTTTCACTCCCTCGACTTTTCTGTCTTTCTCATTTTGCTCGACTCGATCCCTCGCTCGCCCTCGTTGTAGGCATATACTTGAGGCATTACGAGACACTAGGTAAGTATTTTTTGTCACTAACGCATCCAAATGTGGGGTGTCTCGGTGTCTGTGTTCCCTCATCTTTTTTTTTTGTCTCTTCTTACTTATACGTGTTTACTCACTTACTTACTTATACTTATTCGGATACTTAGCGACGTTAAGCCCGCTAGCGCTATCTTCGTATAGTGTGAACTTTCCCTTATTTTATCTTCTTTCGCGTTTCCCCTTATTTTTTCCACATTCATTTTTACTCCCTTGGATGTCATTTCATCGTGTTTTTTTTGTTGTTGTTTTACGGTATTTTTTTCCTTACTGCAGTGTGTGCATATCGGATGAAAATGGCTTAAAAATGAATTGCATGTGCAATATAGTTATTGCCATGTGGCAAATTTTGCCAGCATCTTGTGGTTCAAATTTGGGTAGGTGCTTTGATTTCCCTCGATTGAAAAAAAATTCTCCGGAGTAAAAACTTGGGAAGTCATTTGATAATTTTTTCCCAATTTTTTGCATGAGATGAGAAAATACAGTCTACGAATGGTCTCTCTGCTTTTCATATCTTTATCCAATGGGAAGGGGAGGGGAAGAGGTAGGTGAAATGAAGCACAAAGAGGATGTAGGTACTCAAATTTGGTTTTACAATGGATCCCTTCTGAACTGACACTCTTTGATTTGAACAAAAACAAGCTAGATACAGAGAACATGGTCTAAACTGCCCCTTTCATAATCAAAATTCCAAATGTTAAAATTTGTTTTTGGTTTTTTGTTGAATTTTTGAAAATTCAAAAAATGTAAAAGAGTTGTTTTAACGGTCTGCGCTGCTCCTGAAAATCCAAGAAAAAAGAAAACTGAGAAGAAGAAATTAAATAAATCATCTAAGAAATTGAAGGAGCTCAAATTAAAAATAGATAACGAAACTTTCCAAAGTTATCTAGAGAATTTATCTCTAGACAAGCATGATGACTACTCTCTCTGGAAAGCTACAAGATCATTAAAATATCAAAGCAGGCCCTCCCCTCCCATTAAGGACGAAAATGGAAAATGGGCAAGGTCAAGTATGGAAAAAACTGAAGTATTTGGAAAACATCTTCAAAAACTTTTCACTCCTAACCCTTCAGATCAATTGTCAGTGGAAGATCATATTCGTTCTAAATTGGAGGAACCCTTTCAGATGACTCTACCAATGAGATGGGTAAATAGCCAAGAAGTTAAACCTCATATCCAGCAATCTTCCACTAAAAAGGCACCAGGTTATGATCTCATCACCTCAGAAATTCTCAAAATGCTGCCTAAAAAAGTTACATCTTTCATTACCTCACTATTCAATGCCATAATTCGACATAATCATTTTTCATCCCAGTGGAAAGTAGCTCAAATCATACTGATTCCAAAGCCAGGAAAACCTGTCAATTTACCAACACCTTATTGGCCAATCAGCTTGCTTCCATTGCTGTCAAAGATATTTGAAAAAGTTTTGTTAACTCGTTTAAAAGAAGACCTTAATAAGCACAAAATAATCCCTGATCACCAATTCAGATTCAGAGAAAAGCACTCCACAGTTGAGCAAGCAGAAGGAAAGAGGTCTGTGCTGCCTCCTTTCTTGACATTCAGCAGGCCTTCGACAAAGTGTGGCATCTGTGCCTCCTCTACAAAATAAGGCAATTACTTCCCTATCAATTTTACCTGTTTTTTCAATCCAACTTAAGCAAGAGGAAGTTCATAGTAAAGATGGATAATGAGCTGTCCTCACTTTTCGAGATCAATGCTAGAGTACCTCAGGGCAGTATTTTGGGCCCTTACCTATATACGTTGTTCACTGCAGATATACCCACCAATGAGGCAACAGTCTTGTGCACATTTGCAGATGATACTGCAATTTTGAGCAGGAGCAAATGCATAAAGGAAGCTACTCAGCAGATGCAGAATCATTTACAAGATATTGAAGCATGGTTACAAAGGTGGCGTATTGAAGTACATAAATCCCACAAAATCTACAAATATTACCTTCACAATGAAGAAATGCTCTACTTTACTAATTAGGTGGAATGGTACAGAGTTGCCAATAAAAGAATCAGTAAAATACCTTAGTCTGCATTTTGATAGGACTATGACATAGAAAACTCATATCAAGACAAAGAGAAAGGAAATGGATTTGAAATTCAAGAAAATGCTTTGGTTATTGGGCAGAAAATCCAAGCTTTCTCTAGAACACAAACTAGAAACTACTCTTGTACAAAAGCATAATTTGACCAATTTGGACCTATGACTGCCAGTTATGGAGCACTGCTAAAGGCTCCAACATTGAAATAATTCAACGATTTCAAAATAAAACCCTGCGCTGTATTGCTGAAGCTTCATGGTTTGCAACGAACCAGTCCATCCACGATCATTGCAACATTGAAGCAGTCAAACCAATTATCACAAAAATTAGAGAAAAATATAAACTCCGGCTGGAAAAGCATGAAAATATCAACGCTGTTATGCTATTAGACAACAGCACAACCATAAGAAGACTCCAAAGACAGCATGTGCTGGACTTATGATTAAAGTGTTGCATCCAATGGGATGTAGCGCAGATGTTAATTAATTATACGTATGTGTTCACTAAATTAATTAAGGCCCAAGGCCACTGTAATTTTAAATTGTAAATTAAAAAAAAAACGGTGGTTTTTAGATTTTTCATCGAATATAAATTTGACTTGAAACTGCGTCCAAACCCCAGCAAATTCAGCTCGTGACTATAAAAAAGATGTATCTTGGTACAGTATGGTTTCATACAATAAAACTGATAATTCTTTTTAAAAAAAAAGTCTTCGATTTATTTCATCAAAAATTACAGTTTTTTAATTCCCTAGTTCAAAAAAAAAAACTACCTACTTATAATTTTGTAATAAAAATTGGTAGGTAGGTAAATTTTGAAATACAACTGATTATTTTTTGGAGAGGGATTTGAAAAGGAAAACAGGAGTAAGGAAGGTCAAAATCACTCAATTTCAAAAACACAATAAGTTTTCAATTTGCTTCATTAAAGATTACAGTTTTTAAATTCCCTTTCTCAAAAAAAAGGGGGGAAGGGAAGAAATTGAAAAAAAAAGACTACTTCACAATTTTGATTAAAATCCTTGTTTATGAAAACGTTGAAATCTGGGCGAAAATTTGGAAAATTGTAACGAAAATCGTTGAAAACGATAAGAAATTTAAAAAAAAAATACTTACATAACCAATCAAAATTTCAAGCTTTAAAGTACATTTTTTGATTTTTGGTGAATTTTTAAAAATCAAATATACTTACTTACTTGAGTCAAAAATAGGGTTAAAAAAAAATCAAAATTTCACCAAATTAACATACAACGCTGAAATTTGGTATGCACCCTGTCTTGAGACCCCTGAATTGACTGGAAAACGGTTTTGAACCACTTCGAGCAGTTCTGAAGCCTCCAGCAAATTTTTAAGAATTGAAATTTCCATCAAGTTTGACCAAATGAAGTTGAAAAGTTAAAATTTCGTGTATACCTTTATTTAAGCATGTTGAGTAAATTGAAGTTGGTTTCAAGACGACCTGGAGCCTCCAGCCATATTTTGGAGATTCCATGTTATTAAAAAATGTCATTTCAAAGATTTCCAAAAAATTGCTGGAGGCTACAAAATGGCTTAAAATGACTCGAAATGTCAAAAATAAGAAGTAAACTGAATTTCACATCTTAACGTCAAATGATATAAGGAAAAAGTGAATTTAATAAAAAATTTCAATTATGAAATTCGCTGGAAAAAAAATTATGGTTTCGAACTGGCAAACACTGATTTTAGAAACATGGGGGTAAAGTCTCCTCGTCAGGGAAAGTTTAAAATTATTAATAATAGTCTGAAAAAATAGGAGGAAGTATTTTTTTTTTCGTTTCAGCTCCCTTAAAAGTCGATCGATTTTCTTTCAAGTTTGTAAAAATCTGGCCTCTGTCTTACAATTTTTGAACTGACCTCCGATTTCAAGTTCAGGAAACTTAGACACAGGTACTACCTAATATTAAGAATTCGATAATTTTTTTTCAAAGTTTTCAAAGTCAGTTCTTAAAAAGTTTGGACAGACCCCCTCGACTAAAAAAACATTTTGGATCGTAGCCTACGAATGAAAATCCAAAAAGGATCCCAAAATACACCTTTAAACGAAATTTTGGATGGCGAACTTTGTTTTTTAATTTCTGGAAAATTTCTAAAATTCTAAATTTGGCTAATTTTTTATTAGGTATGTACCTATACTAATAAAAGAACCAAAATTTGGTTACATTGAGGTGAATATTGAAATTAAGTTTCAACTGGATTTTCAACTTCTCAAATCGGTTGGTGATATTTTCGAATCGTTTTTGGTGTTTTTGACAAATTATTGAATTCTTCAATATTGGAAATATTCCATTATGAAAAGAGACACAACGAAATAATAAATTACCCGAATCAAATTGGAATAAAAGATAGAAATTTAATTGAATTAAACAAATCAAAAATGAATTGAAAGTAAAATAATTTAAATCAAACCGAATTAAAATCATTTTCTATTGAAATACCTATGACAAAAGAAGCTCCTTCGAGTACATATCTCTCGTTACATTCTACCTACATATGTGCACTAGTAGGTACAAGTACACATCACATAGGTACGTGTACAATACATTATGTTCATCTAATCTGGTATTTGGCTGGGTGGATCAGGTTAAGAAACACGATGCGAGCTCATTGGTTACCATAATATTACCGCATTTACTTCGCCATAACATTCATTGGAGAGATTTTATTCATTTTTTGTCTGGTTCACAGACTATGATCTCGTAAGAACAACATTTCTGTCTCTAGCAGTCCTCCCAATAGGTAAAGCACCTTACCCCGTACTCTGCTCTTTGCTTTGGCACGAAGCCTCCCATGCTGTGCATTACCATTACCATGAATACCTGAAACCTTTACCATTACCTATCTCTTCATCATCTATGGTATATCTAGGTGTAGATATTGTTACCACCACCATCACGATCATCGAAATTACTACGTACCAATACACAGGTATCTCAGGTATGTGATTTAGGTTTGCCTGCCTATATATTATTGTGTATTAGTGTTCATATGTATTATGAGAACACATATTGTACTCGTGAGTATAGTTTATCGCTCGTACGTACGCAAGTTTACTTACTTATGACCGCGACCTATATTCATGCGTATCAAGTATCATGGGCGATATGGTGTGCAGCGAACAGGTAATTAGGTATATTTACCTTCATTATCAGTGAGAGGAAGGGGGACTGGGTGCATTGCAGCGGAACCTCGGTGCATAAATATCTATACTGCATTTATTTGCCGAGGCATACACGTGAACCTTCATGGCATACATTTATCATCGAGGAAATAATGACACCGTGACACATACCTACTGATAAACGCCAACTAAAAGCTCAGAAAACTTTCATTTGAAAATAAAAAAATTTTAAAAAAAATACCGGAGGTCACTTCTTTTGTTCATTTTAGCGAATTAATTTTCAAAATGAGATTTCAGAGGCAGGAGGCTTTTAATTTTGACCAAAGTTTTATAAAACATTCTCAAACTAAAATTTCAAATTGATTTCTACTGAAAAGTTTAAAGCGCTGAGTTCGAATTTTTTCATCTAGTTTCATTTTCTCATGTGTTTAAGGATGCTAAATTCAACGATCTGTAGCATATCACCCAAACTTCAGAACCTTTTCACCTGCCAAAGTTGATTTTTTGATTTTTGAGGAATTTTTGAATGTGGTGGAAATAGCTTCTTAATAAGCAGGCATATCAAGAGTAATTTTCAACAAAACAATTAAACGTACTAACGTAGGGATAAAAATCTAGTTGAAAATCAACCTTCAAACAGCACTTTTAAATATTTTGAATTTTCAAAAATTCAACAAAAATCCAAAAATGAATTTCCAGCATCGAAAATTTTGGTTATGAGAGTTTTAGAACATGCTCTCTTTAAGTATGTAACTTTTCTTTCAAGTATTATTCACATTTTATAATTACTTATTTCTGCCCGGGGGAAGGGGGGTATACGAGGTAAGTTCGATATTCTCAACACAGGTGAGTAAAATTTCTTTCGATTATAAGCATCATTTCTCAAGCCTATCAATATGGAAGAGGAAGAATAGGTAGACTAATTAGGCCCCAGGTACCATATACGCATGTAAATGTAAATGATACGCATAGTGAATTATGGATTGTCGGACAGGTGCGTGCAAATAGACGGGTAAGTACCCACAATTAATAATCGTATATTAAGGTATTCACACTCGTACGTAGTTCGTTGACTAGGAACTCGTATGTACAACCAAAGCTACCAGACTTTATGCTGTGGGTTCTGGAAACGTTTTTCCGGTATTTAGTCGTATACGACGATGTAGTCATCATTTAGCACCTGTTAGAAAAGCATATGACTCTAGGACTTTACATACGTGTACATGGTTTCGCATGTAAGCATCGCGGTAGTGCTCAGGCATCGACTCTCGCAGACAGGAAGCTAAATTCAAAAAACATGAAACGTAAAATCCGCCGACAAACATATTTGTACATTTCTTCAGCACCCATTCGTAATCGTATGTATGTATTAATGTACTACAACGTGGTTAACAACAAGTTCATCGCGGTCCGGACAGAACGATGGTAATTACTCGACGGTAATTTGTCGTCGTTATGAAGCTCTTTTAACCTTTGGTACCTACCTTAAGGTACATCAAGTTCATCCACACCGGTTTCGTTTCCACATCTAAATCATAAATGTGTAACTTGACCATATCCAGACCATTTTGAAAAGACTTACGAGGGATCTATGCTGTCAAAACCTTCGTTGGTTGAAACTGAACAAGCACTTGTTTTTAAAAAAATATAATAATTATTATTAATGTTTAAAGTTTAAAAAATTGTTCAAATCTATGTTTAAATTTTTTGATATTTTGAACGTTTGATGAAAAATTGAGAAAACAAAAAAAATTGTTGAAATTGAAGTACCTTCTTAGATGGCAACAAACATTGAAATGATTAAATTTTGATAGACTTTTTTTCGATACCATGGTCCAAAATGGTAAGTAGGTATCTCTGCCCGACTTAACTCCCTAGAGTTGTCACCTCGGGTGAGAAAATCACGCCACGAAATATTCAGCCCCCTCGATGAGAAATAAGACGTGAAGTTAGTGAGCCTCTCCAATTTTACAACACATGAAAAAAATCGAAATATCACAGAAAATCTTTAAAATTGCATACTTTCTAGTTCAAACACCTCAGTCAAGTCCCTACTTAATTTCTTTTTCACTTTCCCTAATCCTTAAATTTGGTTCATTTTCATTAAAAATATTGTTGCATTTTTTTTCACCCCTCTACATGATGAAAAAGTAAAACTCACCCTCTTCCTTGAAAACAAAAAGAAGAATATTTTCATGTTTATTATTATTATTATTATTATTTTTTTTTTTCAATTTTAATCTTTGAATTTGGTAGATTTTTATCAGAAAAACTCCAAGGTTAATTATTCCAACGGCCCGCACCACCTACGCGATGAAAAAGTGGAATGTGGTCCTTCCCTGAATTTCTGAAAATAATATTTTGATTTGTTGAAAAATGAATTTCAATACTTAATAACTTATTTTGATTTTTCAAGTTTTATTGACTTATCGAAATGAGTTGAACTGGCCAAGATTATTGCTTGGGAGACCGAGAAATGAAAGTAGATACTTAATTGATCACTTTCAGCATTATAATTGCCAATTTTCCAAAATGATAACGAAACATTAAACAAATACCTATTAAGGCATTTTTTCTGGAAGAAAGATCATTTAAAAGAAATCTGAGAAATTATATTCACAAAAAAAAATTCTGATTTGTTCAAATTTTTTATTTTTTTCAACTTTGGAGATCTGTCCATGTACGTGGCCAACATTGTTAGAGATTTTCTCGAAAAAAGAATTATCCAGAAGCAGGGTGTGTTTTGTGAAGACACACTGAAGAAATATCGAAAAATTGCCACGAACACTGAAAAAATATGAAATAATTTAGTGGAGGATAACACTTGACAAAACAGAAAAACTTTTGAAGTAATTTTGTAAGGAAAACAAAAAAAAGAGGACTTTCGATTGGTAAACTTCGAAACAGAAACAGGACTTTTTAGGCAGGCAAGGCAAAAATCAATTCTTTTCGGATATTTTAACAAAAAAGCGAAAATTTCAGATCAATTTTGGCAAAAACTGCAAACATTTGACTAATTTATCAGAAAATTACTTCCTGAGAATTTTGACGAAAAAACATTACAATTTTTCGTAAACTCGCCAAAAATTGACTCCCTCTGACAATTTTGACAAAAACGGGGATTTCTTGACAATATTTTAGTAAAAATTGGCACATTTGACAATTTCACCAAAAATGGTCACTTTTGACAATTTTGACAAAAATAGTCACTTTATTTGACAATTTTGACATAAATGGTCACTTTTTGAAAATTTTGCCAAAAATGGTCACTTTGGGCAATCTTAACAAAAATTGGCATTTTTGACAATTTTGACATAAATGGTCACTTTTGGCATTTTCGACATAAATAGGCATTTTTTGACAATCTTGCCAAAAATGGTCACTTTTTAACAATTTTGACACAAATGGTCACTTTTTAACAATTTTGACATAAATGGTCACTTTTGGCAATTTTGACTTGAATGGGCATTTTTTGACAATCTTGCCAAAAATGGTCACTTTTGGCAATTTTGACATAAATGGGCATTTTTTGATAATCTTGCCAAAAATGGTCACTTTTGGACAATTTTTCCAAAAATGGTCTCTTTTGGCAATTTTGACATAAATGGGCATTTTTCAACAATCTTGCCAAAAATGGTCACTTTTGGCAATTTTTACATAATGGCATTTTTTGACAATCTTGCCAAAAATGGTCACTTTTTAACAATTTTGAAACAAATGGTCACTTTTTAACAAATTTGACATAAATAGTCACTTTAGGCAATTTTGACTTGAATGGGCATTTTTTGACAATCTTACCAAAAATGGTCACTTTTGGCAATTTTGACATAAATGGAATTTTTTGACAATCTTGCCAAAAATGGTCCCTTTTTGCAATTTTGACATAAATGGGCATTTTTTGACAATCTTGCCAAAAATTGTCACTTTTGGCAATTTTGACATAAATGGCATTTTTTGAGAATCTTGCTAAAAATATATCTATCTAAAAATGGTTACTTTTGGCAATTCTGACATAAATGGGAATTTTTCAACAATCTTGCCAAAAATTGTCACTTTTGGCAATTTTGACATAAATGGGCATTTTTTGACAATCTTGCCAAAAATGGTCACTTTTAGGCAATTTTGCCAAAAATGGTCACTTTTGGCAATTCTGACATAAATGGGCATTTTTCAACAATCTTGCCAAGAATTGTCACTTTTGGCAATTTTGACATGAATGGGCATTTTTTGACAATCTTGCCTAAAATGGTCACTTTTAGACAATTTTTTCAAAAATGGTCACTTTTGGCAATTCTGACATGAATGGGCATTTTTCAACAATCTTGCCAAAAATGCCAAAAATGAATGGTCACTTTTGGCAATTCTTGGCAATTCTGACATAAATGGGCATTTTTCAACAATCTTGCCAAGAATTGTCACTTTTGGCAATTTTGACATAAATGGGCATTTTTTGACAATCTTGCCTAAAATGGTCACTTTTAGACAATTTTTCCAAAAATGGTCACTTTTGGCAATTCTGACATAAATGGGCATTTTTCAACAATCTTGCCAAAAATGCCAAAAATGACAATTTTTGGCAATTTTGATATAGATGGTCACTTTTTGACAATTTTGACATAAATTAATGCTTTTTGACCATTTTTGAATTGAGCAAATTTAGGTAGATACTTACTAAGCTGAAAACAATAACAAAATTTGAGCAATTTTGTCAAAAAATAGGGGCTTTAGAACAAAAATAGGAATATTCAAACAAATAAGGCGAAAATCAATATTCTCTTGGAGGTTTGTAGTAGGGTGAGGAGGGAGGTGCAAAAATGATGAACCTACAGTTTTCGAGCATTAGCATGCCCCCAAAAAAGAAGTGAAAACAAGGCCCGTTTAAAAGTATTCTACTCAGATATGACAATTTTTCAATTATTTTGTACCTACAGACATCAACTTGGCATATTTATTGTTATTTTTCAATTTTGGGGGCTTCATACAAGGAGACCAACATCATTTGGAGGACCAAGAGAGGACTTTTCTTGAAAATGTGCTTTTTTGAAAGATTCTGCACACTGAAAAATTTTCAAAAAATGTCTACAAACATCAATGATTTCGAGGGCTCCATATACAAGACAGCCAACATTATTTGGGGGTCCAACGAGGCATGTATGTAGAACAATCATAAAGTGGTAATGAAATATACATACCTACCTATTTTCAAGAAAAAATTTCTGATTTTGATTTATTCTCATTTTTTTTATTTTTTCATGGTTTGAAGGCTCGGGGGAATTTTTTCTTTAAAAAAGGATTACATAGGTGTTTAGAAAAATTCTGACGCAGAAACATTGAATTTTCATAAATTGAATTTTTTCTTTTTTTTCATTTTTTTTAACTCGAGGGGGGAGGCTAACGGCGCTTTTTTTTTGCCAATGGGAAAAATATAAAATAAGGAATTATTTTCTCACCCGAGGTAACAACTTTGAGAGACGAGAGGTGGAAAATTCCAACTTTGCGAGGTAAGGTACGCCCTAGAATGCATAAAGCTGTACATATAATATGTAAGTACTGTAGGTAGCGTGGGTTGCCTAATTTCACTTTAAAAGGCACTCGCAGACGGCGAGTTGTTTTAAAGCTCAGGTGCCGGTTGTTTTGTATTATTTGATTATCAACTTGGAAGGCAATCTTCCCTTCTGCGACTTTCGATGTAATATTTAATAGGCCAACTGGAATTTTCCGCTGCAATGAAAGCGATATGGTACTTGCTGTGCGTTCGTCTCGCATAAATGACACGTGCTTGCGCACTTGGGTATACTATACGATGATGCGTTGCCCATTGCCCATAGGTATAGATATACCCAAGTTTTCTATTCGTGCATTCCCAAGTGTGCACTCATTCACAAGCACGTGTAAGATTTACGCCAGTGTGATCCTCATCAGCGTTTTGTTGGAGTTATTATTTTCTCTGTATTCTGATAGAAATTACGAGTGTGGTTGAGTGTAGATTGAATTTTCAAAACGCAAATTATGAGTAGGTGGTACTTGTGGATTAGACTCGTTTTTCTTACTCCTACATTGGCATCGAAATCTTACTAAAAACTCAAACCTCACCAACCAAAGCTGCATATAGAATTTAAACGTTCAAATTGATAACTAAATAAATTGACTAAAAATAAAATAAAAATTATTATTATTTCATAAATTAAAAATAAAATAAATATCCTCTTTTCAATCAAATTTTAGGTCCTTGTATCTGCTATTCCTTTACTCAGCTCGGTTATTCATTTCTTCTTGTTATTGTTAGAATGTTAGGTTACGTACATCATCTTATTCCTTTGATCACACAGAACTGAAAAGACGCTGCCGCTTGTAGCCAAGCTGAGATGAGAATAACACGAGTAAGTAGAGAAGGCGGAGTACACCGCTTTAGCGTAATTGAAAATAGAAGCGAGATTTTCATTCGATTACGAATGTCAGATTTGTTTACAGTATGTCGGTCGGCGTGTATCGCTCATATCCAACATCGAGGGGTGTCGGTGTCGCAGCCCTGTAGTCATAGATGCATTATTCGAATTTACAGAGAACGGTGTATACTGTACAAGTGTTGTAGTAAGTCTATGTATAGGTACCTCTGCTTATACATAGACATACTGGATAATACGCTGTTTGCAATACAGCAAGGGAGAGAGAAAAAAAATTAAAGAATCAGCGCAAAAGAGGGTCGTGATTTCTTTCTGCCGTCGCCGCTTCGCAATTCCGTCTACTGTCTGACTTGCATTAAGTAAATAACATTATATATTCACGAAACGAATTTATCGCGCGTATAAACCCAAAATAGACCATAAAATGCAGAGCCATCAACTATAAAGCAGATCTGACAATTCGACGTATGAGCTGGTGCGTTCGAGGCCCAACTGCCCAAGAAGCGGAAAATGAAAATTGGTTGATTGTAGGACTATCTATTGGCTGAAGTTCATCTTTATATCGTGTACGATTTATGTATTTGAATTGATTACCGCATATTGCAGCTGGTAATGGCTGAAAAAATACCAGTTTTGAACTGACTACAGACTTCAATTTGAACCATATCAAGATAGATCAAAAGGATATGCCCAGTGACTCTCCCCCCTCTCCCACCCAAAATTTTAAGGTCTAAAGTTCATTTTTAGATTACATAGATATTTTTGAAAATTTAAAAAATTCAAAAATGCTGTTTCAAAGTTTTGCGAATGTATGAATTTTTTTGAGCAAAATGAACAAAATCCGAATAGGTAATAATGACCTTCAATTCAACACTCACACATCATAGGTACCTCCTAATTTTGGACCATTCTGAGGCTCCCAGCGATTTTTCAATTTCTCCAAAAATTTCAAATTTCTCTTAAAAGGACCCAAAATGAACTGCAGCTTCTATAAATTTGGTCAGGGGTTCATTTTCCCATTCTTGATCGTTTTAGGTGGTTGTATCAAAATTCCGGGAGTGCTAGTTCAAAACTGAGTTTTTGGCCGACTTGTTAATTCTAGAAAAAGGGGGAAAAGTCAAATTTTTGGAGAAGAATATGAAGAGCGAATTCCTAAAAATACATCTGGCGAGTCTACATATACGATCATTTGACCCTAAAACAATTCCAATTTGACCTCTTTGGAGTCTCCGACGATTTTTCAAATTTCTACGTAAATCTAAAATTGCTCCGGAATAAAGTTTAAATCACTCTTGAAACAAATTTTTTGGAATTTTTTTCATTTTCAAAAATTAGCCAAAAATCTAAAAATAGGTTCAACATCTGAAATTTTGGTCATGAGATTTTCAGGAATTAGAATCCGCTTTTTTGATTCAAGTCGAAGAGTGTCAACTCATAAGGTTTTCTTGTAGGTGAGTTGAACAATCATGAATAAGAACTCCTTAGGGTGTCCAACTGTCCATCTCTGATTTGAACTGGAACCTGGAACCATAATTTCTTGAAAAGAATCATGGTCTGATACATCCTTGACTAGAGTTTCAACTGCCAAAATTTATTTTTCGATTTTAACGAAATTTTGAACATTTACGATTGATTATTTCTCACGATTCGTGATTTTTAGTAAAATTGAAAATTTTCAATTTCTCCAGAAATCGCGAAAATTATTTTAGGAGGCTAAAAATTGAATTAAGGCGTTTCCTGTGCCAATTGCATTTGCAATAGAGATTATTTACACTCATAAATTCAAAAACTTTCTGTTCTCAGGAAAATTGTTGAAATTTGCAGCACAAATGTCTTTACCTACCTGGTTTGAAATACATTGTCACATTAAAATTTCACCATTTCAAGTCATTCTGGAGCCTCTACATACGTATGTAGAACGATTTCTGATTTTTCCATACTCGTAATTTTATAACTTCTGTAGAAAGCGTAGAAATTATTTTGGGCGCATAAAAATCGAATTGTGACTCTTTCAAGGCTCACTTGAGGGGTTTATCCAGATTCAAGCCAATTTCCAGGTGGATACCTCATTCTCGAGTTGCACTGATGATTAAAAACATGTACTCAGCTCAAAAAAAGGCACTCGATTCAAAAACTGGTAAACCCTTCATCCATTTTTACGCCTTCTGGAAAAATTTTCAAATTCTGGAGAAATCTAAAATCGCGCTGGAGGCTCCAGAATAGCTTGAGACGGGTGTAATTTGGATTGGGAGAGGGGGTAGTATTAGTTTCAGTTTAATAATGTCAGGACTAATTTTGATCATTTTTTTTTTTTTTTTTTTGCACAAATCACTGAAAATGGTCAATTTTGGATTTTTTAAAGTTTGTCGAAAATGAATTTCAGCTGCTGAAATTTTCATTATGAAGTTTCAGACATATGATCTTCCTTCTTACTAAAATTCAAAAACTTTGAAAAAAATCCCAAAGTTGTACCTACTATTAGTAAAAGGTCATCTCTCATCACTAAAATTCGTTCTAGATCATGGATTGGTTCAAAATCAGAATATTGTCCCAAAATCAAGATAGGTAATTCGTTCGTTTTGGCAAAAATACAGTTTTTTTTATAACTACGAAAAAAATAAATTTTGACAATGATTGGGCAAAAAACTGGAGTTTTTAGGATACCTAATTTTGGCAAAAGCAAGAATTTTTGCCAAAATCTTGGCAAAAAGCAGGAGTTTTTTTGGAAATTTTTACAAAAGTCAATTTTTTTATAATTTTGACTAAAAAGGAACTTCTTTACAATTTTGGCATGAATGAGATTTTTTTGACAATTTAGGCAAAAACAGAACTTTGCGGACAATTCTGGAAAAAAACATAAAGACTTACAGGAATTTTCGAAATTTTGGCTAATTAAGTACAAAGCTTTTTGGTCATTTCTGCAAAAAATATTAGGACTTTTTAAATAACGTCAATAAAAAGGTATTTTTCGACGATTTGGACAAAAGTATGGATTTTTTAATAATCTTTTCAAAAAAGAAACTTCTGTACAATTTTAGTAAAAATGAGACTTTTTTAACAATTATTCTGGCGATAAGATTTTTTGACATTTTAGCAAAAAAACATGTGCTTTTTTGGGAATTTTTACAAAAAGTTGATATTTTTTGATAATTTAGGCCAACAACAGGGTTTTTAATTTTCCAAATCTGGGAACAGGGCCATTTTGACTATTTTACCTGGGAATACCTTTTTTCTGTGAGGGTGGGGGGGGTCAGATACCCCCTTTTCGGCACGTCTCTAAATTTGTATCACTTTAACATTTTAGGCAATTTTGAGTCACCTTTAGAGTTCCTCTGCATCGATTTTTCAAAATTTTCACGGTTTTCTACCTCATGCCTCAAAAATACAGTCATTGACTTATCATCGCATTATATTTTGTAAATTCGACGAAAATTAGTTCGTATTACTCGCGCTAACGAGGGTTGTTATAAAAAAAAAAAAGAAGAAGAAGAAGCGACAGCACAAACAGCGGTAGCAGCAGCACTAGTAAAATAGAGTAAATCGGGGAAAGCAAAGAGGAAGCAAAAAAGAGAGAAGAGACCACCGCGATGCGAATGTAATATCAACATTAGTATTCAAATTAATTCTCTTCAACATCAAATCAAACAAAGGTAGACCAGATTTTCACCCTGCAAACAAACACCGACGAGCATTGTATAAATACGACATCGGCATCGGCAGAAGAAAACAAATAAATCTTTTTCCAAGGCAGGCGATGAAGGGGTTAACGTCACGTTCCGTTTACCGTTCGCCGTTTGCGTACACTTCAGCCCCTGCCCCCAGCCCCCGTGTCTTTCATCAGGAAAGCAAGCCGAATAAACAAAATTAAGTAGATAGCACATAAAAATTAGAAAAGAGGGTAGCGGTATATGGTACGAGTATTATGTGACAGCGACACGTATACATATGAGACTGTCGTGAAAAAAAAACATACTTATAAGTACTATCTTGTAGGTATCTTTTTCTCGAAGAATCGATTTTGATGTTTTTTTTTCAGGATTTCTGGTAACAGAAAAAATATGGAATGTGAATTTTTTCGTGCAATTTAAGTCGAAAAAATTGAAGGAAAAAATTTCTGAGATGTGATAAGACAGATAATGGGACAATCAGGTCTTTAAAATTGAGATTTTTCATCTCTCAGAATTTTTTTCACTTGATAGTTCTACTTCCTTGATTTTTCACCCGAAAATACAGGTAGGTATTCGGTGCTTTATTTCGATGTGAAATGAAGAAGACACCTTATATTCTTCATCGGGAAGCAATAATAGGACCACTCGAGGCTTGCAAGCATGCACAGCCAGTTTTCCATTAAAACTAACAAATTCGATTCGCAAACAACGAAAGATTAAAATTTCATTAAAACTCTATTTCTAAAAAGTAAAAGTCATCACGTTTCAGTTTTCACGTTGTTTGCGATTACAACACGCGTCGAGCAAGTATGCTTAGGTACACATTATGCCCTTTATTCATCACCCCTACTGAATCATGCAGATTAACTAGTTCATCTTATTCAAAATAGGTAAATGCGTTTATTCGAAGAAGGTGTATTGATGTAATCGCTAAGCTAACGGTATTAGTCTGATGGTTTTGAAAAAATTTTGGGCTGCACTAAAAAACATCTTGAACACAAAACTATTTTTTTTTTTTTTTAAGTAGGTAAAGGATGAACCAAAACTAAGGAGTCCAATAATTGAGTGCTCTTGCCTGATGATAAAAAGTTGTACTTTTTGAAAAGATCTTTGCAATATAATAGTCCGGCATATGGCAATAGGTTCAACATAG
The DNA here is from genome assembly GCF_950023065.1 of Planococcus citri. Lineage (NCBI taxonomy): Eukaryota > Metazoa > Arthropoda > Insecta > Hemiptera > Pseudococcidae > Planococcus > Planococcus citri. Next base: position 65,022,028 of record NC_088680.1, on the reverse strand, counting down.
GACTTGTACGAACTTTTTCATACTTTACAAAGGTAGATCGAAAGATCATGCAAAAATTTACCACCTGTCAAAATTTCAAGTGCTAAAGTGCGTTTTTCGATTTTTGGAGATTTTTTGAAAATCGAATTTAGGCCAAAAATGAGGGGAGAAATCCAAATTTTACTAAATTGACCAAGAAAGCTGAAATTTGGGATATAGGTACCCTATTTTCGACATACCAAATCGATTGGAAACGGTTTCAACCCGTTTTGAGCAGTTCTGGAGCCTCCAGCAGATTTTTGAAACTCGAAATTCCCACAAAATTCCATCAAATTGGAGTTGTAAAGCTAAAATTTATTCTAAAAACTAATTTCAATACGCTACGAAGTACTGCAGGTGAATTTCAAGTCGTTTTGGAGCCTCCAGCGACTTTTTGAAAATTCCTTAAGCCTCCAGCAGATTTTTGAAACTTAAATTTTCACAAAATTTCATCAAATGGAGATGGAAAGCTGAAATTTACTCTACACTCCAATTTTAACACCCTCTGAAAACGACTTCTGGCGGATTTCTAGTCATTTTGAAGTCTCCAACGACTTTTTTGAAAATTACTGGAGCCTCCAGTAGATTTTTGAAACTTTATATTTCCCCAAAATTTCATCAAACTGAGATGGAGAGTCGAAATTCATTCTGCAAACTAATTTCAATACGCTACGAAGTTGACTGCTGGTGAATTTCTAGTCGTTTTGGAGCCTCCAGCAACTTTTTGAAAGGTTGTACTCGTATGACGTTTTTTTGGAAAATTGAAACTTCCTAAAAGTAGCTGGAAGCTTCAAAACCATTTGAAACCACCATGTAGCCTGCGAAGTAAATTTTAGCTCGCCAACTCCATTTGATAAATTAATGTTGGGGAAATTTCAAGTTTCAAAAATCTACTGGGGGCTCCAGTAATTTTCAAAAAAGTTGCTGGAGGCCCTAAAATGACTTGAACCCACCTGAAGTCGTCTTCAGAGAGTGTTAAAATTGTAGTGCAGAGTAAATTTCAGCTTTCCATCTCCATTTTGATGAAATTTTGTGAAAATTTAAAGTTTCAAAAATCTGCTGGAGGCTCCAGTAGAGTGTTAAAATTGTAGTGTAGAGTAAATTTCAGCTTTCCATCTCCATTTGATGAAATTTTGTGAAAATTTAAAGTTTCAAAAATTTGCTGGAGGCTTAAGGAATTTTTAAAAAGTCACTGGAGGCTCCAAAACGACTTGAAATTCACCGGCAGTACTTCGTAGCGTATTGAAATTAGTTTTTAGAATAAATTTTAGCTTCACAACTCCAATTTGATGGAATTTTGTGGGAATTTCGAGTTTCAAAAATCTGCTGGAGGCTCCAGAACTGCTCAGAACGGGTTGATACCGTTTCCAATCGATTTGGCATGTCGAAAATAGGGTATATCCCAAATTTCAGCTTTCTTGGTCAATTAAGTAAAATTTGGATTTTTTCCCTCATTTTTGGCCTAAATTCGATTTTCAAAAATTCACCAAAAATCGAAAAACGCACTTTAGCACTTGAAATTTTGACAGATGGTGAATTTTTGCATGATCTTTCGATCTACCTTTGTAAAGTTTGAAAAAGTTCGTACAAGTCCTATGTTGAAACGCAAAATCTACGATTTCGGCAGACCTTTCAATCAAAATGGCCGCCATTTTGTAAGTAAAGCCAACTTTTTTTTGGGCAAGTTTGCTTTAAAATGTTCTTTAGGATGTCCCCTTTAAGAAAAAAGTTGTCCCGGAGGATCGGCGGGGGGATGCAATTACTCCTATCCTATTGCCATATGCCGGACTATATAGCTTAAAAATAAGGAGAGAGTTTTTTGTTTTCCAAATATAAAAATAAAAAAATGTATACCTAGGCATTTTTTTAAATGTGATACTCGTATTATGTACTTATCATCAAAATATCATCGAGAAATGTTAAAATAAAAAGTTACAAAATTGTGCGATATTTTATGAAAATTTGAAACAGTGATCTAAAAATAATTTGATCAATATTTTGATGTGACTTGATGAGATCCATTTATTTTCCGCTGAGTTTGCAGAAAGGCATGCTAAATATTTTAAAAGACAGTAAAGACACGAACATTGGCATTAAAAATAAAATTACTTAGGTACATACAAAAATGGGTAAAATTTTGACAACATTGTAAAAAAAAAACTCGAATAAAATTTTATGAAAAAACAACTTTTCAAAATGCCATAAAATGATTTGAAAAGGCTAAAAATTGATGAAATATTGCAAAATTCAAGCAAAATGTAGATAAATATTTTCAAGAATACTTTCTTGCGAAATTTTGAAGAGTTTTGAATCCAAATAAACTGAGTCACGATTTTCAGAATCTTTTTTTTAAAAAAACAACGTTGGTAAAGTTTTTGAAAAGTTGGAAGAAATTGTTAAGAATTTCCATCGATGAAATTTCAATTAGTAATGAGTTGAAACTTTCCACGTCGAGAAGATTTTATTTTATTCTTTTTATTTTTTTAATACCTCCATTTTTTTTTTTAAATAAAAATATTTGTTTGCGTCGGTTATATTTGGTTGCTTTCTATGTTAAATGTTTCTTAGTTTTTTAATTATTGTTGGCTACTCGCGCCTTTCTTTCTACACTTGCTCGATTTTATACTCGTATTTCATTTCAATATGGCAGATGGCTTCAATTTGTTTCGAGGAATGAAATTATTGCAGAGGATTATTCTGGTTTCAGATGAGGAGAATATTGAAGTTGGTGATGTTTACGCCCATAAAATATCTACCGATGGAAGATCATTTCTGTAAAACTTACAGCATATTGTTTTTATGTTTTTGGAATAAAGACACCTGGACAGGGATTGTACTCGGTTAATTTTTAGGTAAGTAAGTAGGTAACTATAGTTACTAAAATTACTAATACATGCATAGTAATGTAAAATTTGGTTAGGTAGGTACTTTTTAAGAATTTTGGTGTGCTTTAAAAAAACTACCTATTGATTTCTTTGCTGTTTGCTCACATTTTGTGGAATTGTGATTTTTCTTATTCCATAAGTCGTAATTTTCTTTAAATTTTGAACATTTTTAATTTTATGGAGGGAGACTAGCGTCTTCAAGATTTGGTGAGTTTTTTTTTTTTTCATTTTCACATTTTGTAGTGTAGGTATTTTTTTGCATTTTTATATCTTTCATTCGTTGATCCCTCTCTCCTTTCCTTTGCCCTTTCCTTTCAATTATGCGAGAAGGTCCTCCGGATTTCTTCTCTCTCTTTGAGCAATTTTTCTTTCATGTTCCAATTATTTTCCTCTCTCAAATCCTCTTGAGTTTTGCTCGAAATTTTTCTCAAATTTTATCGATTTTTTTTCCGAATTCATTACGTTTAATTCTCATGAGATCTCTGTTCTGAATTTTCAGCGAATTTTTCCTGAACTGGATTTTCGAGAGATTTCCATTTTTATTATTTTCATTATTTTGTGTTAAATTTTATTGATTCGTTTTTCGGCCTAAATTTTTTTTTTAATTTTGGCAAAACCTTTTTTCTCGAATTTTCGTGATTTTTATAAAATTTACTTACTCTCAATTTTGCCCCAAATTTTAGTAACTTTCTGCTTAAATTTTTGTGGGATTCCCTTTTCTATTGATTTGGGGGGGGGGGGGTTACGAGAGTTTATTTTTAACTTCATTTCGCGTTTCATTCTTTTGAGTTCTCATAAATTCTATTCTCCAATTTTTTCAACAATTTTCCCCGAATTTTTATGTTTTTTTTTTTTTTTTTTTTGGTGCCTACCTAGGTAAATTATTGTAAAATTTCTGCAATTTTCGTGAATTTATGTTTTTTCTTGAATTTTAATGGTTTTTACTATAATTTTTTTGGAGAAGTTTTTCTACTTCTAATCGAATTTCTATTCTGGAATACTTGTGATATTTTTCAATTTTACAAATTTTACCAGAAATTCAAAAGAAGATCATAGGGAGGTTTTTCAACATTATGCATTAGCTAATTTTTTTTCTCTCCAGATCTTGATCTTTTCTTTGTTTCCTGTTTCGGTCATTTTTTCGCCATTTCATTAATTTGGTTGCATTTTTTCCGTTCATTTTTTGAAATCAATGTCAATTTTTGCCAGGTTTTGATGTATTTTTCTTGAGAATTTAAGGATTTTTTTTCTTTGGTACATTTTTTAGTATTAAAAATTTTTTAATGATTTTCACAAATAACTATTTTCTTGAATATACGAGTAGATTACAACCCCTCCCCCCTCTTCATCTTTGTTTTTAATCACCTAATTTTTTACAAATGGTTTATTCTTTCTCAACACTTGAACAATTTTTTTCATCACGTGTTCGCTCATGTCAAAATTTCTGCAATTTTACAATTGATATTTTTGTGTTTAATTTTTCAGATGATTTTTGATAAAAAATTTTATTTTGTTCCTCTCTATTTCAGTGGATCCTCCCCTTTCTGTTTTGAGCTTTCACTATAGATTTGAATTTTGAAGATTTTTTTCTGTTTTTTGAAAAAACTACTATCAAAAAATTTGTTAATTTTTGTTAATCTAAAATAAAATGTAATATTACGTTTGGATTAAAGTTTTTTGGTCACCTCATCTTTTTATACATTAAAAATTTTTTAGGTCACTTTGTGGGTACTTTTTGGTTACTTTTTCCAGATTTTTTGGTTACAAAAGTTATGTACTTTTTTTGAGAAAAATTTGAGTACAAGCCCTGCTTGAGATCGTCTAGGTTTCATATACCTACTGTTGTAAATAATTTTAAATTCTCATATCTGTTTCAGCTGCATTGAACACAGGTATCCTGATTTCTGTTTTATGAGTTCTCATTTCAACTGTATGATGGACCGCATTTAATCAATTTCACCCAGGATTATCATACTCTGCCTTTTGCTGCCATGTACCGTTTTCTGCTGAATAATGACCAAAATTGATCTAGCGATTTTGATCTGTGATCGAAATGAACGTTGACACAACTTGCAATTTCTTCTAATTGTTTCTCTGGGGGATTTTTCGAACATGATTCCGTTTTGATTATCAGGCATGCCAGCTGTAAATAAACTGCGCCATAAGTAAGGAGCATGTCCGCTCAACATAGCCACAACTTGTTTCTTGTCAACTTTTCCAGAAGAAGCGCCGAGTAAAAAATGATGTGTACGTGGTAATAATAATAATAGATATAGGTAATGATATGAAATTTCATTAAACATTGTAAGCACAATACAAGTCAATCTGAAATATGCAATGACCCCTGTCCCTGATTGCCTGAAGGCGAGATGGGGAGCCAAATTACTAATTAACAAAACACATAAGTAGGTAATTTATACATAACACAGCACCCCATAAACAAATACCTCATTATATGAATAAATAAAGTAGAATAAAAATGAATAAGTAAAATATTTAATAATAATATATATTAATTACATAATTATAATAATAGGTAATAATAGCCGTTATTAGAACTACACATACTTAGGAACTTACAGTGTCATTGCATGTAAAAAGTAAACATACGTAGTATGTACATAGTTCTAGTCCCATCTTATGGGTGAAGGCCTCTCTCAAATACTGCCACTTGGCATGGTTTTGAACTACTCCCTCATATTGACTCTAACATGTTGTCATTTTGAGTATAGTAGGTTGGTACTAGGTACCCAATAATTTATTGCGCTAGTCCATTCATTCATCAACACTTTTGATCCGTGATCAAAATGACCGTTGACACTACTTGAAATTTCTTCAAATGGTTTCATACCTTTTGCGAGCATTTTTCTAATAGCAGTTCTTAGAGCCGGTTCAATCTTTTTGATGGTTGAAATTTTAGAACTACAACACCGTTTTAGATGATCATTGCCAGGTTTAAATCTATATTTTACTTCTCTGTCTTTGTATCTGCTCTGGATCCAAGCTAAAAATATTGTTAAATTTTTCTATAGCTCTTTATAACCTTGATTGGCTTCCTCTTGAGTTATGGTGCCACTTGACACCGCAGCTTCAAGGTCGCTTCTCAGATTATCTTTATACAGGGTGTCCCAACTTTGATTGGAAAACCGACATGTGTTGATAGTACTCGGTGAGACGAACAAAAAACGTAATTATGATAAAGTTGTCTATCTTGTGAATTGAAGGCGCTACGTTCGTCCCAAAACTAGAAATTTACTCATTTTGTAGGTATAATCAAAAACAAGGAAAAGTTTGAATCATTCAAATTATACCCAAAACCCATAGTACATAGGTACTGGAATGGATGAACAAAAAATGTTATTATGACAAATTACCTATCTTCAAAATTGAAGGGGCAAACTAGAAATTAAAATTCACTAAAGAATTATTTGCACATTGATACATGCAAATAACGAACTGGAATCTTCAAAATCACCTTACCTCAGATAGAGAAAAACCAATAAAAATCTTCGCTGCAACTGGAAGATTTGATTTGATATTATTGATATTTGATTCGTATGGTCATTTCGTAATTGTTACTCCGTGTTCGTTACTGCAACTGGAAGATTTGATTTGATATTATTGATTTGTGGTCATTTCGCAATTGTTACTCCATGTTCGTTGTCTTGTTAGATGTCTCACCGCTGCGGCTATCGTTACTAGAGTTGCGCCCCCCCCCCACCCAATAAATCATTCTTCGGCTTCGGTAAAGCTGGTCCGTGGAGGAGGTAATTGCTGCGGTTTTCGTCTCTTGGTAAGATCACCTTAACGGAGTTTATATAAATTACAGGTCTTATAACCGTAACCAAAATAAAATGAATCGGTTACGGTTACGGTTATGGTTAAAAAAATTAATACTAATAATTTTGGTTAAGGTTATGGTTAAAAAAATTTTAATCTATAATTTTGGTTATGGTAATGGTTATGGTTACAAATTTTGCCTCATTTTAGCAGTTAAAATTCATTTCAGTTAAAAATTTCGGTTATGGTTTCCATCCCTGATTTTAAAGATGAGCAATTATTTGTCATAATTACATTTTTTTTGTTTGTCCATTTGAGCACTATGGGTTATTGAAGTCATTTTCAATGATGCAGACATTTTCTTACTATCTAGTGTGTTCTGTAAATTGAAGAAATTACACCATTTTTGAGCAAAAATGTACAGAATTTGAAAAGTTGACTTGAAATGAGAAAATGTTTGGATCATTTAGGTCACTTTAGTAACTCGTAGTATTCGAGTGGACAATCAAAAAAAGTTGGGTACTATGACAGATTGCTTGTCTTTAAAATTACTTTCTTGAAGTTTTTTTTATCTCTCAAATTGAAGAGGTATACCTACTAAGGTACTAATTTATAAACCATGGAGGGACCCACATACTCGTTTGCATGTTTGTATTGCCTAATGGTTAGAAAAACTAAATTCAAGATTTTTAAATTTTTGATACATTTTTTATTATAATTTTAATTAGGTACCTAAAGAACATAGAAAATCTCTGGTTACAAATACTGCTCAAAGTTACCTCCTCTTCACATATAACACTCGCGTGCATGGTGAAAAATGCAGTGGAGGACAGTCATCTTGCTGAAAAAATGTATCCTTTCTCAAGCTTAAAGGAACATCTTCAAGGAAAGCCTCCATATTTGTTACCAGAAATTCTTGATAATACTAAGTATTTAATCTTGGAGGCAAAAAGTATGGCCCTGCAGAACACGGTTCCCTATTATACATAGCACCCAGACATTCACCTTAATTTGATTTTGAAAATTCCTGGAACGAGTCATGTAAGGGTTTGAGGGTTTGACTCAGCCCAAATCATGTGATTGCGGCTATTATGAACAGTTTCTTGGGTGAACTGCGACTCATCACTGAATATTATGTATTTGGCCAACTCTATCTTCATTGGGTATCTGTGACCCATCTTGCAAAAGTTCTTCTTCTTTGAGAGTCAGCTTGTTGCAGTTCTTGAACAGGGGTTGCGTGAAATGATCTTAGTCCTGCACTGCTAACAGCTTGATGGACACTTTCTCTTGGTATAGATAATTTCAATGAAACATCACAATGACATCACTTGATGGACAGCTCGAAAATCTGCAATGTGATTCGCCGATGCCAAAGCAACAATTGTTTGAAAGCGCTTTTGAGTTTTGACAACATTTTTGGCCCTAAATTAACATTAGGTTAAATGGAGAATTTAAAATCTATAAAGAAATAAGGGTAAAGCATGTATGATTTTAGGGTCATTTTTGACTCAGAATCCGAATTTGACAGCTGTTTTCCTCATTTCTTAACAGATTTTAAATTTCCCATTCAACTTAATGTTAATTTAGGGCCAACAATTTTATTGATAATGCTATCAGTCAATCACAGCGCAGCTGTCCGTCAAGCGATGTCACTGTGACATTTCATCAAAATCATCTATTTGCGCAAGTTGTCAAACAGTAGCCAATGGAGTGTCCTCAAGAGCGGCTTCTACTGCATCAACTTGGCTAGCTCTATTCACAGACATTCCTTATTCATGTCACCCAGGAAAAACAGAGCCATGTTCAAGCAATTGAGTGTGCACCTCTTGAACTGTTGAGGATGATGGCTTTTTATTGTAAATTCAAAATTGGGTAAAATTCAGCAGCAGCTCTACTTATGTTAGACTCATGTTTTCCATACAACCTATGCATCTCCACATATTTTTTTACAGAGTAGGTAGATGGTCCCAGTAGACTGGCAAACCACTCGTAATATTTTGTTAATAGGAGTGAGGAAATTTATTTATTTAAAGGAAAACGTTGAATAAATTTTGAAGATATCATACATTCTTGAAATCCTGAAAGTTCATTCTACAAAATTAATCATCAGCTCCTGGGTTTGAGTTGGAGCTTTGTCAGAGAACAATGATTCGACTATGGGACTCTGGCCTCAATTCTTGCATTGACTCCAGTTTTTTCAATTATGATGTTTTTGGTTTCTGGTTTTTGAATACTGAAGAAAGCTGCTGTTGCTGGTGGTAGGTTCTTGTATGCCGGTTGTCGCAATGAGTGATTTCTTGCCATATTCAATGGAACAGGAACAAATATTTCTCTGAGGTATTCCCCCGGACTGTAGTAGTACTTACTGGCGACAAATGGTCCGAAAGTATCAACCATTACCTTATCAAACTCAGCTGGGATTCCTTTGAACGCCGGAATCGACTTAACTTTCATTGAGTTTTGAGTGGCTGCGCTGAACGGTTAGGTATACATGTACCTTGTTCAGCTGTTAAAGCGGCTAAACTTAGTCAATGATAGTAAAGCTCAATTGTACAGAGCATGAATATAAATAAATTAACTCTTTGAACATGCTGAAATGAATACTCAGGGTGTGGGTAAGGGTAATGTGGGATAATTGTATATTATTACATTTAATATCACAATAAATCTCTGTATAATATACAATCAATTTGCCTTCAATGATGTATTATTTTATAAATTTTATGCTAAATATTTCAATAACATTTTTCTTATTCTTATTTATTTTTTTATTAAAAATTATTTTAATGAATTTTTGCATTTAAAATACGGAGAATCGTCGATAGTGATAGTATTACTTAGTGGTAAAAGATTAATTTCATTATTTCAATTAGAATTATTTGTCTGAATACGAATCGTCAGATTCGGTATATTCTTCTTTGCCTTTGTCAATGATAGGAGCAACACATTCTGCGCAAACTTTTATTTTTTTGTGATGTTTGCCTCATACAGCTTTAGAACACAAATTGGAGTATGTTGTTGCATGAAGATTATGGTTTGAAGGGCACAGTTTGCATCTTATAGTCGATCTTGCAGGTCTTGGTCTTGGTACTTTGTCTTCAGTTTCTGTACCTTCAACTGTGTCCTCTTCATCATCTTTTTTTTAGAAAATCCATCATTTGAATTTTTATGAGCAATGGAATGCTAGCGTTTCTTGATTGTCAAGTAATTAGCAGCTCTACTAACTTGTATGCAAGCGTTTTTACTTTTTAGAAAATTATCACGACTTATTTCTTCTTTGATATTCTGAATAATATGGGCATTGATCCCTGCAGCATCCAAAATAAAGTTGAAGACTCACATAGGCCAACAACGAGTTGTATGACAAGTTGACCAACGTTTCATTAGCAAATCAAACTGATCAACGCCACTTTTTTGTGAGTTATAGTCTAGTATGATCAGTGGTGTGTTTGTTTCTTCGTCAATTCGATTAGTATTGTGGGCACTGGACATCATCAATACAAGCCTGCGAGGTTTTGGTACCTTCGAGGCAATCATTACGTATCTTTGAAAAGCAAAACTGGTGACTTGTGAAAATACTGCTCCACATCCACATTGCTTGAATTCTTCAGGTATCTCCGGCTGATTTTTACGAACTGTTCCAAGTAGAAATAAATCTAAGTTTGACAACTTGGAGCACAATTCTAATGATGTAACGTAGTTGTCACAAGTGACCATTGGTTGGGTATTGCAAAATGGTCAAACAAGTTCAAGCATGTATCTCGTTGTTTTCAACAAGAGAGTTTCGATGGTTGCGGCAGGTGCATCTCTAATTGAAGAAGCTGCCTGCGCTCATCCTCGTCCTCTAGGGTTTGTACGGCTGAGGTTGAACTGCAGATGATGATCTTGCTCGGCCTCGAGTATCAGGATGTTCTCGGGTATCAGGACATTTCTGTCTTGATTTCCCAAGATATGGTAAAGAATTGCAGAGATAGCCGGTGCAGATGTCGCAAACACTGTACAGTTTAAGACCATACTCATCAGGCTTGACTTTAGGTAGGTTTTGAACATACAGTTCTCACAATAGCCCAACATAGTTTTGTCGGCTGTTAAATACTGAGATGGAGAATAATTTGCGGTGCACTTCATGATGAAGTGGTCCCATATGTGTCCTGTCTGACTGTAGAGGATTTGTCTTGTTTGGTTTGAATTGCAAAGTCGTCAAAACGTAGGCATCTCAGCAGGAATACAAACCAGTTTCAGCTCATTGCAAGCCTAAACATTGGTGGCCCATAGATACGAGATCACAGGTCTGTGGTGCTTTGGCATGAGCTTTTAAGGATGGCTGAGTAATACAACAAGCGAAACAGGGCTTTGATTTCAACTATATCTGTATTATTCCAACACCTCCTATAAAAGAAGGCCTGTGCACTACCTCCAAGAAGTCTACGTGATGTAGACAAAGGAGGTGATTACTGTTGCATTGTCTTATGGGATATTGCCCAATTTCTTAGTTTTTCTTGAATAATTTTTGAAAGGTTAATGCTACAGATTTGAATTAAAAACCAGCTTGTAAAGGAAAAAAAGTAGATCATTTTACATTCTTCAAACACCTATGTGCTCAATCAAAATTTTGAAAATTGAAAATTTGATCGAGCACATAGGTATTTGAAACATGAAAAATGATCTACTCTTTGTCCTCTACAAGCTGGGTTTTAATTCAAATCTGTAGCATTGACTATTCAAAAATTATTCAAGAAAAACTCAGAAATTGGGCAATCTCCTATAAGACAATGAAGCCGCAATCACCTCCAGTTGTGACGTCAGAAAACCAGTGCTCTGGCCTTCTTGTATGAGGTGTTGATTATTCGCGTGTTTTTTTCTTTTAATTCGGTTATGGTTTCTTATTTCACAAGCTCGAGCAATTTTTTTGTTTGTGTACTTGACCATGGTTCTGATCATATTGTTTGTAACAAAAAGTAGAAAATGCTTCAACAGGGTGACTGCTGTGTCCATTAGTTCATTAACTGAGTACCTCACAGTATTAGGATTTTAGCTGGTTGCTGCATTTCGCCTACAACAACTGGAGCTGGAGACCATTGTTGTCCGTTTCTCAATGCCAAGATTTCTGGTAGGATAACTTCTTGTTCGATTTCGTTGGCATCTTGTCTCAATCTCATCATCACTGTCATTGATGGTAGGAGCATTACATTCCCCTGACTCACTTGCAACATCATTGTTACATTGTTCTGAATGATGAATATTTGTCTTCTGTATCAGACATGTTTAATTTTTAATATCAGCATTAGGTATTAAAAAAAAACTTTGCATCATGTTGGGTACCTACTTACTTTTATATCCATGGAAATTGTAAATTGAAACGTTAAATTCGTTCGTTTCAGGTTCTATACTCCTCTAAGAGAAGAAAAATTACATTGTAGTGCCATTTTTGGCACGTTGTGGTTTTTTTTGGTGGTCTACACAAGATTAATCATAATTAGGTACAAATTATGCAATTAAAACCAAATCTGCCGATTAATATAGCACACAACAATAAAATATAAACTAGGTATAGTAATGAATAATTAATAAACAAGTTGATTTTCAATTGAAATTATTATTTATAACATTGGTACATTTTTGATTTTGCTAGTTATCACTTTTATCATTTGTATTGAAAATTTTCGACAGGTTTCAACCACTGTGTTGATGGCCAACAGGTGCTGAGATGAACAAAATTTTGAAAAGAGCGAGAGCGCTCTCATAAATTCAGCGACAGAATGACAAACTATATTATCTTATCTGAAATAGTTGGTTTATGCCAAACTTGGTCCCTTTTTTTTTACCATTGAGTTGAACCCCCATGACTTCTATGGACATGAGGGTGCTTATTAACGTCACCATATTGCAGTGAAACGTGGAGCGAGACATGTTCATGAATATATCGAAGTTTCCAATGGAGATTATGAATCACTTCATGAAAATTAGGTAGGTATTTTGGTATGAAAGATGAGGTGCTAGTGTGTAGACCCATATTTCAGCAAACTAGACACATTCAGCATTATTTTAAGCTACTTAGCATCAAATTTCAGTGAACCCTGCCTTTTTGAGAGAGGTTTGAAGTGTTTGTTTACATTAGATTTTGAAAATGATGATGAATATTTTCATGTGTTTGAGGGTCTCTGACTCTCTGATGAGTAATTTTGGTTTTGAGTTTGACGCCCATTTGACACCCAATGAATGTCAAAAACACCATTCCAATGAAACAAAACTCGAAATTTGAACAAAAAAATCGAATGTATACAAACTATAAACCAACACTTCAAACCCCTCTCAAAAAGGCATGTTTCATTGAAATTTGATGATGAATAGCTTAAAATGATGCTTAATGTGTCTAGTTTGCTGAAATTAGGGCCCAGACCCTAAATTTTGGCTTCGTTTTAGAAATATAAGCAATTTTAGCACTTCATCTTTCATACCAAAATACCTAATTTTCATTTCAACCTTTCTATATTAAATAATTGAGATTTTAACATAAAACTTACATAATTTTGTAGAATGAACTACCTATCAGGATTCCAAAAATGTATGATATCTTCAAGATTTATTCATTAAATGAATAAATTTCCTCTTTCGCATTAGTAAAATTGTACAAAATTACAACGAAAGTTTCTTGGTATCGCACCTCCCTTCCCAATAATTTATTGCTTAGCAAAAATGAACCAGTGCTGCCTTCATTGAAAATGTAGGGAACTTTTTATTCACTTTTGTAATGTTAAGGTTGCCATAATTATTTGAATTTATTTACTCATTTCATAAATCAAAACAAATAGAAGTAAAATTCAAATATTCAATTTTTGAAAAAATCGAAATTTTATTATTCTTATACAAATATCTACTCAACTCCTTCAATTTTTGGATTACATAGTTGAAGCACATAAATAAATGTGTATGTTTTATGAAAGTTAATTCAGAACTGTTTTTTTTTTTTTACCAGACCAAAGTTACATAAAAAAGACAAAAATTGAAAAATTATAAAAATCGGCCAAAATAAAGGATTTTATTACTTACCTTTAAAGTCCCATAGCCCCTTCAATTTCAATGATAGACTACTTGTACACATAACACATTTTGTTTGTCTTGCTGAGTACTATGTGTTTTGGGTATAATTTGAATGATTCAAACATTTCCTTATTTTTGATGAATACTACAAAATTAGTATCTAAATTTCTAGTTTTGCGACGAATGTAGCGCCTTCAATTCACAAGATAGGCAACTTATCATAAGACGTTTTTTGTTTGTATCGCCGAGTACTACATCACTACATGTTGGCCTTCCAATCGAAGTTGGGACACCCTGTATAATTTGGCAGCTCTTTCTTGCTTGTTCAGAGATACATCCTCCAATTTTGTGTACTACCTACGTATGTTTTATCATGGCATGTACCATCTCATGTATAAATGCAGTGTAGTATTCTCTGACAGAAAACCCCCAGAGAGCATCCTGAAAATCGTCTCTGGACATGAATTTGATCTTGAATTTTCTAGTGGTGCTAATATTTAGCAATTACTCCATTAGCGTTAGTAAGTTTGGAATCTAGTATGTAATTTAGCTTTCAATATACCAACCCAAAAGACAACATTTCAAGAGTGGGTTCTTTTTCAATTTTTCTTATTTTCTGGTGGATTAAGACGTATGGAATACTTGATCTTGCTCTTCGGTAGTAACGGTCAAATGAAGTGGTACAGTCCACCGTCCAACTCTACCTATGTATACCTTATCAGACAAAAGCCCTCGAGCGTCTTTTTTATTTCTTCAATTTGAAATAAGTAATCTGGGAAGAAATATGAGAACTGCACCGGATTCATTGAATCATTGTTACTTTTTCTTTTTTTTGTGCTGGTGCTGGTACAGATCTTTGTACTCGTATGTACCGATAGTGGTAAGGGTCAAGTGTTACAGTCTACCAATTCTATTTATGTATCTATCAGATAAAAGCCCTCGAGCATCTTTTTCATTTCTTCAATTTGAAGTAATCTATAGGAAGAAATACGAGAACTGCTCTGGATGCATTTTTTTTCCGACTCTGCTTTTATGGCAACGTTTGTGTTCATTGTTGTTGTCACTTTCACACTTGATCTGGAACTAAGCAACCAGGTAGTTCAGAACTGGTAGTTGCGTTGTTTGCTGCTAGTGATGGCTGTTAGCCCTGCGCTGCTGGCCTGTGCTTAGTTGTATGCATTTCACTGTGGATATGGATGTATATGTACATAGGATAACTTCAGGTACATAGCTTTAAGCTATGATCTTATAATTATCCTAAGCTTTTACCTCAGGATCATGATGTTGAAAACTTATTAAATGAATCATATGAATATTCACATTAAATACTTTCATGTGGGAGCTTCCCATCCCATATTTCATCGTGTATAAATAATAAATGAAAAATATTTGTGGGTGTGATTTGCATAAGTTGGTGCAAAAATCATCTGCCAAAATTCAACTATATATAGGTACTCGAGGAGACGCCAAAAAACATTTCATGACTGGTGGCCTATCCTGCGAATTGAAGGAGCTACGTGCTAAGCAAAACTCAAATTAACTCATTTTGAAAATATCATCATAAATAAAACACCCAAAAGGAAACGTTTGAATCATTTAAAATTATGCCCATAACCCACATAGGTACTACTCGAATGGACGAAAAAAAATGTTATTATGACAAATAGCCTATCTTCAAAATTGAAGGGACAAACTTGATTCAAAATTTCAAAATTTGTCATGCGCTAGATTTTAAAAATTTTGAATTTTAAGATTGTGTTTGCGCCTTCCATTTTGAAGATAGGCAATTTGTCATCATGATAATTATTGTGTATGCCCACTCCAGTATTTTGGTTCGTGAGTATTTTTGAATGATTCAAACATTTCCTTATTTTTGATGATCTTTTCAAAATTGGTACATTTTTTTGAGTTTTGCGAAGTGTTTAGCTCCTTTAAATCACAAGATAGGCAACCAATCAGAAAAACGTTTTTTTGTTAGTCTCCTTGAACATTCTAGATATCTACAGTTGAATTTTGGCCGGCGATTCTCGGAACACCCTGTATTACTTATTACATAGTTGCATTCGTATGTTAAATTTTTCTTTACAGTTTCTTAGTTATTGTTCGCCTCCTGCGTCTTTGCTTCTAAGATTGCTAGATTTTATTTTATTTAACTATGATGTTATTTTTATTCTATTAAGAACATTGTGAAACGAACTTGTGTTTTAATTATAAAAAATCATGAATTAAATCATCATCTACTACTTGTAATTTTATTTCTCTTTCAGACTTGAGTCAGTTTTCATTTGTAGGGGAGGGGGTCTGGGGTACAAAGTTGGGACAATTTGGCGGAAAAAAGTTGGGAAAATTGTAGTAAAGCCCTCGGTTGCATGTTACGTTACCTATATTGTTGAGACTTCTTAAAATGGAACTGAAATTATAATAGAACTAGCATAAACAATAAACATTTTTGAACCGTACAGAGGTTGATCGAAAGAGCAGGCAAAAATTCATCACCTGTCAAAATTTTAAGTGCTGAAATGCCATTTTCCATTTATGGTGAATTTTCAAATATCAAATTTTGGCCAAAATGTGAGAAAAAAAATCAAAATTTTACCAAATTGACCTAGAAAGCTGAAATTTGGGATATACTCTATTTTCGAACTGCCAAATCGATTGGAAACGGTTTCAAAACGTTCTGAGTAGTTCTGGAGCCTCCAGCAGATTTTTGAAACTCGGTATTCCCACAAAATTTCATTAAACTGAGGTGGAGAGTCGAAATTCATTCTTCAAACTAATTTCAATACGCTACGAAGTGGACTGCTGGTGGATTTCAAGTCGTTTTGGAGCCTCCAGCGACTTTTTGAAAGGTCGTATGACGTTTTTTTTTTGGAAAATTGAAATTTCCTAAAAGTAGCTGGAAGCTTCAAAACCATTTGAAACCACCATATGTATAGTCTGCGAAGTAAATTTCAGCTTGCTAACTCCATTTGATAAATTAATGTTGGGGAAATTTCAAGTTTCAAAAATCTACTGGAGGCTCCATGGCGGCCATTTTGATTGACAGGTCAGCCGAAATCGCAGATTCTGCGTTTCAACATAGGACTTGCACGAAATTTTTCAAACTTTACAAAGGTAGATCGAAAGAGCAGGCAAAAATTCATCACCTGTCAAAATTTCAAGTGCTAAAGTGCGTTTTTCGATTTTTGGTGAATTTTTAAAAATCGAATTTAGGCCAAAAATGAGGAAAAAATCAAAATTTCACCAAATTGACCAAGAAAGCTGAAAGGGTATAGGAGGATTAGGTACGGTTTTGGGCCCAGAAATGGATTTCGACGAAATTCACACCAAAGGTTACCCATGATGAGAAGATACGCTCAAAAAATTTTCAGACCCCCAGACCTTTTTTCAGGGGGGGGAGGGGCCAAAATGTGTTTTTTAAACTTTATTTTCCAGTGTTTCGCCAAAAGTAGATAAAAATTTCGCGTTTTTTTGTATCGATTCTTAAGGGTAAGGGGAAGCCCCTGAAATTTTTTCAAAATTTTTCGGACCATTTTTCACCAAACTGTGGCTTTTTGAAAATTTTGAGCGGCCATTTTGTAAAGAAGTTGCGGAGGTACAGTCGCCATTTTTTTTCCTAAAATACGTTATTTAGTCAAGATTATACTATAAAAGTTTCAACGAGTTTGAGTTGGTGCAACACTGTCAAAAAAAATAAAAACTGACCACGCGTCATATTTGCCGGGGGTTGGGCATGATAGTCCACGGCGCTATCGTGGGAAGTTACGTAGCGTTCGCGCGCGTTACTGTCGTTCGTGGTTGTCTCATAGTCCAGTCAAATAGGGGGGAAAAATGGGTGAACCACATACTCGTTATTCCGATCAAATATTTTTTGGTGAATATTGTCAGAAATGTCAACCCCCTCCCTTCATATATACCCCTCGAAATGGCGTTTTTTCGTCTTATTTCATGTTTTTTAACAATGAAAATTGCGAGGAACAATTTTCTAAACATGTTTTTTGGATGTATTTACGACCCCTCAATATCATATATTTTTTCGAAATTTTTGTTTTGGCAGGTCCGTCATGGTGAAAATTTGAAAAAACGAGTCATAGAGGGGGTAAAATGAGTATTTTGGAAGAATTAACTATTAATGAGTGAGGTG
Organism: Planococcus citri; assembly: GCF_950023065.1. Taxonomy (NCBI): domain Eukaryota; kingdom Metazoa; phylum Arthropoda; class Insecta; order Hemiptera; family Pseudococcidae; genus Planococcus; species Planococcus citri. The sequence goes on along the minus strand of NC_088680.1, from coordinate 65,004,160 downwards.
TCTTTTCCGCATGATTCGATACCACTAAGCACGAATATGACGTCAGATTTTCTGCTGCACTCATCAAGCCCCCCCCCCCCAAGTGTCTTCACTCCTTCAGCCTCCTCCTCAATTTTTAATATTTTTGAAATATAGTTATTTTGATGATATTGGTGTTTTCATATGTTTCAAACCTACGGAGCACAAATTTTATGTCAGATTTTGTTTTGCACCTACCTGGCCTCTCCAGGGCCTCAGTCCCCTCCTCAATTTCTACTGTTTTTTAAACGGAACTACTTTTATAATATTTGTGTAGTTTTCAAGTGAACCGAACTACCTGAATGGAAATACAAACGTCAGATTTCGTTTTACTCGCACCCAGCCCCTCCGGAGCTTCTACAGGGGCCGGGTAAGTGTAAAACAAAATCTGACGCAACATTTGCGCTTGGGAGGTTCGAACGACACCAGTATCATAACGTCATTATGAGGGGGTAAATATGAAGGGAGGGGGTTGAAATTTCTTATGGGTACACCCCTTACAAATGTTTACAACGTACTTAAAAATGAGAAAAATCGGTTCACATGGGGCTGAGAAAATAATTTTTATTCCATTCCAGAAAAAGGGTGTTTTTCAAAAATGGGATGAGGGGGTCTGGAGATCTGAAACTTTCAATGCGGAAGTTCCTCGTTAAGTACCTTTACCTACCTAGTACCTACCTACCTAACATGCAAATATCAATCCAAAAGCTCACAGAGCCCATTTCTAAAAATTACGTCACTTCGAGGGATCGTAGCGTCACCCCCTTGGGGCTAGGGAGTTGTTTGATAGATCATTCGATAGGTATTTGAGAGGACATAAAATGATCACAAAGCTCATTCGACTCGAAAGTTGATATTTTAGAAGTTTTTAACGAAAATCTGATTTTGAAGTGGTGTGATCCACTGTGGGAGGGGTCGGGGGGATTTTAATATGTTGTTCACCACACTACTCTTGACAATATTCACCAAAAAATATTTGATCGGAATAACGAGTATGTGGTTCACCCATTTCCCCCCCCCCCCTATTTGACTGGACTATGAGACAACCACGAACGACAGTAACGCGCGCGAACGCTACGTAACTTCCCACGATAGCGCCGTGGACTATCATGCCCAACCCCCGGCAAATATGACGCGTGGTCAGTTTTTATTTTTTTTGACAGTGTTGCACCAACTCAAACTCGTTGAAACTTTTATGGTATAATCTTGACTAAATAACGTATTTTAGGAAAAAAAATGGCGACTGTACCTCCGCAACTTCTTTACAAAATGGCCGCTCAAAATTTTCAAAACGCCACAGTTTGGTGAAAAATGGTCCGAAAAATTTTGAAAAAATTTCAGGGGCTTCCCCTTACCCTTAAGAATCGATACAAAAAAACGCGAAATTTTTATCTACTTTTGGCGAAACACTGGAAAATAAAGTTTAAAAAACACATTTTGGCCCCTCCCCCCCTGAAAAAAAGGTCTGGGGGTCTGAAAATTTTTTGAGCGTATCTTCTCATCATGGGTAACCTTTGGTGTGAATTTCGTCGAAATCCATTTCTGGGCCCAAAACCGTACCTAATCCTCCTATACCCTTTGGGATATACCCTATTTTCGACATGCCAAATCGATTGGAAACGGTTTCAACCCGTTTTTAGCAGTTCTGGAGCCTCCAGCAGATTTTTGAAACTCGAAATTCCCACAAAATTCCATCAAATTGGAGTTGTAAAACTGAAATTTATTCTAAAAACTAATTTCAATACGCTACGAAGTACTAAAGGGGAATTTCAAGTCGTTTTGGAGCCTCCAGCGACTTTTTGAAAATTCCTAAAGCCTGCAGCAGATTTTTGAAACTTTAAATTTTCACAAAATTTCATCAAATGGAGGTGGAAAGCTGAAATTTACTCTACACTCCAATTTTAACACCCTCTGAAAACGACTTCTGGTGGATTGCAAGTCATTTTGGAGCCTCCGGTGACTTTTTTGAAAATTACTGGAGCCTCCAGTAGATTTTTGAAACTTGAAATTTCCCCAACATTAATTTATCAAATGGAGTTGGCAAGCTGAAATTTACATCGCAGACTGTATGGTGGTTTCAAATGGTTTTGAAGCTTCCAGCTACTTTTAGGAAATTTCAATTTTCCAAAAAAAACGTCATACGACCTTTCAAAAAGTCGCTGGAGGCTCCAAAACGACTTGAAATCCACCAACAGTCCACTTCGTAGCGTATTGAAATTAGTTTGAATAATGAATTTCGACTCTCCACCTCAGTTTGATGAAATTTTGTGAAAATTTAAAGTTTCAAAAATCTGCTGGAAGCTCCAGTAATTTTCAAAAAAGTCGCTGGAGGCTCTAAAATAACTTGAACAAACCTGAAGTCGTTGTCAGAGGGTGTTAAAATTGGAGTGTAGAGTAAATTTCAGCTTTCCATCTCCATTTGATGAAATTTTGTGAAAATTTAAAGTTTCAAAAATCTGCTGGAGGCTTCAGGAATTTTCAAAAAGTCGCTGGAGGCTCCAAAACGACTTGAAATTCACCTGCAGTACTTCGTAGCGTATTGAAATTAGTTTTTAGAATAAATTTTAGCTTTACAACTCCAATTTGATGGAATTTTATGGGAATTTCGAGTTTCAAAAATCTGCTGGAGGCTCCAGTAATCTTCAAAAAAGTCGCTGGAGGCTCTAAAATGACTTGAACCCACCTGAAGTCGTCTGCAGAGGGTGTTAAAATTGGAGTGTAGAGTAAATTTCAGCTTTCCATCTCCATTTGATGAATGTTTCAAAAATCTGCTGGAGACTCCAGAAATTTTCAAAAAAGTAGCTGGAAGCTCTAAAATATCTTGAACCAACCTCAAGTCGTTGTCAGAGGGTGTTAAAATTGGAGTGTAGAGTAAATTTCTGCTATCCATCTCCATTTGATGAACTTTTGTGAAAATTTAAAGTTTCAAAAATCTGCTGGAGGTTTCAGGAATTTTCAAAAAGTCGGTGGAGGCTCCAAAACGACTTGAAATTCACCTGCAGTACTTCGTAGCGTATTGAAACTAGTTTTCAGAATAAATTTCAGCTTTACAATTCCAATTTGATGGAATTTTGTGGGAATTTCGAGTATCAAAAATCTGCTGGAGGCTCCAGAACTGCTCAAAACGGGTTTAAACCGTTTTCAATCGATTTGGCATGTTGAAAATAGGGTATATCCCAAATTTCATCCTTCTTGGTCAATTTGGTAAAATTTTGATTTTTTCCTTATTTTTGGCCTAAATTTGATTTTCAAAAATTCACCAATAATCGAAAAACGCAATTTAGCACTTGAAATTTTGACAGGTGATGAATTTTTGCCTGCTCATTTCCCTTTAAGGAAAAAGTTGTCCCGGAGGATCGGCAGGGGGGTGCAATTGATCCTTATACGGGCTCCCTGACTATTATTGTGAAATTAAAATATGTACCAAAATTTGGTAAAAAATTACAATATTTGAGCAAAATGAGATGGGAAAAATTTGTCAAGGGAAGCAAAAAAAACATTGAAATTTGAAGGAGGGTTGATTAAGAATTGCTGCAAAATTGTATAAAATTTCGCAAAAAGCAATAAAAAAAACTTCCAAACTGATAAAAATTTATCGAAAATTGTATAAAAACTCATAAAAATTTCTTAAAACTTCACAATGTTGTTTAAAAGTTAAAATATATGGATTGAGAATAAATTTCGTCAAAAATAGTAAAAATTGGTTCAAGTAACAAACATTTTTCTGAAAATTGAAAGAACGTTGATTGAATATTGGTAAAATAAAATTAAATAAAATTTTCATAAATAAAATAGAAATTAAAACCTCTAAAATTGGCTAAAAAATTACAAGACAAATTGAAAATGTTGATCAAAATTTTGAAACGTAGCCCAAAATTTTCAAATTTTTTAAGAATCCATGAAGATAGAAAAATTTCAAACGAATAAAAACAAACGAAATATTGCACAGCAAAACTCAAAATACAAATAGACAACGTGAAAATGGTTTGAAAATGACCAAAAATAGATCGAACTTCATAAAGAGTGAAGGTAAAAAACATTGCCAAGTATTCAAATCAAGCAACTCCAAAAAAAAAAAAAAAAAAAAATGCTTAAATCACGCTCTGTTCTGAACATCGAATGATTCGTATTATATCAAAAAAGAAAATTATAAATTTCCATCACACTTTCACCAAAGTATACCATACTTATTTCTGGTACAATTATTTCAAAAAGTAAAAACCACGTTGAAAAATTAAAACTCCGATTCCGCGACTACCTTTTTTTTTCTTTGAACTTTCAGCAATCTCCGTTCATCTGTTTCGTCGAGTGTAAAAAAAAGCTAAATGAATCGTAAATAATTTCGACTTGGAACGCATTCGTGTATGAATAATGAATAAATGAACGCAACCCTTGAATAATTTGCAAGAAGTCTTTTTTTTTCTCTCCTGAACTCTGAACTCTTGGGTTTTGCGAATATGAAAGCCATAAAACATCAAATTGCAACAATTTCAACTCATCGTTTAAAGTTTTGAAAAGTAAAGATGCACGAGGTCGAGTAGAGTCTGTACACTTTTGGTTATTTTTATCCTCCCTTCGAAAAACGTAATAATATTTTGAATAAAAGTCGTCTATAGCTCATTAACTCGTTTCGTGAAGCAGAAACAAGTGCAAAGGAATACATTGTTAGGTGCTTAAATCATTTCAAAATACTTTCTGAAGAAAGAGAGCATTTTTGAGAAAATCGAAATGTTCTGCTTAGGATCCCAGAATAGGTGGATTTTATTTTCAGTTGAAAAAATGCGATTATTGAAAAAATATTTCAATTTTGTTAAAAATAACGTAAATTTTTAAAAAATTACAAAAAAAATTAATTTTTCAAAAATTACAAAAAAATTAATTTTTTAAAAAATAACAAAAAAAATTTTTTTTTAAATTACAAAAAAAAATTGGGTAAGTACCTTAAATTTTGATTATGAAGGCATTTCAACATTATCTCCAAAAATAAACTTTTCGTAAAATTCCGCCAACTTCCAAAGTCAGAATTTCTTCCTCATAAAAATAAAAAATCATTTTTTTTCAGCGGTGCCAAACCCATTTATCTACCCCCCCCCCCCCCCTTTACCTAAATATTCCATCACCATAAAAACGTAAACCAACATTAATAACTTCTTAGTATGAAATTCTTTTTATTGAATGCACATTTGCATTAGGTACATATCTAAAATTAGACACGATACAATATTCATCTAATAAAATTCACGAAGTACAAAAAGGTTTACATACGAGCAGATTTAGTATCACGAAAGTAAATTAAGGCGAAAGAAAAAAAAAGGGTTAAAAAAGCATCTAAAAAATGAACGTAAAAAAAGGAACGACGGATTCGATCGCAGTTTCTAATAAAACCAAAACGTAGAACAAGTGACGAAAGACGATGAGAAAAATAAAGGAATGTTAGTACGTAATTTGAAAATTGAAGGAAAAAAAAATAATAAAATAGAACAAATAAAACTATAATAACAAGTAAAACATTCGAGACTAGTAGGAATTAGTAGAGAAGAGATTTAATTGAGATTATATTCGACGATTTATCAATTCGTTTGTAGTAATTTTATCAGTGGAATATTTTTAGATTCTTGAGCGTTTTGAAAATCTTCCAGTAACTGGAATATAAAAATAGAAAGTGAGATATGTGAAGAGAGACTAAAGACCGATTGAATGATTAAAATTACCTGGTAGGAGACTTCTTGATCGAGTATAGTGCGATTTTGTGGATTACCAACGCAGCAGGCTAGCAAAGTAGGGAATAATATCTTGACTAAGGCTGGATTGCTGAAGTAGGCGAATGGTAAACTGGACAGCTGTTGCAGTACGGTAGGTGTTGAACCGGATTGGAGTATGAGCTTTGGAAAAAAGATATTTAGATTAATTAATGTGATTTGTGTATTTTAAATAGGTAGAAAAAAAATGAAAAATAATTTCCAAGAAGTAGGTACCTGATTATCTGTATGATGAATAGCGAAAAATCCAATAAACTCGATGACTTGATGAAGTAGATCTTTACAGCTATCATTTTGAGCGCAATATCTGAGTAAATAACTAATAATGTGTCGAACTTGCAACGATATTCCTTCAGCTCCCAATATATTCTACGCAAACAATACGAAATTGAATTTAAAATGATGAAAAATTGAGCCACTATTCGTCATGTGTAGAGAGGCTATAAAGATGGAAATGAAAAAAAGAACGGATACCTGGAAGAATTTCAAATTAAGCTCGGCGACTTTACTGAACAATTTCAAGGTGGCGATTATAACGTTGACCACGTCTGGTCTAAGGACGGCTGAAACGGTCGAATTATCATTGGACATGCTGTCTTGATGCAGTAACATGGCGTACAGCATTGAAACGGCGCCTACTAGTTCGGTGGCTTTTAATGTGGCCATTAATTGCGTACAGTCTTCTTTATTAGTGATGTTACCTCGTCTGAAAATGAGCCACAGAAACACATACGTGAAATATTAATCAAACAGAATTACAGACTGTGCTATAATAAAAAGTTGCTAACTAGTTGGCATTTTCTTTAGGCATACCTTGTTTCAACCAGCTGCGTTAGTAATTCCATGCAGTGTAACAAGAAGTACGAGTCGGCCGATTTATTATCATGAACACTGCTACAGTATACAGCTAATTTATCCACGATTCCGGTACAAACTACGTAACTGAAAATAAAACACATCGAAGTCAATTTTTAAGAAATTTTAAATAATAAATCAGGCGTTTCATCGAAAATTTTGACTTATTTTGATGAAAATGCAGCAACCCTCACCTAATGTCGATTTTTAAAAAAAAAATTAAATTAAACTAAAGTAAAATTTCCTAATTTTTTCACATTTTTCCAATTTTCAAAAAAAATGGGGTTTGGTATTTTATTTTTCCTATTAATTTGGGGCCAAATGAGTTCGAATCTGGTGTCAATTTTTGGCACTTGTTGCTCCTTAATTGAAAACAGATTATTTTTCTTTTAAAAAACGTGATTTTCACGAAAATAGCGAGTCAAATCAGTTAAATAATATTATTAAAAAATAAAATTTTTGAAAAAAAAATTATTCTCAACTTTCGGTTCAAAAATTGATCATGTTCAAGGGAAACACTCGTTTCTAGATGAAATTTTGTCGATGTAAATGAAATCCTCCCCAGCCAAAGCGTTGACTCGATTTGTGACACATCCCCCCCCCCTCCACTGCATGAACAAGTCTCTTAAATTTTTTGATTTTTTTTTCAGTTTTCAAAAAAAAAAAAATCAAAATTAGGATATTTTATGACTAATTTTAGGTCGCTGAGTCTAGATTAGGTTTCAATTTTTAACGTTCGTCACTTCTTCAGTCATTAAAAAAAAATTTAAAAAAATGGTTTTTCAAAGAAATTTAAATTTTTTCATGGGGCTCAATTTGGACATTTTTTTGAGTTCGATGATTTCAAATTATCCAGAAGACTCGGTGAAAAATCACTTTTCCAAAAAAAAAAGTTTCAGCATAGTTTTGAGCCCAAACTCTCACAGAAGTTTTTTGATTTTTTTTTTCAATTTTTGAGAAAAGACGAGATAAAAGCGTTTCATTTCTAATTTTAGAGGTGGCTGAGTCCAAATCCAGTATCTATTTTCAGCGTTTGTCGCTCCTTTATTGATAATAGACCTTTTTAGAAAATTTCAATCAATCATGGCCCCTAGGAAATTTTGAAATTGGGCTAAAAATTGAAAAAGACTTTTTTGGAACTTGTTCAAAATTCTATGTACAACATGATTGAATTATGTTATTATTTAATTTGATTTATATTTTCAATTAGAATTCGATGAAGCAACACCCAATTCAAAAACTGAGTAGGTCTACAAATCCACATTATAATAAATACCTGACTACGTCTTGTAAATGAGCCGAAACTATTTCCAAGTCGCAATCGCTTCCACCGCCATCTTGGTAATCGTGATTCGAAGTCAACGATGTGATGATCGATAGCACATTCGAACACACGTTCATCAAAACATCTAGAACCAAAAAAAAGGATTATAAGACCATACAAACACATTGAAATTTGTCAATACATTAAAAGGGCTCAGTCGTCCCTGTTTAGGGTGATTCACTTAATAATCGTGTAAAATATGAAATTACCGGCTACTGTATCCGCTTTATAAACCACCATTCCATTTCTATCGTCGCTGTTTGGCATTATGAGCTGAAATGTGAAAAAAAGGCCAGTATAAGTTTTGCGTAAATATTTCACACGTACAAGGATCAAGCACTTGAAGAAACCAACTTTGATTTTAATAATTAAAAATAAATTTTTTAAAAAAATAATGCAGATTTCAAAATTTTTGAGTTCAAAATATTGATTTTTATAAGTTTTTTAATTTTTATTACATTTTTGAAAAAAAAAATTATAATTAGGGCTTCTAAAATCTTAATTTTTGTATTTTTTTGAATTTTCACTCAAATTTTGAGAATTTATTTTTTTTTAAATTCAAATTCTGAAAATTTTGATTTTTTGATTTTTCTTTTTAAATTTAAATCACCAAATTTTTGGACATTTTTTGTCTTTTTAATTTATACCTATTCACAAAATTTCGATTTTTCTTAATTTTTTCAATTTTGATAACATTTTTTGTAAACTTGACAATTTTTTAAAAATTTAAATAGGTAGTCAAAATTTTGATTTTACCTATTTTTTTAATTTTTACTGAATTTTGAGGATTTTTCTAAAAATTCAAATCAAAGAGATTGATTTTTTCAATTTTTACCAAATTTTTGAAAATTTATTTTTTTAAAATTTGGATTACCGAAATTCTGATTTTTATATTTTACAATTAGGGCTCCCAAGATAATGATTTCTTATTTTTTTTTTAATTACCAAGAAACTTGATTTTTCCGATTTTTTCAATTTTCATATATGAATTTCTGAAAATTCAGTTTTCAAAATTGAAATTCCAAAATTTTAATTTACTTAATTTTTTTAGTTTTAATTAGATTTTTGAATTTATTTTTTTAGAATTTACGCTACTAAAATTTCGATTTTCCCAAGTTTTCAAATTGTTATTAAGTAAAGAAACTTTTGAGATTTTTTCAAACATTTAAATCACTAAAAGCTTGATTTTTTCTGTTTTCATTACATTTTTGAGAATTGACTTCTTCAAAATTTGGATTGCCAAAATTTCGATTTTTCTAATCCTTTTTGAGTAGGTAAGTATTAAATTATTCAGAATTTTTTTCTTTTCAATTTCTATTACCAAAATTGTGATTTTTTTCAATTTTGATCACATTTTTGTGAACTTGCCAATTTTTTAAAAACTTAAACAGCCAAAATTATTAATTTCACTCATTTTTTCAATTTTTATAAAATTTTGAAGGTTTTTTTTTTCAATTGAAAAAAGTGATCAACAAATTTTTTGCATTAGAAAAAAATTCAGAACCTCTCCACATTTTCAAAAAATTTAGTTACGACAAAAATCCAGTTTATGGTGCTACTTTTTATACCTCTTTACCGATTTCGTTTCTTTATTTCCTCAAGACATTCTACTTGGATATTTTTTAGATCATCAAAAACACCCACATAAAATGTAAGCTTTTATTAAAATCGAAGACTAAATACCTCAAATGCTTCAAGCAGTACAGTCTTCTTAAGTAAGTACTTACGTTCAAACGATTCAAAAGGAAATCCAAAATCTGAATCAGGTTATTCGACAATAAAACGTACAAGCAATTTTCAACATTTTGATTACACGCAACAGCGAACAAATTGGATGCTACAATGAAACACCTGCAACACGATTCATCAATGGAATTTGAAAATAAATAATCGTACAGTTTCTTACTTCGTGACAAAATAATAATTACTTACTTGAGTGGCAAATAAGGGCTCATATTTTTCGGTAAATCGAGGGCTAAATTATAAACTTTCGATAACATTCCGAAACCATCGAATTCTTTGAACATACGTTGATCATCAGCGTGCTAATAACAAATGAAAAGAGCAAAAAAATTATTCATCAATTAGACTCGTGAAATAAAAATATCTAAAATGCTCAATCAAAAACTTACACTTTTTTCCAAAATACGAATTATCTCGAATAAATTTCTCTCCAGGATGGTAACAGCATTATTCGGCCAGACTCCGTTACCTTGAGTGCTGAGTAATTTTTCTATTTCTTTGATGGATTTTAATATTCTACCCTTATTCGATGAGTCGACTTTCTTGCACTTGTCTTTTTTCGTCGAAATATTCTTCAAATATTCTTCACTCCTACAAAACAACATCACCAAACAATATGTGAATATAACAGCATAAATGGGGTGAGAAAATACTCCAGCAGCGTTCAGTGACTCGTTACCTATTGGATAATCGATGTCGTATTTTTTTGCAACGTTTACGTAGTGTATTTTGCCTTTCTTTTTCGCGGCTTCTTTTTTTATGTAAGACATCAGCTGGGGCGTTGGTGATGATGGAGCATTCGTTGAATTTGACGTTAGCTTCGAACTGTTCGCGATATTTCTTTACAGCTTCTTGGTGGCTTCTTCCTTTCAAATGGCTGAGTAGGAATACTTCGGAGTCGATCTGTTGGATAAATTATCGAATTAATTGAGAATCAGATACCACAAAATTTTTTTGGGGTGAACCAGAAGGTATCTCATTTTTCGAAGGAACAAAAAAAATTACATAAAATTTTTTTTTGATTTAAAATTTTTTTTCAAAAATTGGGTAATTTTTTGCACATTAGGTATTTTTTGCATTTGCTTACCACAACATTACAAACTGAACACAATTTATTAATTTGATACGGCGTCAATCGAGGAGTTCCGATCTCGATAGCTTTTTGACGAATCAACTCGATATTTTCTTCGTGACGTCGAGCCGAATTTTCTTGTTTCTGTTGGATTTTTTTCTGCAACTCTTCCGCGTTGGCGATTTGAGCAGCTTGTAAAGCTAATAGACGATCTTCTCGATCCCTGGAACATGACAGAGTCCACAATTACTACCTTATTTTTACATTTGTGAGTAAATGTTCGTCTAATCGAACTTTTTCTCCACACAACGATAAGAAAATTGAAATAAAATATTGGTTTTAATTACCTAGCCTTTTCTCTGGCTATTTTAATTCGTTCGCGTTCTTTTTCTTGAACTTCGCGATCAATTCTTTCTTCTCGTTTTCTCATTTTTTCTCTAAGCTCTTCGGCTTTTTCCTGAATGAAAACGTCAACAAATTGAATAATTTTAATACGAATGGGACTTCGTAGAAGGAATCGAAATACAAACAGACTCCATAAAAATAGATTAAAAATTCGTACAGTTTTGTTCTAAATTTTCTCACCTGTCTTTCGGCTTCGATAGCTTTCCTCCTCTCTTCTACGGCCGCTTCTTTGGCAGCTTTTTCTTCCTGACGTCTCTGTCTGTCTTCCAAAATACTCTGCAATCTATTTTCTTGTTCCTGGAACGAATTCGAATCGAAATAAATAAAAACTTACACGAATTGTAAAATTGAAATTGAGAAAGATATCTCGAAGACTATCGTCACTTGGTCTCATTCTTAAATAACCCCCTCCCCTTCTCCCAATTTACAATACAATAACGTACCTGACACAAAGCGTAAAAATCGTGCCGTTTGTTCTGAGCTTCCAGTTCGTTGATGAAAGCGATTTCTCTTTGCTTTTTAGCTTCATCGTGAGCTTTCTCTTGAATATTTTTCAAATGCAGATTTCGATTTTCTTCGGCTTTCTTCAACTTCTGATCTAATTTTTCTCTACGTTCGTTCGTTAACTGAGCTTGCATAGCTTTTACTTCGGCCACCTGTACAAATAAACAAAAACAACGAAAATAAACACCTCCTAAGGCTGAATTCGCAAGGGAAAAAATGAACTCGACGTTTACCTTGTTCAATAATTCTCTAACTTTGGCCGATTTATCTCTTTGCAGCTGTTCTCGATTCTGTTTAGCTTTAGCTTGCCTGGCTTTATGTTGCAAAATAGTGCTATCGGGACTGGTACGTTTTCGCGAAGGAGAAAGGAATCTCTGATGTAATTCGTTAGCTCGGCCGGGGGCTCTACTGACCAGATCTTCGAACTGTTTCAACGTGGTGAAATTCTTGACGAATTTTAGACATTTACCACTCGGATCACGAATCAGAAGTTCCTCTAGTTTATCCAAAGTATCAGTTCGTTCAGCCCATGACAAATTGGTCAATATGTGATCGTATTTCTCTTCCAGTACAGCTCGTCTGGTTAGATTATTATTATTACACAAGTCTACAATTTCTGGATCAACTTCTGTGCTGTCTGAATCGGCATCTATGTCTATTTCTGTATCTGCGTCGCCATCGGTCTCTAAATCGGTATCTTTTTGTAACTCGTTGATTTCGTTCTGGAGACTGATTTCTTTCTCGTGTAGTTCTTTGCTTTTACGTAAAGATTCTTCGTCGTCTGATAGGTCTTCGTTCGAGGTGGGTTCTTTATCGTGTTTATTGGGGCTATTATTGATCGAGGTGGTATTTTTGTTTTCTTTTGTGGCTCCTTTAAGTTTACGACTATCTTTTTCGTTGGGTTTCTTTTTCTTCGGTTGGATTGTGGTGAAAATAGCTGTATTACTAATGATCGGTCGTTCCTTTCGTAAATTGTAATTATTGTAGTTAGTAACACGAACTGATTGGTTGACAACTTCGTCGGTTTGTTGTTCTTTTTCGTTCGATTTATCCGAGACTGGATTATGTTCTCGGTTTCCGTTACTGTTGTTACTATTGTGGCTGTTGTTTCGATTACGATGTTTGTTATGACTTTTTATCTCGAGAGCTGATTTAGATTTGCCATCGATATTATGATTCGGTTGTTGCTGACGTGGGACGTTTTTCTCTTTAGTATTAGCTCCGGCAGAGGCAACGTTGCCTGCTTCTTCATCTTCCAGAACGAGTATTGGAAGCGATGTGGACGAACTAGGTTCGTTGAAACGATTATTCACATCGAATGATTTACTCTTAGCGTTGAATGAGTTCGGAACCGATCGTCTGGATTTACCGATTACCGTCTCCCATCCATCGATATCTTTGGAGCTGCGTCTATGGCGAGGCGAATCGTTCTCGTTCGATCTAGCTGCCTTATCTTTGGGTGGAGCGCTTCTGCATGCATTTGCGGCGGCGGCTCGATTTCCACCGTTGGTGGATTTCAAATCGATCGAGGTTTTGCTTCGAGTAATATTATTCGAGTATTTGCCATGAGCAGTACGTTTGAAACCGTCTTGGAACGAATTCGATTTCGTTGCGGGCATTGAATGGTTATTATGCGAATTGAACGAACGCCATTTTTCAGCTGGGCCGTCTTTTTTGGCAGTGATTGGTTTATTAGCTGCGGGTAAAGGTGTAGTGGTTGAGGGGACGGTTGGATGTTTCCCTTCGTTCTTATCCACGTCACTTTTAACGGAATTGTTCGTAGCTGGGTCAGTTTTAGGCTTCGGTGTTGATAAAGTAGTCGTTGGACGACGTTCTGGGGCACCAATGGTTCGATTTTGAGGATCAGTCTGACGACCCCTGGGTCCATTTCGTGTCATCGGAGCTCCACCGTTGACGACGACGACGTTACGAGTATTCTTTCTCATCGTATCGTATTTTCTTCCCGTAGGGTTCGTAATTACACCAGTGTTGGGATGTTTCTCGCCAACGATAGCATTATTTAGAACGGTGGAAATTCGACTATCGGATTTAGCTGCAGGTTTCGGGGCTGTTTTTGCCACTACGACGATCGGTTTCGTGACAGGTGGTTTACTGGCGGTGGTACTAGGTCCAGTGACGACTCCGGTCGAGGCACTGGGAGTGGTGCTAGGTCCAGTGACGACTGCAGTCGTGACACTGGCAGTGGTGCTGGGTCCAGTGACGACTCCGGTCGTAGCGCTGATCGAGACAGGCTCTTTCGGTATTCCAGCACTAGCATTATTACATTTATCAGTTGGCTCGACTTTTGGAACATTTTCAGGCACCTTAGTCTCGTTAGAAGGTTGAGAAGTGACAGTAACAGGAGCTTCGGTAATTGGAACTCGTTCATTTATAACATGTAACGAATGAACGGAAGAAGCTAACGGAGGTACCGACGAAAGAACGAGACTGGAGACTGCACCTTCGTCGTTATCATTCTTAACACATTCCGCACTCAGATACGGTTTCTCTTGAACGACAATTTTTTTACTACTAGCTCCAGTATCGAAAACAGGATCAGATTGACTTCGTGGAATTTTACTCTTGATAATAACAGGATCGTTGAACACGGTAGCAGTTTTCGGTTCGTTAGTCGTAGGTGATTTGATATCGGCGACTGGTAGTTTCCGGCGAGGACAAAATACAGGAGCAGCGACATTAAAACCTGGAGCTACTTTACGAGGCGATCCAATCGTCGGACCACGTTTGGCCGCCGGTAACGATGAAACCGACGCAGATGTAGTCTTCGTCTCGCAAGTGTTCGTACCAGGAATGCTTCGACCCATTTTCTTTGCGTATAGCGCACTTCCAGCAGGCATTTTCCGGCCGATATTCGGCAGCTGCTTTTTCACCGCTGAAGAGGCTGGATCGTCATCTGTCTGCGATGAGTTCTCCACCAGAGTTCCGTTATTCGCTAATGAGTCTTTGATGACCGGAGCTACGGGTTTTTCACATTCGACAGCTTCTTCGACGGATCGGTTTTCTGTCAGGACGCTATTCGTACGTGTGTTCGATTCTACACCAGCGTTGAACGATTTAGGCGATAAATGTTCGATTGCTTCGGCTGTAGATAGAGGGTTTTTACTCAACTCGAATAGTAATTTTCGACAAGCGACTCCGTTGAACGTGGGTTGATGATTATTGCGAATAAGCTGTAAAATAACGGAATGAAAATATTTGTATTGAGGAAGATTAGAGAAAGTTGGAATATGAAAACTCGTACTTTCAAAGGAGATGATTTTCTAACTTCCCAAGCAAGCGAATTCGGCCGCTGCGGTCCTGGTGTATTTTCGTATTCCCATTCTACTCGAAACCATTCGGTTAGATTGTGAAAATCTCTCGTGTAGTTTTCCAATACCAGAATAACCTCCTGTAGCAATAACACAAAAAATTCCAAAAATTTCAAAAAAGAAAATTATTCACATTCGAGGAATTTTCCTACTCTGACCAAACTTACTTTACATTCCGAGATACTTTCGTCCATCTCGCAGGTTTGATACAATTCGTCGACAGCATGTTGCAAGTTTTTAAATAGAAAGGCCCAATATCGCGCTTTCAAGTCGTCTAAATCAAAACATAACGAATTTATAAAAATCGAGAAATCACACAATAAAAATACACGAGTACAAAAAAGAAGTAAAAATAGACACAAACCGGATTTTTTATCTCTTCCCAGCGAAGCGGATCGAGTTTTTCCTTTCATGTTCGGCAAACCAGATGTTTTCAGCGAATTACTCAAACTGGGTGATCTACGTAAATTTCTATGGGCAACGCCACGATCTGAAAATGCATTTGAAAAAATTATTCAGTCAAGACAGACGATAGAAAAGTCGATGCCATTCATCTTTTTAGCATTACTCACCAATATCACTAGCTGTAGATTGAATCGAGCTGACCGAATTTAACGACATGTTTTCGACATTAGAAGGACACTGAACGTTCTCTGGAACAGATCCTGAGGACGAAGACGACGCCATCGTAGGAATGTATACTGTTATTTCACGATGTAATGAAACTAAAGCTGTAAAAATAGGTAATATTAATACAAGAATGTTGAAAATGTGGGCAGAAATGCAGCTTAACAAATACTGGACATGGAACCTCAGTCCTTGATTTTGAATACTTACTTCATTGATAAGTTCACATTGTAAATTATCAATCGTTTATGCTACGGTTAAAATGAACAATTTAATGCTTTAGGAGAATGAAAATTAATAATTTAGAACAAAAATTCCGACCACAGATACGGTAATTTTACTTAAACGATGAAGTTTGCAACAGCCCAACAGGGCATACGAAACGCTAGATTAGAGAACTAATGAATTTACATGCATCAAAATTCAATCGAAATTTAGAATCAGCTTTAATAATACTTTCCAAACACGAGTACGCGAAATTTGAAACATTTTTTTCAATTTTTATTAATTTTTTATCAAAATTTTAATTATGTCAATAAAAAACTTGTTCAATTTCACAGATAAATGAGATTGATCAACAACGTTGCGCATGCGCACTCGAGTCGAATTCGCTTTCGATTCCGTATTTTTGCTGTGATCTGTGACTGCACTGCAGGAAACAGCTGATTTACAAAAAATAAATACAAAAATATTCTGATAAAAACATGATAATAATTTTGAATTATTTTGATGAATTTTCAAACACGATTTTCAAGTCAATTAATTAAATCACCCATGGTCTAGTATGCTCATTCTACGTCCATTATGAGCGCTGGATTAACTCCCAACAAGTGTACAGTTTATGTATCCAATCTACCATTCTCACTGACGAATAACGATCTGCACAAAATTTTCGAAAAATGCGGCAGAATCGTCAAGTAATAATAATTTTTCCTCATTATTAATATTAAATAACCTCCATTTGTTACTCTAATAAACTCTATTCGTTGCTAAACGATGCTTCTACCGTATGCTCAATAACTAACGACTGCCTTCTGTTTAAAAACACAGAATCACCATCATGAAGAACAAACAGACGAGAGAAAGCAAAGGTGTAGCTTTCGTTTTATATCTAAAAGAAGAAGATGCTCGGAAATGTGTAGAATCTTTCAACGAAACTCAGGTTAACATACTTCTTGCTCCTCAGACTGAAGATATTGCTTTGCAGAAAGGTATCTGTAACCGGTTCATTTTCTATTTCCAGGTCGGTGACAGAACCATTAAAGTCAGCATCGCCAACGATAACGGCCGAAGCAAAGAGTTCATGAAGAAGAGAACTTACGAAGATAAATCAAAATGTTACGAATGTAATGCTGAAGGGCATTTGAGTTACCAGTGTCCGATGAATTCTTTGGGACCTCGTCAGCCGGCCAAATCCAACAAGAAAAAGAAGAAACCTAAACGAGACAAGCAACCTCAAGTTGAAGATACGATGACTGCATCCGATAGCGAAGATGATCGACAGCTGGAGAATTCACGTTTGGAAACCTTAGGAGCTGTTATAAGTCTAGAGGTGAATTGTCTTGAGATCAATTTCTCATTCGTTTAGCTACACAAATTCAAATTCTGAATATCGTACATCGTCAAGGTGGATCAATTTTTCCACCGGTATTGTTCCTTGAACATTGAAGAAGCCCGATCCTTCTACCCTTTAGGTTTTGAATGAAATTCTTAGACAAGTTCGCCAAATTGGCCTCACTGACTCCAACTCATAACTGCTTACTTCATCATTATAGCCCTAATTAGTCCGGCATATGAAAATAGCAGTAATTGCACCCCCCCCCCGCCGATCCTCCGGGACGACTTTTTTCTTAAAGGGGACATCCTAAGGAACATTTTAAAGCAAACTTGCCCAAAAAAAGTTGGCCTTACTTATAAAATGGCGGCCATTTCGATTGACAGGTCAGTCGAAATCGCAGATTTTGCGTTTCAACATAGGACTTGCACGAAATTTTTCAAACTTTACAAAGGTAGATCGAAAGATCATGCAAAAATTCATTACCTGTCAAAATTTCAAGTGCTAAAGTGCGTTTTTCGATTTTTGGTGAATTTTTGAAAATCGAATTTAGGCCAAAAATGAGGAAAAAATCAAAATTTCACCAAATTGACCAAGAAAGCTGAAATTTGGGATATACCCTATTTTCGACATGCCAAATCGATTGAAAACGGTTTCAACCCGTTTTGAGCAGTTCTGGAGCCTCCAGCAGATTTTTGATACTCGAAAATCCCACAAAATTCCATCAAATTGGAGTTGTAAAGCTGAAATTTATTCTAAAAACTAATTTCAATACGCTACGAAGTACTGCAGGTGAATTTCAAGTCGTTTCGGAGCCTCCAGCGACTTTTTGAAATTCCTGAAACCTCTGGCAGATTTTTGAAACTTGAAATTTCCCCAACATTAATTTATCAAATGGAGTTGGCAAGGTGAAATTTACTTCGCAGACTATATGGTGGTTTCAAATGGTTTTGAAGCTTCCAGCTACTTTTAGGAAATTTCAATTTTCCAAAAAAAACGTCATACGACCTTTCAAAAAGTCGCTGGAGGCTCCAAAACGACTTGAAATCCACCAACAGTCCACTTCGTAGCGTATTTAAATTAATTTGAATAATGAATTTCGACTCTCCACCTCAGTTTGTTGAAATTTTGTGAAAATTTAAAGTTTCAAAAATCTGCTGGAAGCTCCAGTAATTTTCAAAAAAGTCGCTGGAGGCTCTAAAATAACTTGAACCAACCTGAAGTCGTTTTCAGAGGGTGTTAAAATTGGAGTGTAGAGTAAATTTCAGCTTTCCATCTCCATTTGATGAAATTTTGTGAAAATTTAATGTTTCAAAAACCTGCTGGAGGTTTCAGGGATTTTCAAAAAGTCGCTGGAGGCTCCAAAACGACTTGAAATTCACCTGCAGTACTTCGTAGCGTATTGAAATTAATCTGCTGGAGGCTCCAGTAATCTTCAAAAAAGTCGCTAGAGTCTCTAAAATGACTTGAACCCACCTGAAGTCGTCTTCAGAGGGTGTTAAAATTAGAGTGTAGAGTAAATTTCAGCTTTCCATCTCCATTTGATGAATGTTTCAAAAATCTGCTGGAGACTCCAGAAATTTTCAAAAAAGTCGCCGGAGGCTCTAAAATAACTTGAACCAACCTGAAGTCGTTTTCAGAGGGTGTTAAAATTGGAGTGTAGAGTAAATTTCAGCTTTCCATCTCCATTTGATGAAATTTTGTGAAAATTTAAAGTTTCAAAAATCTGCTAGAGGCTTCAGGAATTTTCAAAAAGTCGCTGGAGGCTCCAAAACGACTTGAAATTCACCTGCAGTACTTCGTAGCGTATTGAAATCAGTTTTTAGAATAAATTTCAGCTTCACAGCTCCAATTTGATGGAATTTTGTGGGAATTTAGAGTTTAAAAAATCTACTGGAGGCTCCAGAACTGCTCAAAACGGGTTGAAACCGTTTTCAATCGATTTGGCATGTCGAAAATAGGATATATCCCAAATTTCAACTTTCTTGGTCAATTTGGTAAAATTTTGATTTTTTCCTCATTTTTGGCCTAAATTCGATTTTCAAAAATTCACCAAAAATCGAAAAACGCACATTAGCACTTGAAATTTTGACAAATGATACATTTTTGCATGATCTTAAGATCTATCTTTGTTAGGATTGAAAAATGTCGTGCAAGTCCTACGTTGAAACGCAAAATCTGCGATTTCGGCTGACCTGTCAATCAAAATGGCCGCTATTTTGTAAGTAATGCCAACTTTTTTTTTGGACAAGTTTGCTTTAAAATGCTCCTTAGAATGTCCCCTTTAAGAAAAAAGTCGTCCCGGATGATCGGCGGGGGGGGGGGTGCAATTACTCCTATTGTCATATGCCAGACTAAATGGTTAATTCATCAGTCTCAAAAGAGAGATTTCTAGCTTTACAATGAAATATTTTCTATTCGCAATAATTAATAAATATTATATTTCTTTACAGGGTGAAAGTAAATACCCGAGCAACGATTGGATGCACGCTGAACAACCAAAGAAGAAACGTATCAAAAAAAGTTCCTATTTCAGCGACGAAGAAGAACTCAGTGAATAATAAATCAACGTATTCGACTCGACAAATGATTGTCTAACGTGATTTACTCGAGTTTAAATCCCATCTTTGTTCAGACGTGCGTCAAAACACGACGATCTAGAAATCCCTCGTACCTTTCATTCGCTCCTCATCGAAGAAATCTGAAACGAGCCTACCAAAATCATCTCGATCAGTTCGATGAGATGAAGTAGAGACGAAAAAAAAAATCGACAAACGCACCCACACAATAGAATATGTTTATTATTAAATAACATTTGTCTAATTTATTAGTCTAATACTCGTGTCACTAAGTATACTTCTTATATGAATAAATGTTAAAAGAGAAAAGAAAAAAAAATACAATTCTTTATGCTTAATTTTATTACAAATACATATCAATTTACAACGCGAATATATTATAAAGTTACAGACGTAAAAATCTTTTTTTTTTTTTAAATTCTTTGTCGAACTAAGCTTTCTTGTATACTGTTTGCAATATTGCAAATAATGCTTTCATGTACTATTCGGGACGACGTCGCGTCGCTTTGTTTTATATAGCCGGTAATTCAAGTTAATTGGCAGTGGTTTACAAAATACTTTTTTTTTCAAACCGTTCTTTCTCATCAGTATGGTCCGTACGTAAGGATTAAAATCGAAACAAACGAACAAACGAGTAAATAAAAAAAAAAAAACAAAAGTCAAACGATGAATAATGGCACATACACGCATACGTGTACGTACTCGTATTAAAGCGACAAAATTACGTAATCATAGGTAATAATTTTTACTATAGGTACTTTTGTAATTTATGGCGAATCGCTACCGAACTATTCTACAAAAGGTAGCAGCAATAAATGTTCGATCGAATTCTAATTTCATGATCTTGTTTAGTTCAATTTACAGCTAACGAATAGAAGCCTAGTATGATCGAGTCAAATTAGATGGAAAAATCATTCGGATTGCTTCATGATATAATCTGGTAGAGTTACTCAAAAAGGAATGATAAAGAACCGAACAAAAAATATTATTCGGAGAAAAATTCCTTCGTTCAATTGAACTTCGTGAGCTGCCAATGCATATAAATTTCCAACGTACAATTCAATTCACAACAGTTCTAGAAAATTACTTTCGAGTTCTTTTTCAACACTAACTCTTGAAAAAGTCTCCTCACTTATCAACGTTGATAGTACAGGTAGCTTTAGTGGTAAAGATACAGATTCTAGTACAATTTTACAATATATACGATGATGTAGAATTACAGATAGTTCAATAAATGCATGCATGTTTCGTGACGGTGTAAAGTAAACTGAATGTTGGTATGTAAAGCAAAATAAAAGTAGCTATGAATGTACTTATACGAGTAGATGGTAAGTGTTTGGAAAAAATATCAAAATAAAGTTCTACGGTGAAACCAAACTCTCATTCTTATCACTTCTAAAGGATATCCGGTGAGATTTGATATCAAATCACGAGCTTTCGTAAAGAACGAATTCGAAGATATTAAATTCTCAAGACTTGACATCTGCTCACCGAACAGCAGAGGTGCCGAAATGGCATTTTTTGAGTTTTTGAGGATCGATTGGTCAAAAATGAACCTAAGATTCGAGAGAAACGCATTGAGAAGAAAAAGGGATTATTTAAATTCATTTGTAAGATACTAAAACGAAAAGGTTTCTCAAAAATCCGAACATTCAGCTTTAAATGATGCATCCAGCCACAATAAAAATATGCCAATAGATTTGCATAACCAGTCTGCCGTAAATACAGTAAATACATTGAAGATAGGTATGTTAATAAATTTGCATAACCAGTTCGCCGTAAATACAGAACAGATTTTTTTATTTTTTTATTCTTTTTGATAGTTTGGTAAAGTTTCCGTTTCAACCTTCGAAAGGTAAGTGAGGAAGCTTTTTTTTTGCAAATATCAAACTTTGAAGGGAGAAGAGGAGGTTACGACACCACTGCCAGATAGTCAGACATTCATCTAATAATGTTCAAACATTAAAATTCAATAACATCAAACACGAATCTAATACTATTAAATAGCAAATAGGCATTTATAAACCTGTCTCTGAAAACAAAACAAAACAAAAAAAAATGATCGTTATTAAGAATTTGCACCCAAAGTTGAAACACATTCACACACATTCTATGCTTTTGTACCATGATGAGAACCAGCACCAGCGAGATCTTCAAATTATATATCAAAATTTCACTGAACTTTAAAATTAGTTACCAAATTAAAATTGGAAACGAGGAAAAATTAATTTTCCTTTTAAATTTATAAATTGTAATATTCCACACTTCGGTGCAAAATGTTTTAATAATCATCCCTGGTGCCAGTTTTTTTTATATGTAGCTTACGATAGTAAAGAGATATACAAATACCACATAAAATAAAGATTAAATAATTAAATAAAATAATTATAGGAAAAAGAAAACAAGCAATTCAACACAGCAACTTGATTACATTTTAATATAAATAAATTTTACATATACACATAGAACTTGGTAGATAATAAAAGTACAACTTGATCGATCAAAGTTTTATATAAATAATGTAACTACCTTCTGTTCGATAAATCGAAGGGAAAAATATGTAATTGTAATTTTAAAAGGACGAAATTTCCATATGTTCTACATTAATTTATAACAACTATTCGTACACTTACTAAACGACAAATAGAAGAGGGATGAAAGGGAAAGGGAGGATAAAAAGCTAATTTTCAAATCAAATACTCAGATAATAAGGGAGAATATGTATGAATAAATTTACACATTCGAGGTACCTACACAAACAAAAAACATGTACACTTAAGAATTAAGGTAAAGTTGTCTACGTATACGAATTATTATACATAATATAATATATAATAATTCATCCACCTAAAACATTCTTATAATTAGGCAGATCGGTATCTATTTAAGAATTTCATAAAGATGAAGGATGCGAAAACCTTGAACGAATCAAAAATCACCGCAATGTAACAATTTTTCTAAATTTAATAACCTTTATAAAGTCATCGAAATAATCGCATCCTTGATAAAACCATAAGTAAGAAGAAAAAAATAAATAAAATAAACAAAAACCTAAAAAAAAAAGAAAAATACACGAATAAATCACATCACAATTAAAACACATATTTTTCTTAAATTTTATAAAGGATGGGTATACCGTCTAAACGAGTATGAATTTTTAACTTCGTCAAGTTTAAATTGAATGTTGCGTTATACAATATTACACACGTACTTATGTTTATATTCTTATAGACGTACATAAAATTTAATTATAAATACATAAAATTACGTAAATATATATTTTTATCTAGGTAGATTTTTTATTTATAGGTATTTTCTATATTATATAATATTCTAATAAAAATAAATAAACAAACGAAAAATTACAATGCAGGTAGTATTATAATAATTCATTCTAAAAATGAAATAAAACATTTTCAAGATATTAACAAATGAATTATTAAGTAACATTGAGAAAAGACTTTTCACAATTTTTGGTAACGTTATTGCATTATTTTTTTCATTTTATAGTACAATACGATCAACCAAAGGTTATTCGTAGTCGCTTGCTATATGGTATATATGGTAATTGGTTAGGTGAATGTGATTTTGATCTTCATAAAAATGGTAGGTAAAATTTCAAGATACTGCATTAATAATTTAATATTGTAGCACATTATGAAGACGTAGGTATATCAATAGGTACACAGATAGATAGATACCTTTATTGTCTATTACAACAATGTGAAGATCAAGATGGCAGTCAAGTTAACTTACAAACTGCTGAGAAATTTGCATAAGATGATATTAATACATATTAACATAAGTAACTTCACCTACCTACCATTTGTACTTAATTCACTGGCGATTGGCTATAAATTCATCGATTGCAATTATTTTAGCTTCAATTTATAACTCATAAGATAACACTTTTCATACATAAAATCCACAGTTCACAATTCATTAATAGAATATGGCAATAAAACTGAAAAACAAAAAACATTACATTGGTTTCAGTTTTCGAATATTTCCATGCCTATTTTGGATACCAATGAAGATACAAGAATGGAATTTATTGTGATTAATGCAGTGATTCGGATCGAAATTCACAAAATAAAATCTAATCAACGAACAATAGGATAGGAAAAAAATCATTCTACGATTAGAAACAGAATGAAAGATTTATTGGTCAGGAAAGGTAATCGATAAATTACTCGTACAATCAAACGATTGTGGGGATTAATTTTTTTTAAATTTATTGATCGATAGACGAAGAGTTCGATGTCCTCGTAGTGGAATAAATTTTCACAATATTCACCACCAAAAAAAAATTCCAAAAATGCACTAAAACACAAAACACAAACAATTTTGAGTATCACTATCGACCATTCCATGACCAGACTGGGATGAACAATGATTCATTTACGATTCTTTTTTTCAACTTTTACGACTGAGTTATAACTCTATAGGTTGATCTTTTTTACTGAATATTTCATCTAGTCAATCAAAACTCCGAACATACGGTAACTAAACTGTAACTCCAATACAGTGCCAACAATATATCTAATTTTTGCTCCCTTTTTCGCACAGCTTTTTTCGGTTCATTTTTCATTTTGATTTGTACCTGATTCACACCTATTCCATCACTTTGCATTCATCAGATGAAGTCAAATCATGCACCAGGTGTTTTGAAATGTACATTGAATAATTCCTTTAGTGGTAATACAGCAACCCGAATTACACTAGTGTGAAATGGTTTGCGTAACTTGAAAATCGGAGGAGTAAAATACAACACCGTGTTTGAAAGTTTCAATCAATCGTAACCTTTGAAGTTGGAATTGATTTTGAAATGAGCCTAAAATTAGAAGAGAGTCAAGAGCACCTTTTCTGATGGTTATTATCACATTTTTCCTCAAGTTCACAATTGTCAGGACTTCAGTAATTTTAAAATTTCGATCACTCGTAAGATCTTACAATTTTCCAAATACAAAATTTTTTTTCTTTTTTTTAAAAATATATATATTGAATAGGTAAGTTTAAAATTAATGGCGCCAGAGCACTTTGAAAATGTCAATCAATCATGGCAACTTGAACTTGAACTTGAATTGAAATTAATAATACTTCGGGTCTGCTTTTTTCAATTTTCTAAACGATGTTCACAGTTCAACTCATATATTTTAATCCATCTAAAATATCTCAGGAATTATATTACAATCTTAAAAAATCAAAACCAGAAAATATTTCACAACTTTCCCCCCTCTAACTTCCCAAATCTGCAAATCAATTCATACTTGTGTAGTTTGGGTTACTGTATTACTACCCAAATTATTAAATGCCTATTACGGAACACCCTGTAGTCTGTACATCAGGATGGATCTCAAAAAAAAAAAAAAAAAAAAAATGAAAAGATTTTGACCAAATTCAGTCAAGTTAGACCTTCATTTTGAGTTGAAAGTTACTCAAAAAAAATTTCAACTCTGAAGGTGTTTCTGGAAGAGAGAAATGGGTGCTCCAAGAGAGAAATTTTTGGGGAAAAAAATCATGGTTTTTTCACTCTGGCCCCTACCCAACCTGTTCTGGGGAATATGGCCCAGTTCTAAAAGATGGTATTTGAAATTCTGCGTTGACGTTGACTTAGGCTTTCCTAAAAGTGGTCTTGAATTTTAATGGAAATGGTCTAGGTAGATGCAAAATTTCAAATCTTTCATTTGGACTTGGAGCAGGGCCATATTCCCCCAAAGCAGGTTGGGTAAGGGCCAGAGCAGAAAAATTGGAAATGTCCTCTCTTTGAAGACTCATACCATTCATATCTCTCCTCCAGAGCTACCTAATAAAATAATGTTTCTGAGATACCTACTTTCAACTCAATATCAAGATCTTTGCTGAATTTGATCATTTTAGGTGTTCCTGGAGGAAAGAAATGGGTCCTCTAAGAGTGGGATTTTTGAAAAAAATTATGTTTTTTCACTCTGGCCCCTACCTAACCTGTTCTGGGGAACATGGCCCAGTTCTAAAAGATGGTATTTGAACTTCAAATTCTGCATCAACCTGGGCCCTCCTAAAAGTGGTCTTGGATTTTGATGGAAATGGGTTAGGTCGATGCAAAATCTCAAATCAAATCTATGATTTGAAGCAGGGCCATATTCCCCCGAAGCAGGTTGGGTAAAGGCCAGAGCAGAAAAATTGAAAATGTCCCCTCTTTGAAGACTCATCCCATTCATATCTCTCCTCCAGAACTACCTAATAAAATGTTTCTGAGATACCTACTTTCAACTCAAAATGAAGATCTTTGTTTGCTGAATTTGATCATTTTAGGTGTTCCTGGAGGAAAGAAATGGGTCCTCCAAGAGTGGGATTTTTGAAAAAATCATGTTTTTTTCACTCTGGCCCCTACCTAACCTGTTCTGGGGAACATGGCCCAGTTCTAAAAGACTGTATTTGAGATTCTGCATCGACCTAGGCCCTCCTAAAAGTGGTCTTGGATTTTAATGGAAATACTCTAGGTCAACGCAAGATCTCAAATCTTTCATTTTTTTGGAGCAGGGCCATATTCCCCCGAAGCAGGTTGGGTAAGGGCCAGAGCAGAAAAATTTAAAATGCCCCCTCTTTGAAGACTCATACCATTCATTCATATCTCTCCTCCAGAGCTACCTAATAAAATGTTTTGTTTCTGAGTTACCTACTTTCAACTCAAAATCAAAAATCAAAATGAAGATCTTCGCTGAATTTGATCATTTTAGGTGTTCCTGGAGGAAAGAAATGGGTCCTCCAAGAGTGGGATTTTTGAAAAAATCATGTTTTTTTCACTCTGGCCCCTACCCAACCTGTTCTGGGGAACATGGCACAGTTCTAAAAGATGGTACTTGAAATTCTGCGTTGACCCAGGCTCTCCTAAAAGTGGTCTTGGATTTCAATGGAAATAGTCTAGGTCGGCGCAAAATCTCAAATCTTTCATTTAAAGTAGGGCCATATTCCCCTGAAGCAGGTTGGGTAGGGGCCAGAGCGAAAAAAATTAAAAATGCCCCTCTCCTTTTTAAGACTCATATCTCTCCTCCAAAGCTACCTAAACCTAATAAAATTTTTCTGAGGAACTTTCAACTCAAAATGAATATCTTCGCTGAATTTGATCAAAATCCTTCGACATTTTTTCTTCACACAATCCACCCTACTGTACTTTTTTCTATTCATTTTACATAATTTTCAACCCCACAAAACCCCAAATCATCAATTTCATAATTCTTTTCATAAAGGTAGTACCACAACATAACAACACTCACTTACCTATATACACAGGTAGGTAGAGGAACAGCTCGCATTTGGCACGGTAAATTTTAAATGCGACCGGCGGTGCGCATTTTCATTATTAATTGTTTAACAAAACAATAATATAAGTAGATAGATTTGGTAGGTAACAAAACGACAGTATTATTTTACCATCTGTCTCTCTATATACAAATAAGACGTATAAGAAGGCATTTTAAAATCAGCTTCATTAAGTAAATTGAAAATTAAACATTTTATTTCGTCATCTACGCGACGAACGGAAATAAATTAAATACGAAAATGGTGACAATAATAATTAAGAATAAATACTAGGTATCTAAAGTAATAAACTTTAAAATGATAATAGCCATATAATTACACAATAATATTTCAAGTCTTTTCGCACGTTTTTAGAAATTAAAATATAGGCTCTGGTACGAGTATTAAGGCATCTATCAGCACTTCTCTCTCGGTATATTAAAAACATCAAAAATTGGTCAACCTACTACGCAGAACATTGGAATCATTTTTTTATTGGTTATTTTTCATCAGCTCATATTTTAATTCTAAAAACGCGCGTATGAATCGTGAGAATAGAGACTAAAAATACGTATGTAGATTGGTACTAGGTACCTGAATTACATTCTTAAATCGATAATACGTAAAACGGAATAATTAATAAAAATAATAATTAAATAACAAAACGATAATAAATAACAAAAATAAGCGAAAGTTCGCGTACACGTACACGTATGCGAATGTACAGAGTGATCATAAGATGCACTCGGAGAAGTTATAGAGAAAAAGTAACACACAAACACATACTACCCACGAGTAAACCAAGTATAAAGGTAAGGTGCTCTATATACTTATACCTATTAACCTAGTGCTTTGGTATTCTGACCACTCGATGCTCACACAAATTAAATCCAGACTCTCATTGATCGATTTGAACTTCGAAAAAGAAACGAAGAAGATCGTTGAAGTATCTTTTTAGGAAGGTAGTTGTTACAAAAAGAACTGAAGATATCCATTCAGCATTAATTTAGCTGAGTTAGCAGTTCAATTAACCAGGTAGTCACTAAAGAAGACTTCAACTCACTTCTTCCTTCTTCGTTGAATCGAAAACGAACATCTGCAACCATATTTTAAACAAATGAGACAGGCTAGGCCAGCTTCTCCACACCGAAACACCTCAAATAATAATTCAAATTCCAAAACCTCTTCGTTAAATCATCAGATAACTAAATACGATAGTAAAACTAGGCAGGTATAAGTATATCATCTGTATTCTGTACGACACGAACACACTCCAGCATTACTCTCGCAGCCTAAGACTGAAACCAGTTCAAGGTACATAAGTAATATTATTGTGATTTTTCGCCACCTTTACACGTATTCTATCTACCTATTTGTTACTTTCATTTCACGAAAATTGTTCTGAAAAAGCAACGCTCGAGAGAAAACAATCGTCGATGATGACGATGCGAAAATTCGTCAAACCAAACGTGAATTCGAACGTCAATTCTGATGAAGGATGGCGATATTATTACTGATATCGTACGTTAAAATTCAATCTTTCAGTGATCAGGGTTTTAGCTTTGGCTTTTAGCTTATAAAATTTTAATGCAACGATATCTTCCAGCTTTTTTCGAGAACTTCAATTTGGTTTCTTTTACTCATTCTAATTTTGTTCTTCATCTTTGACGTTCTCCAACAGCTCATTCCTTCGTTCAAAAATCAAAACTGTTCACTGAATCATTCTTTTCATTTCTAAAATAATCCTTCTTCGATTAACTCCCTTACTGAAACCTTCATCTATTGAAACAAAAACAGAATAAGACTCATATCTCTCCTCCCCTGTTCTGGGGAATATGGCCCAGTTTTAAAAGACGGTATTTGAAATCCTGTGTCGACCTAGGCCCTCCTAAAAGTGGTCTTGGATTTTGATGAAAACAGTCTAGGTCGATGAAAAATCTCAAATCTTTCATTTAAAGTGGGGCCATATTCCCCTGAAGCAGGTTGGGTAAGGGCCAGATCAAAAAAATTAAAAATGCCCCTCTCCACACAAACTCATTCCAACACCGAAAAAAATATTAATACTTTGAAACATCAGATAAATCACCATCTTACTATACTGCTACTGCTGGACCCTGTTCTGGGGAATATGGCCCAGTTTTAAAAGACGGTATTTGAAATCCTGTGTCGACCTAGGCCCTCCTAAAAGTGGTCTTGGATTTTGATGGAAACAGTCTAGGTCGATGCAAAATCTCAAATCTTTCATTTAAAGTGGGGCCATATTCCCCCGAAGCAGGTTGGGTAAGGGCCAGATCAAAAAAATTAAAAATGCCCCTCTCCACACAAACTCATTCCAACACCGAAAAAAATATTAATACTTCGAAACATCAAATCAATCACCATATTACTATACTGCTGGAGTTGGCCATTATCCTTCGCATTCGAATCGATAAATTTTCATAGGGAAATTTCAATTTTAAACCGGTACGTATTACGTAGCGTCGCGTCGTCACTTTCAATCGCGAGTACTTTTCTGCTTTCTTTTTCGTACCTATCACAGAAAAAAAATCATGTAAAATGAGAAAAAAATGGGGGGCAGGGGCAGGGGGTACGAAACGAACGAACTGTTTTTTCTCTCTACGCGGCAGCGAAATAATAACTTAATAATTATTAATAAGCATCACAAGAAAAAGAAGAACAACCGCACTGGAGTTGAACGAAAAAAATAAATAAACGAAGCCGATATTACGCTGATTTTCAACCATCAAACGAAACGAAAAAGTATAGATAGGTATATAAACATCTAAATGCATTTTAAAAATGCCATCGCAAACAAGATTTCGGCTTCGAGGTAAACACGAACGACGAAAACATGATAAAAAGCGACAAAAAGGGTATATAGGTAACGGAAAAGGCGTTTTGTAAAACATTTTCAACACGTAATCAACAAAATTTCCATTTAAAATGGAATCCAAAACAAGTGTATACCTAAAACAAACGTAAATAATTAACTAAGACTTATCCTTACGCGAATTAATTTGTACATAATCGAAGCTTCTCGGTTTTCATATGAAAGCCCCCTCAAATGAAAAAAAAAAGAAAAAAATTTTTTTGAAAGGAACTTACCCAAATACACCTATTTTATATACTAATAGAAGAATATTAAGACACTTACTAGGTACATCGAAATTTCTACATTACAAGACAGTAAAACGTCGTTCAACTTTTTTTAAACATTACGTACCTACACAGTATTCTCGTAAATAATAATCGATAATTATTTTATTATTAAGCACCTGGGTGGCGGTGTTGATGAGGGTGATGATGATGATGATGTTGTTGATGATGATGATGATAATGATGATGATGAAGAAGATGATAATTATAATCATAATAATAATAGTAATAATAATATTGGTACGAACGAGTTTGTTCAACGTACAATGTGCACCAGTTTGCGATACAATTTAGCCAAATATTCGCGTATAATATTCCCGATCTCGATTCTCGATCATTTCTTCGAATACATTGGTAAAAAAAAAACGTTCGAAGAAAAGAACTAACGAATCAAAAACCAGTCAAATTACACGAACTCGAACTGGACCGAACAAAAAAACAGAGGGACAGAGAAGAAAAACCCAAACTAAAACATCGATAGGTAGGTAAAAACAAAACAAAACCAAAAAACAAAAAATAACCATAATTTCTTGATGCTTTACTAAAATTACATACGTAGTAGGTACTCGTACAATATAAGAACAATTGAACAAATAAACGTACGTATAAATTAAACCAATTAAACATTTTCGATTAGTAAAATGGCAGTAATTATCAACGCAAAAAAAAAAAAATGCACTATTGAAACAACGTTCGAATTAAACTTTGCAAACTGTAACTACAAACATCAAACAGAACAGATTTCAACATTCTACGAATACAAATCTACGGTTAAACGAGAATAAAATTTTTAGAACTGACGTTCGTTATTATTCTAAAATATTGGAAAGAGAAAGAAAAAAATTATAACGAGAAGAAAAAAGGAAAAAATACGTATAAATTAAAATCGTTTTAAACGATGGATGGAGTAATAATTTTAAAACAACTGTCACAAGGAGAGCTACACACACATTCACAAGTCCGGTTACGGTTTTCAAATCACCTACAAGTACACGTAAAGTTGAAGAAAGACTGAGTGGAAAAGGATCAAAGGTTGCTACATTTCCACGAATTCGAATAGAGGAATAATTCTATCGAGTAAATACTAAATAGGTATACGAGTGTGGTTAACATCGGGCTCACTCTTTACGTAAAACACATCACTGGTAAAACTATAATACCTCATCTAACAACACAACAAAACAAAATCTGTCCCAACTTTCAAGCGACAAAATATATGGACGGTAACAGGATGAAAAATCATATTTAACGACACTCGAGCCTCCAATAAATTTTGGTCCCTAGAGCGACTATTCATCTTTCTACCACCAGGTTGGATCATATGATAAACACGAAATAAAAATGGAGGAAGTATTTCGAAGGAGTCGGCTATATAATTATATACGAAAAAAAAAGGAAAATGGGGAAAGAAAAAAAGAATTTGATTCGCACAAAATTATATTAAATATAATTAACAATGATGGTGAACGTGCGCGCGCGATTTTTTCCTTTCTTTTTCATTCAGTTTTACTACAGCTACGAATACAATGTATGAATTAACAATATATAATATTACAAATTATTCAAATAATTAACAAGTGCTCAATTTACAGTATTTTAGCTATCATCGTCTATGACGAATCTCAACAGAAAACAAAATAAGAGAAAAAAAAACGATAAATTGACTGAAATGAATGTATGAATGAATAAATAAATAAATAATAAATAGGTAATAAACAAATAAACGCCCAATATCGGCGATAAAAATTCATCGAACAGAAACGAAAAGAAAAGAAACAAAAAAAAATGAAGGGTGAGGTTCGGTAATTAATTCATCGGAGACTCGCTCCAAAAAAAAAAAGAAAACGTAATACTAATAAACAGATACGAAAAAGAAAAAAACTCTCACGACAGAAGAGTGTTCTAGAAAGAAGAAATAAATCGAAATCGAAAAATAAATAAATAAATAATAAATCAAAAAAAAAAAATTATACACGCGGGCAAATGTTTGTTTGTTTTCGTTACACACTTTAAAGCGTTATTAAGAAAAATAGTACATCAACTAAATACATTTATAATAAATATATATAAATTAACAGTGGTAGGTTATTTTAAATGGTAAGAACAGAGAAAAAATACGTAAGCCAACCGTTCTAGTTAAACACTAAGTCAAAACCAAAAAAAAAAGAAATAAACGAAATAAACCAATCACCAATCAACAAACAAACGTACAAGAAAAGAAAAGAAAAAAAAAGAATTCAAAACGTAAAAATAACGCAATTAACAAAAAAAATAATCATAAAATAAAACAAAATAAAACAAAATGTATCCCTTATATTGGAATTTTCTTCTTTTCTTATCGAACTTTTATACGAAACTACTACCAAGTATTACTAATACTTCTACTCCTATGTATAGACGAATTATTAACCATTATTATTATCGTTATTGTTATTATTAGATATTATCATTATCATTATTATTATGATTACGATTACAAATTATTTCCTTTTCCGTTAATTTACAAAAAAAAAATCAAGCAATCGTGTGTATTTTTGGCGTAGTAGGTATTATAATATTGTAATATTCTATAAGTGGAATTATCGCGACACAACGTGAGAAGGAAAAAAACGTAGGTACCGGTACATACATAATTTTTCAAAGCACCATCGGTTTCGATTTTGGTTATTAAAAACAAGAGAACGAAAAAAACATATTTAAGAGATGTTGATAGAAAACAAAAAAAAAGTTGTAACGTTTCCTCTTTTTCTTTTTAGTACACCGCAAAAAAATCGTATATAAGTATACGCGTCATAAACTTCATAATCTGGCAGATTTTTTCACATTCATTTTGTTTTGTTTTGTTTTTCTAATTATCTTTTTCGGATTATAACAATCGTAAAATTATTCGTTTAAATAATGAACTTAAAAAAATTTACAAAGAAAAAAAAACAAACGAAAAAAAAGGAAAAAGTAAATAACGAAAGAAAAAAAAAGAGAAAAAAGAGAAAAGAAACCGTCTAATGGTAATGATTTTTTAGGCAGAACTGGAACCAGCGGCATCTCCAGTCGAGGCCGTATCTTTCTGCGCATTTTCTTTCATCTTATCGCAATAATCAGCAAAATAATCGCGAAAACGAGCCCACGATTTTTCGGGTACCGTTATCGCTGTCCGAAAATTTGTCTTTACCTGGATTGGAGAATAAAAATACAGATTAGTAGTTGAAAAAATAGCTTATTTGTTCGTTGAGTCGTGAAATTTGAAAATTCTAAATATCCAGACTCATTTTTGAGACATTCTGAGGAGCAAAATGTGAACCCCTCCCCCTCCCTTCCCTTCTCCTCACATTGCAAAAATTCCAAATTCCGTTAAACGAATTAATTTTTTTCTAAAATGACGTTTGTGATTTTTTGACAATTAATTAGCCAACGAAACGAAACAATATTAAACTTATACTTAATGAGAATACGTACTTCTGAAATACGCATATAAACTCCGCGGTTATTTTGACCGATGTCGAAGTAGAAATTTTTATTATCGACACGCATATGTCTTCCTTCTGGTAACTCTCCTTTAAAACCGCCATCGTCGGTACCGAATTCTTCTAATAGATCTGTCAACGCATCTCGAAATTCGATCATACCTTGCGCTGGAATCGCGACATGCGAACGAGGTCCGCCTCGCAGGATAGTTTGCGATACCTGTCGGAACACGAGAAAAATCGAATATTGTGAATTGACATATCGTATAGACAGACGTACGTACTTGCGATATCGATTTTTCGCTAATGGTATATTTACAGTTACACTTAACAAAAATTTACACACTTGAAACGTCAACGCGATAGCTATAGAGATAAGGTTATACCTACATACGAATATTAAAAAGATATTACCCCTACCCTGAGGAACCTTCCGCGTGTATTTTCTTTTAAATCTAAATAATAACGTCGGTTGTCTTTTATTATGACTTCAGATTTCAGTTTACCGTCTTCGGGGACGTGGTCCGGATTCGGAGGTCCTAAAACAGCATAAGAGTCGCATTAGAAAGAGATATTACATAAGCATATTATACTCGTGGTGCGCATGCGCAGACGAATAAAGAACGTGCTGCGCATGCGCAGATAAACAAAGTATGTGCTGCGCATGCGCAGATAAACAAAGTATGTGCTGCGCATGCGCAGACAAACCAAGTATGCACTGCGCATGCGCAGACACAATATTCATGTATTGCGCATGCGCAATAGCCTTCTTTTATGAAAAGTAATGTGAAAACTCACCCAAGCTAGAATAAAATTCGCTAAATAAATTCAGATTATCACGAAATTCGGCCGCCGTCGAAAGGGTGAGAAATATCTGATTTCGTCTCCCATCCAGCGTCACCTAAAACAAATTAAAATATCGAAATTAAATTTGACCAAAATATATGTATAGGGTACTCGTACGAGAATAGAGCTATGCTACAATTCGCACCTCGGCCACTTTGATGAAACGACCTCTTCTGTTTTGTTTCACATCCAAATAGAATCTTTTATGTTGTATTTGTAACATTTTCGTGGCCAGTTCTGTTTCTTGTTGTTGCTGTCCTGTAATCAAAAAAAAAAAAAGAGAAAAGAATTAGTAGGGAATACGAACATTACAAAGGTAGGTAAATAAAAAAGGGCCTAAGGCACTAAAAAAGTGCAAAGGGTTTCTAAAATTGTCAGTTGGTTCATTTCGTAAGATCATCAATCACGTTCTAGCAATCATTACCAGTGGATACGACTAAAGAGTCGATTTGA
The DNA here is from genome assembly GCF_950023065.1 of Planococcus citri. Classification (NCBI taxonomy): domain Eukaryota; kingdom Metazoa; phylum Arthropoda; class Insecta; order Hemiptera; family Pseudococcidae; genus Planococcus; species Planococcus citri. The sequence continues at coordinate 64,969,193 of NC_088680.1, read as the reverse complement.
TTATACAACTATGAGTAAACAAAAGTGAAGAATCTTGAGTCCCATCTTGAAAGACACTCATCTTTTCCTGTTTATCCATAACGTTCAACCCCATCCACCCTGTGGAGGCATTGATCGATGGGCAAGGGGATTGACATTTTGATAAAAATTTCTCACGACAAAAAATGTCACAGGAAATCAATACTTCTTAGCTCTCTGAGTCATTTAAGAGAGGCTCCAAAGATGATACAAAATTTAAAACTATTGAAAAAGCCCCATAAACTACACTTTCTTGCAGAAAACGAGGGGCCAGGGTTCGCTTGAAAAATCACAAGCTCTCAATAGCATATCTAAGACACCCTCCAAATATAAATCCCAAATTTCAGCTTCCCAGGTCAGTTTGAGGAGGCTCCAGCAATGATATAAAATTGAAAAACTACACTTTTCTGCAGCTGGAAGGGTGCAGAGATGGGTTGAAAAGTCAAAACTTTCAAATGACATTTCTACTTACAAGGGAACCTTTTGAGGTGTCACACTCCGATTTGAATGGGACCGCGATTTTTGGAAAGAGCATAGTCTAAAACTCCCAAAACCGAATTTTCAGCTGCCCAAGTTCATTTTTCGATTTTTGGCGAATTTTTGAAAATTCAAAATTGACTGTTTTTGGCAATTTATGCTTTTTTTAAAAAGTACGTATTTGATCAATAAAAATGGTCAAAATAAGTCCCAAAACTAATATTAATTACCCAAATCCAAATTTCACCATTTTCAGCCATTCTGGAGCCTCCAGCGCGATTTGTCAATTTCTTCAGAATTTTGAATTTGCTCCAGAAGGCGTGAATATGAGAAGTTGGACAGCTAAAAATCGAGTTGTGTATTATACTCGACTTGTTTAACGAGTTTATCCACATTTGAGCCGATTTTGGGAGTGACACCCTCAAGGGTGGTTTTTTGAGGTGTTACTCTCGGTCCAAAACGGCTGGAAATGGTAGAATTTGCGCTCCGGGGGTTAGTTCTTGAAGAAATACAGCGATTCGCGAAAATTCCAAAAATTTCCGCACAAACGGTTATTTTTTGGATTTTTTAATTATGAAAAAAGCTGGTCAAAAAACCACTCTTGAGGTGTCACTCCCAAAATCGGCTCAAATGTGGATAAACTCGTTAAACAGGTCGAGTGTAATATACAACTCGGTTTTTGGCTGCCCAACTTCATATTCACGCCTTCTGGAGCAAATTCAAAATTCTGGAGAAATTGAAAAATCGCGCTGGAGGCTCCAGAATGGCTGGAAATGCTGAAATTTGGATTATTAATATTAGTTTTGGGACTTATTTTGACCATTTTTATTGATCAAGTACGTACTTTTTTTTAAAAAAAAAGCATAAATCGCCAAAAACAGTCAATTTTGAATTTTTAAAAATTCGCCAAAAATCAAAAAATGAACTTGGGCAGCTGAAAATTTGGTTTTGGGGGTTTTAGACTATGCTCTTTCCAAAAATCGCGGTCCCGTTCAAATCGGAGTGTGGCACCTCAAGAGGTTCCCTTGTTAGTTAAAATTAAAACTCTCATTAAAAAAATTTGTTGTTACTGGAAGGGGGAGGGGGGTGAAAAGTGAAAAGCTTTGAATGGTACACCTACGCTGCATTCCAAATTTACTTAATCAAATTTCAATCTTTCAAGTTCTAAGTCAACGTTAACCCTCCTTCCTCCCTCCCTCCCTCCCTCCTCAAAAAAAAGGAAATTTTGAGCACCCTCCAGATACCCCTGCCAAATTTCAGTTTTTAAAAACATTCATGGAAAACAGACCAAAAACACATCATTTTGTTAATAGGAGAGAGTGATAAGTGGGAAGGGGGGAGGGGGTTTGAAAATTTAGAAACTTCAAAAGACACATTTAGAATTTTAGAGCAGGTACCTTTCAAATTTACAAACCAAATCTCAACCTCTTAGGTCAATTTTGGATGGCTCTAACGATGATACAAAATTAAAAATGATTGCGAAATGCGCAAAACCCCAAAATTTTTCAAGCTGGAAAAGGGGTACGAGGGGCTGAAAAGTTAAAACTACCAAAAAAACACATTAAGAGCACTCTTCAGATGTACATGACCATTTTCAAGCCTGCAAGGGAAGCTCCAGAAATACCACAAAATGAAAAACCATTGAAAACAATGCAGATTGTGACTGGATGAGGGTGGGGAGAGGGGCTGAAAAGTCAGTAGTCCTAAAAAGCTAATCCAAGGAGTCTTCCAAATCGTCCATCACAAATTTCAGACACCTACATCAATAATTTAAGGATTTTAGAGTCTCCCAAGTTTTAATAAGGTAAAACAAAGCAAAAGAACTAAAATCCTCCCAATTCCCTCCCCTCCCCTTCCCTCCGAAATGCTGACTTTTTTGGGAGGGGGGGTATGTCCCACAACTTTTATAAATTTTTTTCAATTGATTTGTATTTTCATTTTTTTTTTTTTTTTGGACAATTGTATCCTTCTACAGCCTTTTTAAAAATTTGTAAATTTTGGGTCAAGGTCACCCTCATTCAAACCCTTTTGATAGAACACCAAATCTAGCCTATAAATACTAACCAAACATGAATAGATTTTGTGAAAATGATTTTGGGTGAGATGTTCTAAAATTTCGGTAATGAATTACTATAAATTAGAGCGGTTTAAAATTAATGAAAAAAGATTTTTGGTACCATAAAACAATTTCATCACCAGTTTCATCCCCTGCTGCTGGTTAGATTTTTTTTAATACTATACCATTTATTTCTGTTCCTAACCTAAAAAGGTTATTTACAAGTTACTGGAAATAATGAATTTTTTTTTGAGGGACGCATCATGTAGGTACATAGGTACAAATTTGTAAAAAATTTGATTAAAAAAAAAACAACATTAAAACCTTCACAATCAAAATTTAAGATGCTAAAGTGCATTTTTCGATTTTTGGTAACTTCAAAAATCAAAATTTAGATCAAAAATGTGAAAAAATCAAAAATTTACCAAATTGACCAAGAAATCTACAATTTAGTACACACCCTGTTCTTGACCACCTGAATTGATTGAAAACGGGTTCGAACCGTTTAGAGCAGTTCTGGAGCTTCTAGTAGGTACATTCTTGAAAATTAAAATTTCCACGAAGTAATGGTTTCAAGCCCTGGAGTCTCCAGCAATATTTTGGTAATTCCAAATTTCCAAAATACAGTTTTGAACCAGCAGTAACTGGTTTTTGGAAAAGTATTGTATAATGGGTCAAGTTAATTTTGAAGTTTTTGTGGCACTTTTTAGAAATCTGGAATTTTTAATATATGGCAGGAGGCTCTAAAACGCCTTGAAACTACCTTCAATCTACTCAGCATGTTGGAATTGAGGTATATTAGCTTTCCAACTTCATTGAGTAAAATTTTGTGGAAATTTCAATTTTCAAAAATCTTCCAAAGGGTCCAGAACAGTTCAAAACGGTTCGAAATCATCTCCAATCTATTTTGAGGGTCTAAAAAAAAGTACACAACTAACTTCAGCTTTTTTGGTCAATTCGGTAAAATTTTGATTTTTTTCACATTTTTGGCCCAAATTTGATTTATCAAAAATCTAATAGTACTCGTAGCTTTTTCATTTTCAAACTCAAAAAATCGTCTCTCATGCCAAGTCCAACTTACTCGTATACTTCATCCTAAAAAATATCTCTCAAAAGCTCCACAACACAAGAAAAAATTTCAGCTAAACTCTCAAAATTTGAAATTCCAATAAACCAAGATGCATTCTCTTTCCAATGACCCTAGATTTATTCTCATAACTTTATTAAAACCCATACCGGGGATTAATTCCACCAGCCTATCTCTTTCATCAGGGGACCCACACACGGTATCCTCATTGACCATTGCACAACGCCAATGACCGCCAGCAACACCCATAGACACGGACAAGACGAACATGGGGAACATCATCAGCTGCTGCCCAATATAATAAACATACTAGTACCTAAACTAAACCCTATCAACTCGTATCATCTTTCTACGTAATACACTATAGTGTACATTAAGAAGAGTACAAAGTGCAACAGGAGGAGCAACAATGATTCGTCATCGTCTTAGAAGAAGGTACTCGGTACTGAGTACTTGGAAATGGAAAGTCGGTTTGTACATTATCACTTCTTCACTTCGTACTCGTAGCATAAGCACTAAGCAGCCGTAGCAAAGCAGCGATGAGTAATGGTAAAAACGATATGACTAACGCGTAACGTATCGTAACGTCTTCAGCAATAATGGTCACGTCGGTCGCGTTCACGGTGTCAACGTCATTGAATTTCGCGAATCAAATTGGCGTCATCGATTCCAGGAAATGATGCAAAAAGCAAAACTCGTCTGTACGTATTTTTCGTCTTTAAATTCCGGCCGTACGGCTGTACGTATTGGCCAAAACACCAGCGCTGTGCATTATTCGAGTATGCCTATCTACGTACATACATCTACATTGTAATGTACTCGTAGGTACCTGACACCTTAAAATCATAACTTCATCATACATAGACATTGTACGAGTACCATACCACCACATACACTCAGCGCCAACATTCGTACCCCTTCTCTTACAAACCATTTACCGCCACCATTTTTCAAGTAGATGTATTTTACGCCGACAAGGACAGAACTAAAAACCAGTAGAATGAGCAGATGGACGATGGTACAGGAGAGACAGAGACCGATGCCATTGAACGGGATCGCTGTGTCATCGCAGCAACAATGACGTCAGCTATCCATTCCATTCCATTGATAATATTCGAGATTATGTTGTAGCTAGCAAGGCGGCAGTGGTTGTGGTACACGATCCGAGCAATATGTTTGTACATCTAGATGCAAATGTACAACAAGGTAGGTTGGTAGAGAGAGATACAACAGAGACGGGGGTACGTAATTAGAATTACGTGCATTGTACATATAATTCACTACAGTGGGTACATTAGTACAGCTAGGTATAGAGTAGTGAGTAACTAAGTTTAGGTTGACCGGTTTACATTTTACTGTATGATTCAGTATCAGTTGCCGCAGGTACCGGAGCCGGATGCGGATGGTAAATGCCCATTATTACGCCTTATTTGAGGCATAATATACGATTTCGTAATAATTACTCAGTGCCTCTTTGCTGAGCTGAGAATGTCAATCTCAATGAGTAAGTATGTGGATGTACAGATGTCTTGATACAATATGCTCTCTCAGTCTGTGCTTTCTAATTTTCTGATGCAATTTGAGATCAGCTTGGCTCAGAGCTGTTTATTTGCACATCCAGATAAACTCCCAAGTGTTCTGGGGTGATCTGGTAAGCCTTGGTTAAATATTTCATTTCTCATACCTCAATGGGCAAGATGAACTTGGCAAACCCACTCAGTGTTTTGAAGTAATCCAGTAGGTACATTTATCAGGATGTCTACCAAATCCAAAAAACAGTTTCATGCCTTTTTTTGAACATATACCACTATGAAAATGTGACAATATTCATAATTCACTTATCTTTGGTAGAAAAAAGTTGATGTAAAAAAATTTTTAAAATGCGGGTTTTCTTCATTTTTGATTTTTTTTTTTTTCATTTTAAAAATCCTTCCAAAATTTTGTAAATTTTGTAAATTTTGTACATTTTTGATGGATTTTTTGTAATTTTTAGGGCATTTTCCAATTTTGTGCTCAGAGACCAGAAACAGCTAGCAGTTGAAAGCAAACAGCTAAAAGCCGTTAAAACCCGATATTTTAAAGATTTTTGGAAGATACAAGAAAGCTAAGCTTTATAAATTTGAAGGCCAAAAGCTATATTTTTCCAGCTTTCTTGCAGTTCCAACGGTTTTTTACTGTATTTTAATGTATATATTTATTGTATTTGCTCAGTTTTCAGCTTTAGTGTGCAAAATTTCAAATTTGGCCACAATATCTTGAAATTATTACCATTACTTAACAAAATATTGTATCAAATTGGTAAAAATCTATTGAAAAAATATAAAAATCAAAAATTCAAAATCAGAGAACAGATGAAGCAACTGAAAGCAAAAAGCTAAAAGCCGTAAAAACCCGATATTTTAAAGATTTTTGGAAGCTAAAAGAAAGCTAAGCTTTATAAATTTGAAAGCCAAAATCTTCGTTTTTCTACCTTTCTTGCAGTTCCAAAAAAACTAAAAGCCATAAAAAGTCGATATTTTCAAAAATTTTGGAAACTAAAAGAAAGCTAAGCTTTATAAATTTGAAAGTCGAAAGCTTTATTTTTCTAGCTTTCTTGAAGTTCCAACAGTTTTTTACTGTATTTCAATGTATTTATTGTGTTTTGTTCAGTTTTGAGCTTAAGTGTGCAAAATTTCAAATTCGGCCACAATATTTTGAAATAATAATCATTACTTAATTTAAAATTACAAAATTGGCCTTTAGTATCAAATTGTTACAAATCTATTGAAAAAATAATATGAAAATCAAAAATACAAAACCCGAGGACAGAAGCAACTGAAAGCAAAAAGCTAAAATCGGTAAAAACAGGCTTGTCGGACCGGACAAAAAAACTGGACTGATGACCACAACTGGACCCAAAAATGCACACAAGACCGAGTGGACCAGACCAGACTTTAGACCTCTAAAAAAAATTTATGTAAATATTAACCGAACAGATGACTCTTTTCAGAAAAAATAACAGGGACAGACAGAGACCGAAGACCTTTTTAAAAAATTGGACCAATGACTGTGGTTTGGACTTCAGTTATGTCCAATTTTCAATATTTATAATGCCATTTTAGATGCCTATTTCAAATAAATTTCCATTGTGATTTAATTTCTTTCGAAGTTTCAATGTTTTGAAAGTAAAAATCCCATTTTTCAACTCATGTGTTAGGGAAGCTTTTTTCCTTCTGAAAAATAAAGACCGTTTTTTGGACCTGGGCTGACTCGACCACAATGAAAATTTCTGGTCAGGACTGGACTGGACCAACCTACAAAGGCAAAAAATGCAGAACCAAATGACCAGACCGGACCGTTTGAAAGCTCCAAACTAGGACCTTGATTTTGGAGCAACCGCAAAACCTGAGTGGTCCTACAAGCCTGCGTAAAAAGTCAAGATTTTCAAGATTTTTGGAAACTAAAAGAAAGCTAAGCTTTATAAATTTGATAGCCAAAGCCAGCCAAAAGCTTTATAATTTTCATCAGAAGCTAAAAGTGAAAAGCTGAGCTTAATTTTTCAGCTTCCAGTCTCTGTTTGTTTTGAATTTTTTTCCCCTTGAAAATTTGTAGTTTTTTCAGCCAGTAGACATCCTGATATTGTTCAAATATTTCATTCCTGACTTCGTCAGGCCTTCTTGAGTAAGGTCAACATGACATACTCAGTGTTCCCTGGAACCATCTAGTAGTGAGCCTTGTCCAAATATTTCATTCCTCAGGCCTCCACAAGCAAGATCAACATAGTATACTCAGGGTTCTGGAGTCATCTAGCAAGTCTACTTTGAATCACAAGTTGAAGAAAGTTCCTTCCTGAGAACTGAGCTCAGAGTCTTGAGACATGAGTGGCTCAGAATTACAACAGAATCATGAATATCGAGTCTTCAATTAACAAAGGCATTTCATGCATCTTGTGCTTTTCTGAGATAAAAAGTCAATGCAGTGACAAAACCCGTTAAAAACGCCAGAAATGCTGATTTTTAAATATTTAGGGTCATTTGTCATTACAACATCCTTTGACTATGCAGTATACATGTAATACAGATAATAAGGACTGAGCTAGTTGGGAAAACTTCACGATTGAGAGTGAATTTTCAGGGGTCCATACTGCGCATGCGCATAGACCATCCGTACAGTATTGTCTCTAACAGTGATTCAAGCTGTCTCATTTCATTGTAATTTTTAACAAAAATGGGGTTTAACCATTAAAATGAGCCAAAAACTGTAACCATAACCATAACAGAAATGATTATTGATTTAGATTAGAATTTTTCAACCATAACCTACAATTTTGGAAAATTTTGACAACTTTTATTGAAACATCCACTTATTGATGATTCTCACTTTCAGAAATTTTTTCAAAGTCTCAACATCAAGATAAGTTGAAAAATTTTCCAACAAATTCATGTGATTCTGGCTCAATCCTGTTAAATTTTACAAAATAATTATCACTTTTTGGTGATGTTGAGTAATAATTTTGATTCAACAAGCTTTTTTGAGTGTTTTTGCCTCATTTTAACACTTTTTCAACACTTTTTCTAGCACTTTTGCAAATTTTACCAATATTATTTTTTGGTCATATTTCACTGGTTTTCAACATTTTTTCATGCCATTTTGGCAAATTTCTTCCATATTTCAATACTTTTTGGCGATTTTTATGATTTTTGCATTTCCATAATGAAAGAATCAAGGAAAAACCAAAACCTTTATTTTTTTGGTCATTAAAAATTTCTCAATGCCAAAAATAAAACTATTGCTAATTAAAAAATCTGAATAAGTTTTATAGAAAATGCCATTTTTTACTGGTTGTAAATTAATTATGCACAGATCCAATGTCTCCAAATGAAAAAACTACAAGCCAATGCACAAAATCTCTTCCCTATCAAAATAGGAAAATCAAAACCACAAGCAATATTTTCTCAAAACAGTAGCTAACCAAGTAGAAAACCAAAACTTCGAACTTTTCAAAACCATAATCAATATTCATGCAGTTTCAGAGCTTTGGAATGTTTTTCAGTGCAAAAGCATGATAAAAATGTTGAAAAACTTGATATTTTACACAACTGTATTTGATATTGATTGAACTTTTCCTCCAGGTACCTTAAGGAGAAAACTGGAAGCACTTCTAAAGTCAATTTGGAACATAAGATTTCATACTTGGCTCAGTTTTAAAAAATTCAAGAAAATTGTTCATCTTCTGTAAGGTAATCATTGATCAATCAGTTGAATTTCTTGAAAAACGAGGCAATAATTTCAGACTTCGAGTACCTACTTTAAAAAACGAGACTCGAATGAGACATCCTGCATGAGTCACCACCATCGCAACGTATTCGTAGGTCAGGTACACCGATTTTCACACTAGATTACATGCCAGGATGAAAATAACTGCCTAAGAAGGGCATAAACTATCAAATGGACACCCACTCATACATCTGATCCACCTGATCATACCAGCCACAACCACCAAACACCAATCAGACAAATTAGCTCCCTCATACTCGCATTAGAGACTGTTGATTGGAAAAATTGACTAAGGTTATGGACAAACGTGTAAACCATAATCAAACCTGCCGGTTGCCAGTACTGTATACGACCACGATTCCACCAGTTTTTGTTATCATCGCTGCTAACTGTATCTTGGGTTAGGGTTTTGGTTTCATTCGCGACTATATCATCATCGATGTAGCCATCTGTATGATCGGCGACTCGACTCGCGCCGAGGATGGTTTTATCGGCTTCGTCTTGCACTAACATCTCTCCTCTTGTGTTGGACGATTCAGATTCGCAGCTGACCCGATTAACCGACAGCACAAGCACAAATCATAATCGCGCAATTCGATTCGACGACGTACCACGAAACAAGTTGACTGGGTGCTCCGCAGCAGCCACCCACACCGATAATATGTATACTTATACGTGAGGCGACGACACGCTCGGCGAACGCTACAGACAGACGATCGCGAACTTCAACTCCAATTCACACAACTGTTGAATGTTGATGCCGGTTGAAAAATTTTCAACTTGAAGCTCGGATGTCTGGACACGTTCGAAAACACCAAGTAGACCGCGAGCCAGCAGCCAAGACGTTAAGGCGAACAGCTAACCTTAGGCTCATAAGTGTAACCGGTTTCCTATTTCCGACGCGAAAATACCGAAAGAAACCGTACGATGGGATACGATACGATACAGCACCACGTCGTTATTATACGGTACGGTAAAATCAGCTAAGCTGTAGAGTATATAATGTTAATGTAGAGTACCGACAGAGCCGATGGATGAATAATTTTGATCGTCTCGATTCGATTAGTAATACCACGTTATCATGTGCGAATGCGAAAGACGAATGAATATGGTGGCGGAGATGAAGAGGGTTTCGAGGCTCGATGACGAATACTGAAAAACTGAACGCGATTCGCGAGGCAAGGAGATGCATACGTTTACGTACGTCCGCTCATAGCATGGAGCTACATATTTTAGCACCACGTGTTTCGACACGTAAGACTAATGTTGCTAAAATGCAGTTCGACGATATTTCATTGTGTTGGTCATTTCTCGCAAGCTAAGATATTCAAAGCTTCAGATAATGTTTAGCCCAGTCAAATGGTGGAAAAAATGGGCGAACCCAAATATAATTGCGACCAAAGGATTTTTTGGCGAATATTGTCTAGGGTTGTGTAGTGAATACCATACTAAAATCCCCCACCCCTACCTTGGGAGCTAAACCTCCCCCTCCACAGTGGATCAAAGACCCTCAAAATCAGTTTTTTGTCAAAAACTTCTAAAATATCAGCTTTTGAGTGGAATGAGCTCAATGATCATTTCATCTCGTCTCAAATACCTATTAAATGAGCTATTCGACCAACTTCCTAGCCCCAAGGGGAGGTGGTGCTATGACCCATTAAGGTCATAAGGTGACGTGATTTTAATAATTTTACATTTCATGACTTGGGACTTGGAACCTGTTCTAACTGACCAAATAAAGTCAAACTTGGGGACTGGGATTCTTTTGGGAGCTAGAGTTGACCCCTGGAGTGAGGAGGGTCAAAGTTGAAAATTACAGAAAGGTCATTTCTTGGCATAATATGGCCCCAAATGGATGAAAATGGTCCAAAATCGTACCATTGGTCAGTATCCGCATGGCCCATTGTGATCAACATATCCAAATTTCAGCTTCCTGGGCCATAGGAGGAAAAACTCGAAAATTGGGGTAAAATAAGGTGTTTTCCAATTTAAAAGTATTGGGGATGACCTAGAAAGCTGGACGATCAAATAAGTATCTCAAAATTTAGACGAAATTTTACAGAAAACGCTTAAAAATAAGTATTGAAAATTGAAATCATCAAAAGTTGACCAAAAATTCCCAAAATTGAACGACGATTTCCCAAAAATGAAAAAATTAGTGGGATGAAACGTCGCAAAAATTGTGCAAAATAGAAAATACGTATCTTAAAATTCCTCAAATGAATAAAAAAAAAGGTCATTGAAAAATTTGTGAATGATATAAAAACATTCAAAAATGACCACAGCTTCATGAATTATGAAATATCTCGAAGTACCTACGAGTAAAATCTTGCCAAAATTGCTAACGTATTAAAATATGTATTATTTAGGTTGAATACTATTTTCAAAATCGAATGAAAATTTGTCAAAATTGTAGAAAGTGGTATAAATTTGGTCGAATATTGACTTCTTTTTTTGAAAAGTATCACAAGATGGATGAAAAAATGAGCACAAACGAACAAATTTTGCAAAAGAGGCATTATTTTGTTAAAAGGTCAGGACCACAGTTGCAAATTACTAAAATTCGAGGGGAAATATTCCAAAATTTCCTAAACCGTACAATTAGTATCTGACAAATTGTGGAAAGTTGTGAAAAATTGACGAAATAAAAATTTCAGATATGTTTCTTCCCCCCCCCCCCCTCTATAACAAAAAAAGAGGATCCCTTTGAGATTCAAATTTTCTAAGAGGGTCCAAAAATTGATAAATTGATGAAAACATCCAATTGGATTATTTAAATGTATTTCAAAAAGTACATTTTTTCAAAAAAAAAAAAAAAAAAAAAAAACTTGAAAGAGAAAAAAATTAATTTTTGAACCAAAGTTTTTTCAAAAAAAAAATCCGGTACTAAAACCTCAAATGAGCACTGGACGGCTATAATTCTGGAAAAGCTCTCACAAGGTCATATTTCAACTACTAAAAAGGGAGGTATACACGAACTGGCGAAAAAATTTTCGAATATGACAATACTGAATTGAAAGAGCAAGCAAAAATACTTCACCAGCCAAAAAATATCAAAGGGCTCGAGCGAGGGTATTTTTTCGCTTTTTGAAAATTTTCTAATAGATACCTACTCAAAATTTGTGCCAAAAAAAACCATCAAAATTCCGTCACATCAGCCAAAAAAGCTGAAATTTGGCATGTACTATATTTTCAATCCCCCCTCCAGCTCCCTCTCACAAATTGATTGAAAACAAGTTTGAACCGTTTTGAACGATTTTGGTGCCTTCAGCAGATTATTGAAAGTTGGAATTTCCACACAAAATTTTACCCAATGAAGTCATAAACCTAATTTTGAACATCGAACCAGCAGAAATCAGAAAAATAGCGAGTAATTGGATCATTAACAAGCATTATTCGTATTAATACGCGCTTAAGTCAATTTTGACGTTTTTTATGGCACTTTTTGGAAATCAGGATTTTTCAAAATATAACTGGAGGCTCCAGAACGGCTTGAAACCACCTTCGATCGACTCGGCATGTGGAAAATAATAGTATAAAGTAAATTTTAGAATTCCAACTTCATTTGGTAAAATTTTATGGAAATTTCAATTTTTAAAAATCTGCTGGAGGCTCCAGAATTGCTCAAAACTGCTTGAAACCGTTTCCAATCGATTTGAGTGGTCAAAAATGAGGTATATGTTAAATTTCAGTTTTCTAGGTCAATTTGGTAGAATTTTGATTTTTTCACATTTTTGACCCAAATTCAAGTCAATTTTGACGTTGTTTATGGCACTTTTTGGAAATATGGATTTTTCAGATTATGACTGGAGGCTCCAGAAAGGCTTGAAACCACCTTCGATCGACTCGGCATGTGGAAAATAAGAGTATCTATAAAGTAATTAACATTTCCAAGTTCATTTGGTACAATTTTATAAAAATTTCAATTTTTAAAAATCTGGGTCAAAAATAAGGTATGTCAAAATTTCAGTTTTCTAGGTCAATTTGGTAGAATTTTGATTTTTTCAAATTTTTGACCCAAATTCAAGTCAATTTTGACATTGTTTATGGCACTTTTTGGAAATCTGGATTTTTCAAAATAAAACTGGAGGCTCCAGAACGGCTTGAAACCACCTTCGATCGACTCGGCATGTGGAAAATAAGAGTATAAAGTAAATTTAAGGTTTCCAACTTCATTTGGTAAAATTTTGTGGAAATTTCAATTTTTAGAAATCTGCTGGAGGCTCCAGAATTGCTCAAAACCGCTCGAAATCGCTTCCAATCGATTTGAGGGGTCAAAAATAAGGTATATGACAAATTTCAGTTTTCTAGGTCAATTTGGTAGAATTTTGATTTTTTCACATTTTTGACCCAAAAAGTAATTTTTTTTAAATTTACCAAAAATCGAAAAATGCACTTTAGCAGATGAAATTTTGGCAAGAGATATGTTTGTTCGGTTTAAAAAATTGTCTATCGGTTGGGAAGTCCTCCTTGTAAGATGTTTTATGGAATCCACTTTCAACCTTGGGAAAAAAGTACATTTTTAGTTTCAAATTTTTACAAAAAAATTCAAAGTAAAATGTGGAAATGTGCAACTGATCTGCTGCGACCTTGAGAATCTTTTTTCTGGGTAATTTTTCAACTATCAATCACTTTAGACGTCCACTTCAAACGCAAACGAGAGAAGGAGTATTTTTGAGCCCAAATTTTTTTCAGAAGTGCACTAAAATTTCGAAACCAGTAATTTAGCAGATTCATTCTTGAGCCCTCTAGAGAGAAAAAAAAATTAAAATTCTTTTTGATTTCAGTACCTATCTAGTCTATAAACTATTAAATAAGCGGATCATATTCTAGTCTAATCACAATCGCCTTCGGAGAGCAACTTTTGACACGAGTGAAAAAAAATACTAATAAATGTATTTTAAGACCCAAATATTCTCTTACAAAATTCCATAAAATTTAGAAATTTGAAATTGAGCAGCTGCAACTCTGGTCATCTTACATATCATGAATTATACTCTCTCTGGTTTGAAGGCCACTTCTGATAGAGTAAAAAAAGTGCGTTTTTCAACATTTTTGAAACGATTTTTGAAAAATTTGGTCCAGCAAATGAGCAAAAAATACTTTTATTACGAACTCCAAAATTGTGTGTCTCTAAATACTGTGATTGTAATTCAAATGTGACTAAAAATGAGGCCTTTTTTCTGGATTAAATCTACTTAAATATATTTTGAACACTAAATTTTCATCTCAACCTTATTGAAGGAACTCAACCATAGAATTTTCCAAATATTTTCTATATCGAATATACTTTTTCATCTTCTCATTAAAAATTATCAAGGAGAAGGAAGAGATAATAGACAAAGGAAGATTTCGAACTGACAAAAATCCTACCACACTGAAAAATAGTTGAACGATACATAAATCAAAAAAATCAATTGTAGAAAATTTTCGAATTAGATAAGTACATGCTTAGGATCACCTATCACAATTTCATCAACTTCAACAAGGTAGAATTAATTTTAGAAAAAATTCAAAAATTTTCAAGCTTACTCGACTAAACACCGTTTTGGCCTAAATTTTAAAAAAATTGTCCAAAATCAAGTAGGTACTTGTCGAATGAATATTACAGAAACTTCAATCATTACCTCTTCATAAACAGTTTTTCGATGAATAAATTTGACGAGGAAAAATTTCTACAGGACAAGTTCCAGGATTATTTCAATCACTAGCAACCTGTTAGTCATTTTTGGATTTTTTTTTTTTTTTGTTTAAGAATTTGGGCTTTAACCACTTTTTACACATTTTTAGTTGAAATAATTTGCATGAAAATTCTCAACTACAAAATTTTTCCATTTTTGACAAATTTATAAATAAAAATTTGCTTGCAACGATAATCTTTAAAAAGTTTCCAAGAATTAAAAAAAATGCATAAAAACAGTTGGAACTTTGGATTCTAAATTTTCAAAACATATGTTCCTTCCAATCAATGGTAGATGTAATTGAGAAACTTCTCTAGAACTAAAAAAATGAAATAAAATATTAGATGAATATGTTGCCTAGCAGTCAAACTGAAGGAACAGGTGATTGCTCAAGAAAAAAACTATTTTGGACACATTCTCGACAACAAAAATGAAAAACGTTTCACAAACTAAACGTACGTAAACCTAGGCATATTGAAAAGACCTCTCGAAACAGAGAAGATTTCAGAGATTCACTCACAAACAACCAAACAGCATACGAAAGTCGCCCAATCTGATTGGTCAATCATACTTCAATATTCCTACATTCAATCAAACAGAATATCTTACTTAATTTCGTCATTTTTTGAAGCTATCACTGACCAAAATCCAAATTCCATCAGTATTCATCCACAAACATAAGCTCACATAGGTGATACTCTAGCCATATACAGACTGTACCTATAGTAATAAGGCCACTGAATGACCCAAAAATCCATCTTAGAGAGAAGCCTAATAGATTAATGAGCCACAAACATTACGTTGGGATGACAAATGAACTAGAACCAGGTGAGATGATGTAAGGAAGATGATGATTTGAGGATATTCACGTCAATACTGGCAATCTTAGACCTCCGCATCACTCGACAAGCTAATAAAAATATTAAACGACGGATACCAGGAGGGAAAAACATGCACATAAAAGTGGTCCTCAAAATGACCATTGCTCAGTGGAGTATCTCAAAAGATAGGTAGGTAAGTAGGCACACTTGGGTATATGAATATAGCACACGACTCATACGAGAGGAGACCATACACTAATGTACCATAATCGATACGAAATGAACCAACTGACATGAGAAATAGAAACTAGGGAGAATGATTTGTTACCTGAATTATAGTCAGAGTTTGTTCGGCCACTGTTGGATCTAGAAGCACCTCCATTTTGTGGTCCTGAAACAACAAGGGGGAAAATTATCAAATGGGCAAAAAAATCACAAAATAACGACTCAAACTTTTAATACATCTAAGAATTAATTATACAGTGGGCCTAAAATGAATAGGCGACATTTTCACTCAAATTGTCGAGTAATCTGAGATAGAAATCAAACTACATAATGTACATTATACCTAGAATTACTTCAGATTTCAGCATAGATATGGGAAATCGAGGCCACATCAACTGTTGAGAGATAAACTCGAGTATAATAATACTACGAAATAAAGCAATATGATAGTACTTTAGTGCTGAAAAATTCTGCAAGTTTCGAAAGTTCGACTACTATAAAGTATACCTAACGACTACAAAACTTTTCAAGCATTAATTGTTAAACAACGAATCGAATTACACTATACGTAATATATATACGCCTTTCTACGACCAGTTTTTTTTACCCACTGGTATTACGAACTGGTGAAAATCTAAACTAGTAAACTTGCAAAAACATAAGCTTCGCAAAGCTGCTGGTCTAAAATTCGCAGCTTTCGTCGAATTATATACATCGATAAGACGCTTATGTTATATAAACTTGGTATTGATAAATACAAAGAAGCTCCATATACGATGGGACGGGCTAGCTACGGAGTTATTTTAAAATATCGTTACGTATGTGATAAGGGTGAAGACGATTTTCAGCATTTCTAAATGCTGACATCGAACTTCGACCAATATATGTAAAAAGAAGGTACTCGAGATTACGGAGTCGGCCATATTGGTGAACTATATTTCGCGAAAATATGGTCTACGTTGAGCGAAAGGATATTAGCGATGCGATTTTAGATGATAATGAGGACAGTGAAAAGGCTCGAGGTAATTTCTAAATATTCAAAGGATTCTTACTTTGGTCCTGAGGTCGCTCATCAGCACTTCCTCGGTCCGACATAATTCACCACATCCACAACCCCACTCTTTTCAAACGACAGCGAAAGTCATTGCCATAGGTAAAAAATATAAATTGAACATTTTTTCAAAATAGCGAAAGTGAAAGTTAAAATTTCAGAGAAAATTACTTATGGAAGTGACCGCGTACCAGATATCTCGAGTAGAAACTTTAATGGTGAATAATTCCAGAAATGATGCTTCAACAAGGCGACACGATGGAGTTGACGATGAGTTTCTGCTACTTCTCAATAAATGGACGATGATCTTCCGGCAAAAGCTGCTGTAGTGTTGGGGATGCTGAGATCTGCCAAGATGGTTTCAGAAATTCGATAAAATCTGCAAAATAAACTCGAAGAAAAAAGGATGAAATTAGATGAAGAAGACTCGGATTTCTCGGAAAATTAAAAAAAAAATAAAAATCATGGCTACTCAGTGTTGCCAGATGTTAAACTACCTTAAAAACTGAAAAATACCATCGATGGCTACACTGATGAAAACAGTGATAAAATTTTGATAAACAAAAAGTGATACATTTTTTGACCAGAGAAGCGGGAAAAACTCAATTTGTAAGTATTTAAATTAATTTTTAATTAAAATTAGTTTAATTAGAATATTCAACCGAACAGTACATCGAATAATCTCAACTCAAACTGATAGTTTCTGTTTCTTTCAGATCATCGTTCTGTTCCATCTGCCTGCTCGCTGGATCCTTTTGGCCAAAATACATTCAATTCGAGCATTTTTTTCACCTTTCACGTCGGAAATTAGATGATTTACTATAAGTACAGTCTAAAATTTGGTTAGCTTGCTCGAGAAGACACTAATGAACATCTGGAGCTGTGAGATGCCACCGTAATATTGACCGATTCGTTTAATTAAATGGTGAATTGTGAGTATGATTTTGGGTAAATTCGAATTAAAGATAAGCAAAACACTAAGGAATGTTTGATTTTAGAAATCGAGCAAAATGTCAAGAGGGCAGCCGAGTAAAAAAATACGCCTAGATCGAGAGATCGCTACAACTTCCCGCAATCAAAAAAACGATGACGAATTATGGGGTGATGATGATTTGTGTTTGGATGATGATGTTATGCAACAGATCGAATCACAGGCCCTATCTCAGTTTCAGGTTAGTTTTCGAGTGTTTATTTTCTGCCCTGATGTATCAATGGGATAATTAATTAGCTGTTATGTTTTATTAGATGTCCAGACCGATTCAAACGCAGAATTTTTCAGCCCATCCTCAACGTACGAATAATTACGAAGAACTTGAACAAAAGCTACAAACGAAGCAAGGAGAAGTTGGTAAAATTTTTATATCGTTGAAATGCTGTTTCTGTGTTGATATCTCCCTTTAATCTGTTCGTTTTCATTGCGAATAGGTAACGAATTTACGAATGGAAAACAGCAGAATTACCAAAGAATTCAAAAATCAACTGGACGCTAAAAATGAACTGATAGAAAATCTCAACAAACAGTTACGAGGCAAACAGACTGAACTGGAATTTCAAGTAAATTGTTGTAGTTTTAAGTAATGAAAAAAATCCTCGAATCGTTGATACGTTTAATGAGAAATTCTCTTTTTTTTTGTTCAGAAAGCTGAAATGAAATCTCAAATATGCAGAACACCCAGATCATCAAAGGTGCAGCAAAAAGTGAGCAATGTCTCATTTCACGAACGGTGAGAAATTTTGCAAACTGTCGTCTTAGCTGAATTTCAACTCCAGTTTTTCCTCCTAGATTGACTCTGCCATCTCGTACTTTTAATTTATGTATAAAAATTTATAGAATTAATAACCTCGTTATTTTTTTTACAGGTTCCAGTTCACTCAAGGTAAAGGTCTGGTTAAAGATGGCAAAGTTTTTAATTTCGGAGGCCATTTGAATAAAGGCGATATCCTATTTAAACTCGTACCACGTGCATTTAATGTAAACGAAGTAAATCTCAGTCTTCAAATCGACAGAGGTAAAATATTAAAAATTTCCATGCTCTTTCACTTGAAAAAAACATAATCTGAATAATATTTTGTGAATTTGTTTCAGGAAATAGTTTCGCTTTATTTTTAAATTATTGCCTATTGAAATTGTGCGGATTTACTTCTTTTGATAAACCGAGTGCGAAAGAATTAATAGCCTTGGTAAGGAAATTCTATTTTTGTTTCTCAACGTTCGCGAATACCTACATTGTTTTAATTAAAACCAAACGTGATTTAATTAACAGGTGATGTCGAAAAGTCGTGAAGAACTATCCACCTTTCTGAGAGAATTGGTCGTCTCTGATGAAAAAGATATACACAAATTCTCATCGAGAAACTCGAGAGTGTTTGTTTTATCGAAGACTCGAAAAGACTGTGATGTTAAAACATGTTTGCTTCTAACGAATGCGTAAGTTTCGAAATACTGAAGATTCTTGAGTTGATGACGAATCAGATTATAACATTCATTTCGATCTGTTTAGGAAATGGTTCTCTGAAGAAACAGCAGTCGCAGTTCGTCAAACTATAGCGATGTTAGCGAAATTAATTCAAGTTGAAGAGTCGCTTTTGAGTAGGATGGCTGTGAGAGTGAATAGATCTTACGATAGCAGGTAAATCTCGTCCTTTAAGACCAATCCTAAGTACGAATGTTTAATCTGAGAAATTTCTTTCAATTTTTTCATGTTTCAATCATATCAATGGACCTAATCTAGTAGAGATTCCGAGCAAACTGAATATATCTCCGATCTTATCGAATTGCTGGACAAAATCGTCGGTGAAATTGCTCTTCAGGTATGTAAAGTGCATAGGACATCCTTTAATTTAGAATTTAAATTCACTTTTTGTACCTAAATTGACATATTTGATTAATTTTCAGAAAAAATCCAATCAATTCGAAGGCGTTTATTCTTCCATATTGTATTTTTCTTATATATTTTGTGCTCGTCATAGCTCCAATATTTTAGGCGATAGACAGTGAGTAATTACCTACTTCTCTAGTCAAAATAAGGATCAGACTACGAATTAAATTCATTTTATTCGCTTTCAGTATAACTCATCTGGCGAATATATTGAAAAAAATATTATTCTCGTTGCCTGGATTTGTTGCTGTGCGATATATTGTTAATTTTTTAAACTCGAGTGCTCGGTTCGGTGTTTCTGATCAATTATGTCACAGATCAGGTAGGTAATGAAATTTCAACGCTTTCGTTTTGTATTAATTTCAGTGACGAAATCATTTTTTTCTTTTTTTTTGCAGCTGCTGATACATTTTCGGAGAATTTCACTAGTTTTTCATTTTCCCAAGGTGAGATTGATTCAGTGCTCTTTATTCGTTGGTAGGCTTTTTTTGCCTCTTGTGATATTGAAATTTATCTGTCGATTTTATCGAATGACGTATTTTTGTTACAGATACATGTGCCCTTCAAGTATTATGCGCTCATATAGAAATAATCGAAAAGTCGCCTTATTTTATTAACGTATTCACAACGTGGCTAGTCAAAATGACCACTGCGTGTTCACGACGTATCAGGTGGATGGAAAATCAAACCGATCCTAAACTATGCGAATGTCTTCCAACTTTAGAGCAAATAACGATAAGAATTATGTTACATTGCGTCGAATGGAGTGAGGATCGAAGTAAGTCGAATAATACCGCTGAAATTTATCCATCGGTAGATCAATGTTTATAAAGAACTGATCTGATCTCTTTTTTTCCCCTTTAGATTTAACGTCGACGGAGAAATTATTGCTTAATTCGTCTATCAAACGATGTCCTCGCATATTCAAACAATTCAAATGGCAAGATGACCAGTTCCATATTCACATAGCTAATTGTTCCATAGAATACGAAATGCTGCTATTTCATTTACTACAAATCGTCAAAGACGATGCTACCAAAAGTAATAATTATATAGATTCTTCCTCCACACCCCCCCCCCTCCCGCTTTAAATGCCGAGTAATTAGCTGTCATGAGTTATCTGTGCTTTGTGTGTTTCAGCATTTTTCACCGAAGAAGCGGAATTGTTACGAAGTGATAACAAATTTCAACCACATTCAATCACGAATATTAGAAATCATATTAATTCTGTGCTCGGATTTTCTCCTATCATCGAACTCGAGTCGTATTAAAGAGATTTACCTACAAATTTCGTTGTTATTATTTTCATGGTATAATGTGCAAATAATTCTTGGTAATAGTTTCTTTTGTGTTGAGACTTCCTTAAAGAGAATCTATTCGATCTGATCAGATTTAATACGATCAATCTTGCACGATACACAGATGTACATCAGAATCAGAATGTATGATCTGATCAGTTCTGATGAAAATCTGGTCTGGTCAGATCAAGTTAGATTGGATCCAAGAAATGTCACGATCTGATCCGATCAGATTTGAAGTCAGAACAGTTCTAAACCGATCAAAATTTTTGATCTGATCAGATCAAACTGGAATCAGATCCATTAGTTCTGAACAAATTTGATCTGATCAGGTTTGAACAGATCTAATCCGATCAGAAATTTTGATCCGACCAGATCTGATTGAATCTGGTCTGGTCAGATTGGATCCAAGAAACATCAGGATGTGATCAGATTTGAACAGACCTAATCCTATCACAATTTTTTATCTGACTAGTTCTGATTAAATCTGGTCTGGTGAGATCAAGTCAGATTGGATCCATCAAGAAGTCACCAACCAGTCGAAATAGATGATGTGATCAAGTCCTCAGTCACTTGGATATTCAAGCAACTGCTGACGATAGTTTGACCATATCTGATTTTGAATGAAGTACCAGAGACCTTCTGGAATTATCTTCGATCGTCGAATCAATTGCTAGCGGTTCTCGCTGATTATGGAACAATTTGTACGTAAATTCGATGTTAGAATAAAAAGAAAGACTTCTGACTATGTAAAAAAATGTGAAATTAACTTTATATTCGAATAAAAAAATATCACTATTAGAAAATGGGGAAAATACACTTTAAAAGGAACACGTAAATTATTTCATCACAATATAAAAAAAAAGTCATTATTAAGAAATTAATTTTCGAACTAGTCTTCGTACTTTTGATTAAAGCGAATCAGACTTTCACTCGAGGTACATTATCACAGCTGCGATAATTTGTAGCAGTTTATAATCAGTACAGTTGCGGATCATGTAACACAACTCAGTGCTTAGTTGAACTCGATCGTCGCTGGAAAGGTCGTGCGCTGAAAAAAAGAATTACAAATTAGCTAACACGTTCAAAAAATATCCAACAAAGAGTTTGTGTATACCTTCATCTTCTCCATTTATCAACCATCTATTGTAATCTTCGAGTTTTTTCAACATACTATTATGTTCTTCGTCTAGTAAATTGCTTGGCCGTTTTTTATCGTCATCCTCTCCCATCTGGTCGACGCTACTGCATTTTTGGCTCTCCATGGTATCGTTTGTAGAACTCTCTGAGGAACTAGTTTCCATCCAATCGCGATCCCTAAAACTATACACAACGGTTAACGTTACGTTGATTTCAAAAAATATGTATACTAATTGATACTCACAATGTAACCATAGCAGTTATTAATTTCTCGATCATCTTTAACGTTACAATTCTTCGACTGTGTACCAGCAGTTCACTGGCCTTTCGACAGAGTTCTTCTTTGTCTATAGAGAATGATGTTTCTTTTCCTGCAAAAATTGAAAAGTCACAGTTACCTATCGTCGGCTTAGTGCGGAAAGGTGCCTCGTGAAATTCGTTACTTGACACCTGTGTAAAACGGTCTTTCCACTCTGAGCACCATCTATCAGTCCAAATGTTCAAACCAAAAGTTATGTTACCTCAAGGCACCCTTCCCATCACCTAAGATGCCTTTAGATTTGAACTTGGACTGATAGATGGCGCTCAGTGTGGAAAGGCAGTTTTACACAGGTATCAAGTAACGAATTTCACGAGGCACCTTTCCGCACTTAGCCGACGCAGTATGCTATCGATTTCTCCAAGTTAGGTCTATCATCATCATCGAGTCGTACAACCGCTCGAGAATTCAAATACTGATTTTAAGAAATGATTGATTTCACACTCACTTCTTTTCTTCTGCTTGCGATGATCTGAGTTATGAGGTCTTTTCGACATGACGACCTTTTGGCGGGAAAACCAGCAGGATTTCGTTAAAGTTAGCATTGAATTTAATGTTAGACTAAACTATAAACTGCTACAGAATACCGAAAATTTTAAAATTAATTGAACAAGAATAGGTAGAAATTAGAAATTAGAATCGAGTGAGATGTGTTTGTTATGGTGTGTTATCAATAATGCAATTTGACTATCAGCTATCAGCTCAAAGAATGACCCTGACCTCAGTAATTCACAAACTAAAGAAAGATACAAACTAAATACAAACGAAGTGCCATCATCAAAAAAAGGGAAAAGATAAATTTTATTTTTTTTGGATCCAAGATTTCCAAGAACTGTCACGATCTGATCCGATCAGATTGAAAGTCTGAACAGTTCTAAACAGATCAAATTTTTTGATCTGATCAAATCTAATCTGATCTGGTCTAAGCTGATCATTGATCAAATCAAACTGGATTCAGATCTGATCCATTGGTTCTGAACAAATTTGATCCGATCAGGTTTGAACAGATCTAATCCGATCAGAAATTTTGATCAATCCGGTGTGGTCAGATTGGATCCAAGAAATATCAGGATCTGGTCCAATCATTCACAGATCCCGATCAGTTCTGAACAGACCTAATCCTATCAGAATTTTTCATCTGACCAGTTCTGAGTTCTGATTAAATCTGCTATCTGGTCTGGTTAGATCAAGTCAGATTGGATCTAAGAAAAGTCACGAACTCACGATCAGCTGATCCGATCAGATTTGAAGTCTGAACAGTTCTAATCCGATCAAAACTTTTGATCTGACCAGATCTGATCAAATCGAATTGGATCCAGATCTAATGAAATCCATTCCTTTTTCGCTGGGATTGAAAATGAAATGCACCAACTAAAAAGTGTAGGTACTTAATTGATTCTAATCCTTTGGCCACCATCTCCCTGGAACCTTTTGTGTTCATTGATGGTTTTTTTTCGAATATGTTTTGAAGCAAAATTAAATGGACGAAAAAAAAGCCAATGAAAGAATACACCTATAATGAATTTATTTTAACAATTCTTACAGTTTAATACAAAATTAGGAGTTACAAGCGATACAAACAGAGAAGTGTTGTTTTATCTCTATTTCTCTAGAATGCCGCCCAGAACATGTACGAACGAACCATAGCGTAATCGGTCATTTCTTCGGTGGGGCCTACTGCTGCTACAACGGGTTCTTGATCGTAATAATATTTCATCATAACTTGGTGAATATCTGAAGCTGTTACTCTCTGCATCATGAAAACAGGACAAAACGAGATGAATTAATCACAAAGAAAACGATAACAATCGAGGCATTGGTTTTTCATCCGTCAACAGATTGAGAATCTAGCTCGAGTAGTCATTATTTTTACTTACATCAATACGTTCTTCTAATTCGTGAAGAGGGATCCTTCTGTTATAACACAACATTTGTCTACCGATATCCTCGCATACGGGCGTTGTACCGTCTAATTGCAATAACATACTAGTTTTCAATAAATTCTTTCCTCTTTCAACATCTTGAGGTGTGACTGCGGTACACAGATTTCTGAATTCACCTTGGACGGCGGTCATGAAATCCTAAACACGAGCCAAAATCCATTCATTAGACGAGACACGTGAGTATAAAGACCGAATATCGAGGTGAAAATAGTAAATTAAATTACATCGATGTGTTCTCTGGGCGAAACGAAGTAAATACCCCATAATCCGGTATCTTTGTAACACGTGTTGAAAGCTTGATAGCTCAATGCTTTTCCTTCAGCTCCAGCTCGGGCGATTCGGGAAGCGTTCAACGAACCGATTCCTTGAGTTCTATCCCAAGCGCCGATAATGGTGCTGGCGATCATCAATGGAATGTTATCTGGATCGTTCCATCCGCAACCTTCGACCGCAAAGGCCACATGAGCGAAGGGTATATCGTCGTCTCGGTGTTTCAATTCAGAACCTGGTCATTCGCGTAATAAAATTAAAACCCAATTAAAATAGATAGAAAATATTAATAATAATTAGTTGGTGGTTAAATTTACCAGTGTATCTGCAAGGTTTCATGTTCAGGTTTTCTAAAAGCGGATTATTGGTATCTGCTGGAGGTACATTGAAATGCTGTTCGGCTAATTTAACCAATTGGTCGTGGTCAACTCCGCCAGCACCGGCTAAAACCATACGAGCTGGTTTGTAGAACAAGCTAACGTAATCAACTAGATCCTTTCTCGAAATCGATCTGAAATTAAATCGCAAATAAATCAGTAAAGATTTAATTTTTGCATAATTTCATCGAAATAACATCACGTACTGGATATTTTTAGTCGGTCCTAAAATAGTTCTTCCTAAAGGTGTCTGTTGGTAAGCGGTAGCGTGTAAATAATCGAATACAACTTCTTGCAAATTCGTGTCCACTTCTTGCATTTCACGTAAAATAACGCCTCTTTCGCGTTCGATCTCCGATTCTCCTAAAATAATCCAAATATAACACGTCGTTAAAGATCGTACGAGATTAATACAGTAAAATATACAACACGTGAATTTGCTCGTACCTAATTTAGAATTGAACAGAATATCGGCCAAAATTTCCACAGCTTTGGGAACATCATCCTTCAAACACTTGGCATAAAACACAGTCTGCTCCCGAGAAGTATAAGCGTTCAAATGCGCTCCCATGTTTTCAATTTCCAATTCTAAATCTACTTGCGAACGTTTACCAGTTCCCTGTACAGAAAGAAATCACAATTTATCAACTCGAGAGTTCAGTAAGTATAATTGATAACGTTAAGATTTACTTTGAAAGCCATGTGCTCCAAGAAATGAGCGACACCGTTATTATCTTCGGTTTCCCATCGTGAACCAGCATCGATCCATAAACCAACGGTAGCTGTTGGTGCACCAGAATCTTCGGTGGCTACTTTCAAGCCGCTGCCAAGTTCAGTCACCGTTGTTTGTGGCAAATTCAATAACTTTTCTCTTAATTCGTTGGTGGCTAGATTCGACACACACCTCCATTGCCTACTCAGCTGAAATACAAACAGAAGATACGTTTTAAAACACGCGAACGCATGAAAACGAAGAATTTAATATTCGTCTGCCTCATACCTTAGTAAAGGTCACGAATACGACTTGAAATTGATAAAAGGAATACTTACGTTCAAGACTTTATTTTGTTTGGATAAAGCTCTCAAAGGATACCGCAGATTGACTAGTCGAGATGCCATTTCGATACTTTAAAGATGTAATATAATTAATTCTTCAACTCTAATTTATCCGATAATTTATAAAAATTACAAGATGTTATGCAGACTGGCGGAGTGACAGAGAAAAAAAACGATTGATACATGAGCATACGACGTTCATCCATATAACTGGATGAACACTACGACAAAAAACACCAAACAGAAACCGAAACTAGAATTCAACCAATCACGTTCGACTTTGATAAAACAATAACGTTATTTTCCATCCAGTTTATTTAAAAATATCATAAGTCCATATTTTGATAACGCAGAACTCAAAATTTTTCAGCTGTAGAAAATATTGAGCTGTTTTTTTGAGTTTTGAGCAACAAATAATTAATTATTTGACGTATAAATGCAAAATTTTCAATAACTTAATTGATTTTCCAAGTATGAAAAACAATTAGGAATCAATTAAAGGTGTTAATTACGACTTATACAATCGCTATTCTTCGGTGAATGTACAATATTGATGTGTGGGGATTAATTATTTTTTCACGCTAATTTTTTGTATTTTAAAACAATCTGGATTGTTGTACCGAATATCTAGCTGAGAACTGAACGTAGAAATAATTCATGACTATCGTTTTCCTTCTCTCTAATGCACGTAATGATCGAACGTATTGTATCAATAATTCATAACATTGACTCGATTTCATACATCATCTAATTTGTCGGTGTGTACACAATATACTCTGTATATGTGATGAATTTGTAAACCTGGAACGCAAAACTATCGCTTACATTCCTTACATGCAGTAAGTAAAACCATCAGAATTTTATTTCAAACTCTTCGTAATCCGTATTGCTTCTTATTAACGTTGAATTTCCATTTTCCAGCATCACTTAGTCAGAAATGGAGACCAATCTATACAAACTCAGATCATCATTCGTGAATGTTGCAACTACCTGCCTTTGTTGACTTCCTACCGTATTATAATTAAGTCTATAAAATGCCTAGACGTCGTTTTCTCGGTAAAACGTCCCGAATCGTGGGTCTATGTTCCATCGCTAATTTTATCAACTCGGCCGATCGAGTGATAATGCCCATTGCCATTGTACCTATGGCAGAGCAGTTTCACTGGAGTTTACAGATTCAAGGTTGGATTTTATCTTCGTTCGCTTTCGGATATTTAACCAGCCAGGTGAGGTGCTAAAGACCGAAGAAAATGCTTCTCTAATTTGATAATTTATAATATTCTTGTGTGTGTTTTTGTGTTTCTATACAGATCATAGGAGCTTGTGCTGCTCAGAAGTTTGGAGGAAAATCAGTTTTATTTTTTGCTGTTTGTTTGTGGTCTTTGTCGACAGTAGTGACTCCTATTTTTTCTCATTCGGCGACTGCTTTGATAATTTGTAGGATTATACTTGGTCTTGGAGAAGGTTTAGGTAAATATTAAATGTG
Organism: Planococcus citri; assembly: GCF_950023065.1. Lineage (NCBI taxonomy): Eukaryota > Metazoa > Arthropoda > Insecta > Hemiptera > Pseudococcidae > Planococcus > Planococcus citri. The sequence goes on along the minus strand of NC_088680.1, from coordinate 64,941,753 downwards.
TTTCTTTGTGTATATAGCCTGTGTAGTGATCTGGGTTTTAAATCGATTAATTTTTTTCAGGATTGCCCACGATATATCTCATATTTGCTAATAATATTCCAATCGAAGAACGATCCCGAGCTTTTGGGTATCTTTATGCTGCTGGGTCAATCGGTCAGACGATCGCTTCAGTAGTGAGTAAACTCATTTCACGAGGTACAAAATTAATCGAAAAAACGTATTAACTTCTTGGTGTGTTTTGCAGATATGCCCTCATTTAATGTGGGAAACCAGCTTCTATGTGTTTGGTATTCTAGGAATCATATGGGTATTGTGTTGGTTACTATTTTACAATGAAAGCACTCCGTTGATGGGTAAAGATGAACTTCCCCTCATTACTCCTAAAGTAAGAAAACGTTTGCCATCAGTATGATTAATTATTTGAAGACTATGGTCTGTGTAACCAATATTGTTATTTTCTTGTAGGTCGTTAGTTTTAATATCATGTGGGTGGAATTCTTCCGGCATTGGGCTCTTTGGGCCATTTATATAGCGCAATTTTCGATGAATTGGTCCACATATATCATAATGCAATGGTTACCTACATATCTGTCTCGATATTTGGGCGCTAATAAAGAAAGCATCAGTTTCACCGCCGCACCTTACATCATGAATTCACTAGTTGGAGTTGGTAAGTCAGCAATAAAATAAATACTTCGTCTTTCATAATTTTAGAGTACATGTTTGTGATCAAAATGTGGTTTTCTTTTTCAAAAAGGTGCCGGCCATTTTGCGGATGCGTTAATTAGTCGTCGATGGACGGTGCTTTCAGTCCGCCGTTTAATGACTGGAATCGGTCTTGTTGGTCCTGGTTTGTTTCTGTTGGCATTCTGTACTATGGACAATTTACTAGCGGCAGTTTTGTACGTTGAAGTTGAAGCTCTAAATTAATTTCATGATGTATCGCTTGTATTGACTTTTATCTTTGACTTCCTAGATTCGTCTCGATTTCAATGGGATTCTGCGCCTGTAATTCAGCCGGCCATCTGAGTAATCACGCAGATATTGCGCCAAACCACGCCGGAGTTACGTTTGCCATATCTAATACAATCGTAAGAGAATGATACCTTAACTCTACAGCAATTACCGTACAATTGGTATAGCTTTAATGTGCTCATTTGATGTTAAATAGGCTACAGTACCTGGGATACTAAGTGGCCCCGTCACAGCTGAATTGGTCACAGCATCACACGGCAGATGGTTTCCTGTTTTTGTTCTGGCTGCAGCCGTGAATTTCACCGGCGCCATTATCTATTACAGCCAGAGTTCTGCTTCTCAAGTTCTGTGATAAAAAAAAGGTGCGACAGGGGAGAGTGGAAATGAGGAGAAATAAATGATGCTAAGTCATTTTATTTACATTGTTCCGTTTTCGTTGATTTATTTATTTTATTAAACGTTTTTATCGCGAATACACATTGTTGTTTTTCGTAATGTATTTTGTAGGTAATTGAAAATAAAATTAATCACGTTTTCATTGACGTTGTAGTGTCTGAGAGATGGAATTCACCATCTTTAAATACTCATTTAACTAAAATACGATACAGGGTACTCGTAGAACCCACAATATTACAGAAATTGTCCTGTGAAGCTCTTGGTTTGATCATTAAATTTGATCTGGAGAGATCAAAGTGGATCTAGGGAGTATCTGGATCTGATCTGATCAAAGAAGAACAGTCAGAACCGGTCTTATCAGATCAGATTCAATCAGGGTTTCCTTTCTCCTGTTGGATCTGACAAGACTTGGGATTAGGTCTGGTCGAATCGAATTGGAATTTTGTCTGATATGATCAGATTCAGATTCAATCATTTTCAGATGGGCTATTTCAGATTCCAGAACCCAATAACCAAACGCCAACATGAATAATTTCAATCATCTCTCATAGGATTTCCCAAACTGATCAACGTTCATTACTCATTAGGCACTGAAATACCTAATACCTAATTAATAATTAATTAAATAGATACAAAAATGTCCAGTTCGATGATGGCACATTCTTTGTATATTTAATTTTGTAAATATACCCTATACCCAAAGACTCCCCCCTTACCCTCCCTCCCGATTCCTATCATGAGTGATAAGAAGAATGGAGATGATTAATATGTACTTTCAAATTTCCGGCGATGTCTCTAGTCCAGTTTACCGGTTCAATTAATCTTTAAGGAGTTGAATGTAAGTCTCCATCTCATATATTCGAGTCTAATGTAGTAATATCTCAATTCATTGTTTTTAATTTAATCCTATTCTTCAGCATGGGTGTAAAAGGCTTATGGACGATATTGGCTCCCACCGCTCAGAAAAAAGCACTATGGGAACTGAAAGATCAAACGGTAGCAATCGATTTGAGCGGATGGATATGCGAAAACCAGTTAATAGACAACTTCAACGCCAATCTCTACCTAAGGTATCTGGTTTAAGAAGGAACCATTTTCAAGTCTCAATATTGATATCATTCGATGAAATTAACGTCTTATTTGTCGGCAAATGTTGGCAGGAATTTATTTTTTCGCACCTCGTACATGTTATTGGTTGGAATCAAACCTATATTCATACTGGAAGGTAAAGCACCCACTTTGAAGCACAGCACGATTGAGCGAAGAAGAATTCTCAGTGGATCCTCTACCGTTTCGGATGAAAACTCTAAGAAAAATCGAGGCAATAGGTCGCGTTTAAATTCCATGCAAAAGCAGGTATTACCTTTTCAAATATGGTAATTTTATACTGAAAAATATCGAGAATACTTTCGAAATAATTTATGTAAATTCAATGTATTCAACAGTGTGAAGATTTACTGAAATCCATCGGTGTGTCTTGTTACTATAGCGAAGGAGAAGCAGAAGCTTTATGTGCTTTGTTAAATAAAGAAAATGTGAGTAAAATATCGCATCTATAATATCTTCATTCGAGTTGAAAATTATGCTTCTAATTCTACGTTTTGCTGATCTAAATACGAGCAGTACGTGTATCATCGAAATGGACCAAAATACACACAGATTTCTAACATATGATCACTATTACCTTACAGATCGTAGATGCTGTAATAAGTCAAGACAGCGATTGTTTTCTTTACGGAGCCAAAACTGTTTATAGAAATTTTACCATCGGATCATGCGGTGGCAGTGTAGAAGTGTATACTCTATCGTCGATCGAAAAGAAATTATCCCTCGGTCGTAATAAGTTGATTGCTCTATCACTGTTGTGCGGATGCGATTACAACGATAGTGGAATTTTGGGAATTGGTAAAGAATCTGCGTTGAAATACCTCTCCATGTGTACAGATTCTGAGGTTTTAACACGGTAAGATTTATCACCAGTGGCATCGTTGCTGTTAACTTCAACCGTTCTATTTTCTGTTCTTTTTTCAGCCTTTCTTCTTGGCGTTCGAGTTACTCGTCTGTGGTTCAAAGCAATTCAAATGTAACGTCGTAAGTACAAACTTTTGTGAGCTGGTGGATCATCTACCGCAGCTACGATCGTAATTAATTACTCGTTTTATCGAAGATAACGCTGGTGAATCAAGCTACATTGATTGTGTTCGTTAATATTACGCAGACTATCGAAATTAGAATGGAATTTGGTACGAAAAGCGTTGCAGAATCCAGAGTTTCCCTTTTTGGAAGTACAGAAAGAATTTTTAGAAAATCAAAGTACCATTAAAGGCGACGTCATTTTCGAATGGAAGCAACCAAATATTAAACATTTTGTGGTAAGACTCCGTATTCAAATACTAAGTTCATTATACACAGTCGTGAGCGTAGATACAACTATTACAATATGTTGCAGATGCTGACTGAAAGATTACTAGGCTGGAATACGAACTATTCGTTGGAAAAATGTGTACCACTTCTGAGTCGATGGCATCTTCTCTACGATAATTCTTCGAAAGAAAACATCGCCGGTTCTATACAACTAGAACGTGTTGTCAAAAAACGAACTTTACGTAATGTACCATCTTACGAAGTCAAATGGAAGGATTTTGAAACTACGACGATAGAACCATACTGTATTTTTAGAGTTAAATACGAAAACGCAGTGCAAGATTACGAAAGCACGAAGAAGAAAACTAATAAAAGCAAGAAAACCAAGAAAAGTAAGAGCAAGTTGTCACTGCTGTGTAATTTTAAAGCATTTGATCTCGAATTTGAACTAACATTCTGTTTTATTTATTGTTCCATTAGAAGAACCGGAGAACTTTATGTTCGAATGTGACCAACAAGTCGAAATAGACGATGTGATCAACAACCTCAGTCACTTGGACATTCAAGCAACTGCTGATGATAGTTTGACCGTATCGGATTTCGAATGCAGTGCCAGAGACCTTTTGGAATTATCTTCGATCGTCGAATCAATTGCTAGCGGTTCTCGCTGAATGTGAAACATAATTCGTACGAATGTAAATTCGATGTTGGAATTATAAAAAAGAAATACTTCTGATTATCTAAAAAAAAATGTGAAATTAATTTTATATTCGAATAAAAAAAATATAAATGTTTCTTTCTCTGCAACATTGAAAAGTCAGAGGGTTATCCTCGTATTTTCGATTTCTCCAAGCTCCAAATTCAAATTCACACTTCTTTTCTTCCGTTCGCGATGATCCGAGTTTGAACTTTGAAAGTCTTGGTCTTTTCGACACGGCGACTTCAACCTTTCGGTGGAAAAAAGAGGACTTGGTTACAGTCAACAATATGAAGATGCTGTTTTTTCATTTCGACTAAATTATAAACTGTTGGTGAAACATGAAAATTTTGAAATTCAACAAGAATAGAGTGAGATGAGATTTAGATGAGATGTATCTGATTTTGTTGATTTGAAATTTGAATTTGAAAATTGAAAAATTTGAATCTCGCCGCTTCCAGACGCGGGAGATTCAAACCAGTTATAAACCAACCAATCAGATCAGAGAATTTCTGATAAGGAGTTAGTTTCACTGCAGCCCGTTCAGATAGAGCAACGCTCCTCAACCACGCGCCTGATAGTTCTTTATAAAATTTTTATTTTTAAAAATAATTTTAAATGGAGTTGTCATTGCCTTTAATTTGACGTTGTCATTTTCATTTTCGTAGATTTTATTTTGGTATGTTTGTTGTGAATTGTCTCTTCTGTTTTCACTTTCATAAAGTTCGACTTCAAAGTTCAAACTGATCGTAAAAGTAAGATCTAAATCCTCCGGCTTTCGCCATCCTGGTCCTACGAAAATCAAAGATTTCAGCTTGAATTCGATGACTGTTTGAGAAGCTCTGGAAACACTATAACAGGTAATTCTGTAACCTTTTGGCTTTTATATGTATACTAGTACCCTAAGATACCTAAGTATGAATGTTCAATTACTCAAATCTCAGCACTTGAGCACGTGATGGAGAAATTTTACCTTCTCACTTCGTTCATAGAATTTGTAGTCGTAATAATTGTTTCTTATCTCACGTCTGTCGAGTGTAAGAACTATTTACTGTGAAATGTGAACCAACTTACTAATAGTTTTCGTGTAAATTTCAGGTTGTGTCGGAAGAAATTCAATACTTACTTGCTCAACCACTATAAGTAGTACCTTTCGTTTGTATTTTCACACGAGATGGCCGATTTTTTGACGAAAATTGACGTACGAAAAAAATCTCTACTGCCTTTTCAACGACGACGAACCACAATCAGATGTTGTCCTAGCAGCTTTAAATCCAAATGACGACGATATGGAACAAAACTGGCGTAAGTGAAAAATGAACTTCAAAACTGTTATGTATCTAATCTGACATTCATTCGGTGATTCTTAATATTCTGCGTCAAGAAACAAGGACACAAATAGCGTAGAAAACTTCATTTCCATTCCGTTTTTGCGAATCGCTGTGAAAAAACCAATTGTACGTCGTAATTGACAATTTAATTCAACTATGATTTCTATTGTTTCATCGATAGTGTAGATAGATTTGTATCTGTAGCTGCCACAAACTACGAAGTTTAATTATCCCTCATAGAAAATCGTTATCGTTACTAGTGTTTTCCAAGAACAACTAATGTTTCCTAAAAAATTACTACCGATTCCTAAAACATTAGTAGTGAAGGTAGCAACCTTTGATAATATATATTGTACTAATCAAAAGTAGCGAGAGCGATGTTACTAGCGACCGGTATGACGCTACAATTGTGAATGAGCCAACGTTACTAGTGATTGAGCTGACACTAATAGCAACTGAACTGATGCAACTAACATTTAATTTAATGCAATTGAAATAGCATCTAAAAGTAAATTCTCAGAGAAAAGTGCTAGCAGTGATCTGATCTCTCATGACTGTCAGCATTTCCAAAAAAGTTGCTAACTGAAATAATGAATTAAGCTGCAAAACTATTTATTACTTCCCTGGGTGAAATAAAATGTGGTCTCTGAATGAGAATCACTTTGAAATGCAAAAACAAAAAATGAATTAGTACATAGTATTTACATAGGTACCTATTACAAAAAAAAGAAAAATGAAACTTACTTACTCGCTAAAGAAAATTTAATATTGAATTCCCTAAATATTTCCAACTTGTGGAACGAAAATACAAAATTAGTTAAGATTTTAAAAGAATCAAAATAACCATCATTACTCTATCTCGTTCGTAGGTACCTGTAAAAAATACGTAGAGAAACAACAACAACAACAACAATCATATTGAATTTATTCAACAAGATTCAAATATTCAAAATAACATACTAATATGAATAAAAAGAGAAATTATACTCGAAACAAATAGGTAGAATAAATGGGAAATTTTGGTAAAGTAAATAAGTATGAAATTTGAGAATTTAAACGAATGTATAAGAAATGAATCGAAATCTAAATTGGGTAATTATACAAATATTTTATATACGAATCAAAATTGAGAACAAAGGCTTTGAGTTAGATCCAGGTTTCGAACCGCGGCTCGGAGCATCGACGAATACAACACCACATATAAAATTTCACGAATCAATTAACCTGTAAAAAGATGATTTTCAGCAATAGGCTGGTAAGTCACTAACTACCTATCCAAATATTCCTAAGTTTCCTATACCTACAACCTTTAGCGCCTAAAAGTCACCTGTCTAACCGAAATAAAGCTCCTTATTAGCATCCTTAAAGTTCTAGAAGATCAAATCGAATAAGTATAACAAGAAATCTACGTGTCTGAGACCATGAACATATTTAGTAGGTAGGTACTGACCTATCTAAATGGTTCAGAGTCGATCAAACACGAGACAATTTGCTCGGAGGATAATGTAGGTACTGCAGGCATCGCAAGTGGTCATTTTAATAATGACTTGGTCATTTTTTTCAATCTTGGTCATTAAAAGTCATTTTTTTCGAGAAAGTCATTTTTAGGTCCTTATTTTCATGGTTTTCCCTCGTCTTAATTTTTTTTTTTTAATTTTACACAAAAAAAAAGAAAAATGTAACAGTTATTCCAAATATTTCATCATTTTTTTCTATTTTCATACTTTAATGGAAATTGATGTTACTATTAGTTGTTAGTTTCATGAAAATATTCCAAATAAAAATACAATAAAAGCTCGTTATAACGCTGATTTTCTCTGGTCCCTAGACAACACCATTTAAACCAATGTAAAATTATTCGCGATATAATGCTCATGAGCGATTATAAATCGCGTTTTAACGCTCCAAAATTTAAGAAAAATCACATTTTTAAAATGATTTTGACAACATAAAACCAATTTTTTGTGACAAAAAAGCTTACTTTCATGTAAAAAATTCTCACTTTCTGAAAATTTCGGCCGCAAGAACAGTTTTTTTGTGCAATTTTTACAGTTTTGATTTTAGAAACAGTAAAAAAAAACTTATATGGCAAAATTTTGCAACAGTTGCAGTTATACAAACAAGTAAAATTACTTTCGATTTTGGCCAGAAAAAGTAAGATTTTTCAATAACCTTATCAAACTTTAATAGAAGCTTGATTACAATTCTTACAAAAAAGGCAGTTAAGTATCTAGAATTTTTACAAAAGAGTAGAGTTCTAAATTTTTTGTCATAATCTTGAGAAAAAAACTGAAAAGTGAAATTTTTCAAAACTTTGGTAAGCTATATTGATTACTTTTTAGTTTTTTGGAAATTTTTGAACAAGAATGCAAGGCTTTCTGAAAATTTTGACCACAGAAAACAATTTTGTAAAACTGACATTACTATATTCATTTATTATTTATAGCAGACCTCAAAATCAAAGTAAAATTTCAGATTTTTTTCATTTTCAATTGGAACAGCTGTTCAAATTCAAAATGAAGTTCACGTTTTCACTTCTTTTATTACGCTCTTTTTGCTTTAAAACGAAAAAGAATTCGCGGTATTACGCTCATCAGGGTTAAAACGAGACTTTTGCTTATAACGCATTTTGGCTTATAACGCTCTTTTTTTTTGATCAATTGAAGAGCGTTATAACGAGCTTTTACTGTAATTTCAAAGCTTTTTTGCCGCGTACATTTTTAGCTTGAAATGTTATCAGTTCATAGCCAATAAAATGAATTGTGTTGGTTGATATAGGGTCTAAACATCTAGAAATCGAAAATATTAAGGTCATTTTTTAGTCATTTTTTTGGTGAAAAAAGGTCATTAAAGTCATTATTTTTTTTCAAAATTCAATTGCGATGCCTGGTACTGTAGAAAGTACCTACATTCACTCCTGAGACTTATAATCGTCTTGTACTGGAAATAAAACGAAATGGAAAAAGTGTGAATCGAAATATACAACGAAATTATCCCTAACAAAGACAAAGACAAAGACACCTACGACTACAGTAAGATGCAATATTGAAAGTAAGAAATTTTACGAATAAAAAGAATAGCGAATAGGTAAAAAATTGCCACTGCTATATATATCTACGAAAGCAAAAGCAAAGCATCGAAATGTAATTTAAAAGGAAAATTGAAGAAGGTAATTATTGTGTGACTTACAGTATTTAAAGCACCTCCGCCGCCATTACCAATATTACCGATATCACCGTCATCATCAGCCATAATTACTCGTGAATAAACAATTTTTAATAAAGATTAAAAAGTTTAAAACGGGATAAAAATGACTAGATTCGAAATAATAAAAGATGAAATAAAAATGGTAAAATTCTAACTTGAGAAATATTTAAAACGCACGACGCGAATATAGCACATCTTCAGCTTGCGAGATTAAAATAGACAAAAGCCTCGAGGTCTCGTAGAAGTTGCCTTTGATGGCGTATACTCAATTCATCCCTCCTCTTGAGACTTTTGAATACAAAGAAGTCTCAAGACCGAGGATGAATTAAACATAAAAACTTGAACCTACCTAATCCAAAGAGAAGTAGGTTTAGGCTCGTGACGTCACGCGTCATCGAACGAATTGAATCGTTATAATATGAACGAAAGGGACTCTGTGGTTTTTACACAGAGTTGAAAATTATCGATGAGTCGATTATAAATTTTCAACACTCGCATTGCCCAATCGTTGAAAGTTACGAATATGTTGATTCATAATTTTCAACAATACTGGAGGGTCAGGAGACACCTCGCATTCCGCCATGCTCTCTCATGCTCTTGCGTCAGACGTATGGTGAAAGGTGGCGTTACGTAGGCCTTATCCGCAATTATAAATGCCTGCTGTTCGGAAGATAAATTTGACAAATTACCTTTCAAGAGGTTTAAAAGTTGCTGTTGAACCTGTTTGTTTATAAGTTTCTGAATTTCAGGAGTAATTATTACAGGGTTTTCTTGGTCTCTAGGCAATTTATCATCTCCACCACCTGATGGATGTCCATTCTTGGATCGCGTCATGTTGAGTAGATTTTTAAAGATTTTTAACAGGAGAATAAAATAAATCAACAGGATTTTATAAGACGTTTATTTTACTTTATTTTTATTTGAATTTTTCTTCAATTCTAGATGTACGTTACTCCTATTCTGAAAAAAATGAATAAAATAAACACACAAATTCAAAAGAAAAATTTCAGACACAAATATTTACCCTTTTTCTCAAATCAAAATCCCCCCTCCCAAACAAAAAAAGCAAAATTCAAACTTTATTGCTACTGGCCTTTTTTTCTCTCTCCCTGTAAAATATTAAATAATCACTTCCCTAAATTTTCCTACAAGAAGGCAGACAAAGAATTATTTCCCTAACTATGAGTACGAGCCAAAGATAATATGAACAAAAATTGCCTTCGTTTGAGTCTATAGTACCTATATTGGTAAATGAAAACATAACATGAGAAATAAACCATTTATAAATGTATTTATTAAAATTGATTATATTCAAATTGAATTAAAACAATACATATAAAGTATTGAAAGAAATAGGTAATAATACGAGTAAAATATTTTAGAACACAAATATGTACTAAAAATTGGCTATAAAAATACTAGGAAAAAGCTCCAACGACTCGACTTGACCCAACTACTCCAAATTGGATGAATATGAATTTTAAAGACTATTTCCCTGTAACTGAAAAGTACAAAAAGTTCAAACCTACGGGTTTGAGTACTATAAATAACTATTAATCAAAAGACACCTAAAAGAAACCTCAAAATGAAATAAGACCCTAATTGACTACTTATCTACCAAGAATGACGATATTTGAAGAAAATCGAATGAAAGTTTATAAAATATGATGAAATAATAAAGACTAGACACCTACCCAGCTATAATGAATAAGAAGCATAAAAAAATGCCACTGCAAATTGAATTTTATAAATTTAATAAGCAAATGCGAAGCGTATAAAAAATATTGAATAAAATAGAAGTTTAAAAATGAAAATGATCGAAGACTTACATAACTAGGCTGGTTGTCTTCGCCACCTAAACCACCACCACCGAGATCATCTTGACCATTATCGTGAATGGACATTTTATTCTTAGATATTTAACACATCAAATAAGTGGATAATCGTGAAAGTTTGAAAAAGTACATGAATATCAAAGTTCAAAAATTGCCGCTATATCGCGTAATAAAATTTGTTGTGAGAAATAGTGAGAAAGAATTTTAATAAAGAGAAAATAATAAGCTGTTAAGAACACAACGACTAGATGCGAATATTTTGACATATAAAGAACAGAAGCTAGGAGAATTGTTAGAAATTTCACTCTGTGGCGTATTTCAACATTTCCCCTTCCTTGAACCTTTTTGAGACAAAGATTTGCCTGAAGTGGATGGCCAGTTGGGGATGAAGATTCTTTGTATATTTGTTGAATCTTTATCCTACCAAACTGGGCCAGGGGGAAGTAGAAAGGTAGTTAATAAGTTTGTGACGTTATTCACGTCTAAACGAATGTTCAGTGAGAATGACAAACAAACAATTCACTCTATGTGATATTTTCATTTCATTTCACAATTTTCAACACTCATTGCCCAATGGAGCCGCGTTTTCCCCTTTGGATCCCAGTATTCTTAGATTACTCTCTGCTCTCCTCCAACTATAGTAAGTAACTGAATATTGGAAAAAAATATGAAGCTAAAAAAAATCTGGGTAAAATGAGAAAATAAAACAAAACAAAAACAGAAAGAATAAAAAAAACAAAACAGCACAACATTCTTACCCCTGTTTGGCCAATTTGATCCTCTTCAACAGCAGGCTCGATTTCAGCTTCTGACAGTGTTGAAGGCCTATTCACAGGCTAAATCTTGTACTGCCTCTTCTCCCCCTTCCAATTCCATGGGCTCTTCACCCTCAGCAGGCTCAGGCCCCATTGGCTGCGGAACAATAACATTGGTTGATGAGTACTCTGGAGGGTCAGGAGACTAGGCATTCCTCCATGGCCTCCAATTCTGAAAAAAATTAATAAAATAAATGTACAAGTTCAAACAAAAATTTTGGACCCAAATATTTACCCTTCTTCTTAAATCAAAATCCCCCTCCCAAACAAAAAAAGGGAAATTCAAACTTTTTTTTCTCTCCCCTGCATTTTTTTTGTGTCAAAACAAACAAAAAAAGAGAAGTTCCAATTTTTTCCTCAACAGAATTCATTCTCTTTTCTCTCAAAACTATGAAACTCCAAATTCAAATTCACCTATTTTTCCCTCACCCAAAAAGGAAATCCAACTTTTGTTTTCATTACAAGAAACAATATATTCAAAAAATGTATTTGAATGATGCATAAGTAATTAAGTAGGTATTCTAATTTTTTTGCAAAAGAAATCCTAAAATTGATCAATATTTCTCAAAAATCAAATCTGATATAAGTATTCATGAAATTTTTTTCTCCAATTCAATTTCAAAAAAGAAAGAGTTATGCAGACTTTGTAAAACTCAGAAACAAAAAAAAAATACTTACAAAAATTTTAAGTAAAATACCTACTGTAAAGTGTTCAGGCACTGCTTATGCTGTAGTGAAGCATCCACTTCCGCATCTAACAACTCAAGAATATTATTATTCCTTAGGAGATCATCAAGGTTAATAACTGCTTCCATTATAAGTCTACAAAAAAAAAAAAAAATTGAAAACTGCTGGAAATGAAGAATCACAAGATCAATACCTCTGAACAGAATCAATCTTTTATGCTGAAGAATTTTAGACTTCAATGCGATGACTTAAAAACAAAGCTTTAATTTATTGAATAGGTTATCAAACCATCACAATAAGTACGAGTCACGAACTAACATTCAAATCCTAAGAAAAATCATGTTTCATTGTTGCTACACTTAGCACAACAAATGAAAAAATGAATATTAGAATAGCAGCGGCTGACTGGTCCCTTTTATTTTGAATAAAAGTAATAATAATACGATTAAAGTACCTATATTACTGAGCAGTGTTATAGATACAAGAATCACAAACCTACATTCAATGGGCCGAAAATTTGTCGTATTTTTGTCTTCTATTTAGCACCCTCCCCTCACTGGTACTTTCAAGGTGCGATATTATGTAACAGATGTTTGGGGAGGAGACATTCCTTTTTCGGAAAATTGAGTATAAAATTGAATAGACCTAATCATTTTAAAAATATACAAATTAATTGTATAAATTATTGTGTAACTCGCGAAATCACTTAAGTATAAAGGTTGAAGCGAGGATAATTTTAAATAAAATAAATAAATAAAAATGGGTGTTTGAGTGCATTTGGTATGATTTTGATTTGCCAGACGAAATTTTTTAGAAGTTAAATTTTGATAAACAAATTCGAACTTACCTGAGATTGTTCAAATGCCCCAATTTAATTTGAAAATGTGTAAGTAAATTTTAATGTTAAATTTGGTGACAGATGGATTTCCGTGCCTTTTTCACGATGTAAGGAAGTTTTTCAACTAGGGGGTGAAATCTTGAACCACATCGCTACCTGTGTAAGTACCCTGAATTTTATTGCATAAAGGGTTCAAAATTTTTGCTAATCTGGCGCTGGCTTGATTTTGACGCCAAGCACACGTGATTGGTCAATGTACTTGTACTTGGTAGTTTTTCTGCTCTGGAATTTGTATTTTTAAGGATTTATTGCACCCCACCCCCCATGTCAATCCTCAGGAACAACTTTTTTCTTGAAGGCAGAGTCCTACGGAACACTTCTAGACCTTGTCCTAAAAAAGTGGCCCTACTTACAAAATGGCGGCCATTTTGATTGGCAGGTCAGTCAATCTCGGAGAGTATGGTGCGAAGTGTCAGTTCATCTAATCCAACAAGGTGTTCATACACTCTGCCCATCCATGGTGAGTGTTCCAGTATGAATTTCCACTGGAAATCGTGAGTGTAGGTAGTTTTGAAGAATTTGCTAACTGCGGCGCATTATCACTTACAATTAGCGTAGGAATGGATCGTCTGGCAATGACTCGGCGTAATGCGAATAAATTGTATATTTTTGATGCTGTTCCATTCGCTATGGAATAGATCGAATAAAGAGCATAAAAAATGCCACTGCAAATTGAATTTTATAAATTTAATAAGCCAAAGCTAAGCGTATAAAAAATACTGAATAAAATAAAAGTTTAAAAATAAAAATGATCAACCTTCCTTGAACCTTTTTAGACAAAGAATTTGCCTAAAGTGGATGACCAGTTGGGGATGAAGATTCTCTGTATATTGTTGAATCTTTATCCTGCCAAACTAGGCTGGAGGGAAGTAGAAAGGTCCCAGTATTCGTGGGTCACCCTCTGCTCTCCTCCAACTATAGTCAACTGGGAGTGGAATGCCTGGTGTGCTTTATTTGTTCGAGTGTCTCTGCCATACACAGATATTCACTCTACTCCAATATCTAAAACACCAATTTATTGTAAAAATTAGGAAACTTGTCATTACCTTTTCAGGTATACTGTTATTTTTGAAAACACACTTTCAATCCAATATCTTTGGACATAATTGATGAATTCTAGAACCTGTGGTGTATTTATGTTGTGTACATCTGCATACAACTCTACCACATCTAACCCTTCTACTATTCTATTTGCAGGAAGTAGGGACAAAGCTTGAACTCTTTTCACTAAAGATTCTACTGCATCATTTGCTACAACTACAGGCTGGAGGCCAAGCTTCCACATTTCTTTCTCAGTCGCCAGAAATATATACCTATACCTACATAATTAATTAAATGAAGTAATAATTACGTTCGTGAAGTGGAACTAACACCCTTGAAGCAAAGCATTTGGAAATGTTGCATTAATAGTGGCAGCAGAACCAGTTTCAAAATGTACAATTGAAAAATCTGGATTCCAGTTTGGGAACCATAATTTAAGGTGATTAAAAATCCATATATGAGGCCACTAGAATCAAATCTCTACTTCTCCATTTTCGAACTTTTTGAGAAAAACGCAAAAAACCTCCCTAGCATTTATCGTAACATAAAATACCGAGGTAATATGTCTAATATTTTTGTACCAACAAGACGATAGTGACCCACATGTTTGTTTTACCCTACGCGTTGCCGTAAGAGTTCCTGGGCAGTTTGAAGTTAGGAGAAGTTAAGTTTTGTCTCCAACCATACACTTTTTACATCGTTTTAGGGCACTTAATCAAAAATTTTTCTAGTAATATGGTGCTAAAAGTTGAAGAAAGCTTGGAAAGTTTGAGAAATTAAAATAATATTGCATTTTTGACCATTCATTTGGAAATTGAAATTATTTTCCTTTTTTTTCAAAGTAAAAAAAAATAATTTTTGTTAATAAAAATGAAAGGTGTTTTTTGGGGGAAGGGTCCTCACTTGATGAATTTATTCAATTTCAAGCCTAATTTCAAGGCATAACACTAGTGTTTCATTCGAAATCCGCCAGGTTCGTTTGAAAACTCGACTTCTCCATTAAAAAAGTAGAGTTTTGATTCTAACCCCTAACTTTACACGCTGTTTTACCATACTTCCTTGACCGAAATTCAAATGTTGACATTTTCATCAGATGCGGGACATGTTGTAGTATACCAAACCATGCTTAACTCATTTTCGAAAAAAAGTGGAGAAGTAGACATTTGATTCTATAGGCCTCATATGATGCCACAGTTTTATTAGCCATCAGGTAGTATGCAATTGAGCTATCAATGCTTCGAATCGAAAAAATGATGAGAATCTAGAACCAAAACTATTCAGCATGCTGAGTAACATTGAATTTTATACAATCACATACTTTTTCTTTCAGTGGGTCTAGGTAAGTAACAACTTGCATGAAGATCGGGGAAGTACAGGGTGTTCCAGAATAACCTTTCACATTTTGGTGAGCACTGATCTGCGTTCAAATGGTGTTAGGGGAATGGTAAAAGCGGTTCCAGGTAGCCAACACATGCCGAATTATGTTTCAGTATTAATTTTTTACCATGGAGAAGTGGACGGCTGTGCAGCGCGCTTTTATTGTAAAGGCCTTTTTCAAAAATAATGACTCTTACATTAGTGCAATTCGTGCCTTCCGCAAACATTTTAAACTTACCGGTAAAAGTGAAGTGCCATCGAGGCCAACAGTGAAATTATGGGTAAAAAACTTCGAGAAAACCGCTCATGCTTGTAAAAATAAGCCTACAGGTCGGAAAAGATCAGTAAGAACGCCAGAAACAACGGACCGAGTAAGGCATTCAGTACAGACTACCCCTACCACTTCAATACGTAAACGAGCGTTAAATTTAAAAATCAAACCAACTTCTCTGCAACGAATTTTATCTGAAGACCTCAGTTTCCATCCATATAAGATTTTAATCATTCAAAAGTTACAAAAAACTGATTTTGTGAGAAGAAAATCATTTGCCGAGGATATGCTTACAAGAATTGATACTGGTGAGATTCCATTGAACTCGTTACTCTTTACTGATGAAGCTCATTTTTATCTAAACGGTGATGTGAATAAACAAAATATGCGCTACTGGTCGACAGAGAATCCGATGATAATACACGAGAAACCTCTACACTCCGCTAAGTTGACTGTTTGGATGGGCGTGGCTAAATTCGGTATAGTGGGACCGTATGTGTTTGATGAAACGGTGAACGGTGAGAGGTATCGCAAAATGTTAAACGAGTTTCTCATTCCTGAATTGAAACGCAGACACAAGTATAGAGTTACTTGGTTCCAACAGGATGGCGCTACCTGTCATTCCGCAACGGACACGATTTCTTTATTGCGTGAGCATTTTGGTCATCGAATAATTTCGCTGAACACAGAAATTTCATGGCCACCTCGATCCCCTGATTTTTCAGCATGTGATTTTTTTTTATGGGGTTACCTCAAGTCAAAAGTATATCAAGATGATCCTAGGACTCTGAAACAGCTCCTAGATAATATTATTCGTGAATCAAGACTGATTAGAAGAGAAATGCTCAACAAAGTGTTCAATAATTTTAAAAAACGTTTGGTCGATTGTGTCAAAAATGATGGAAAACATCTTGGTGGAATAATTTTTAAAACTTAATTTATAATGAAAACTCAAATATATGGTCTAAAAACGGCACATTTCTACTTCATTTTGGTTATAAAAAAATTTCCGTAACCATTTTTCTCTCAGAGCTACTAATAAAACAAAAGTGAAAGGTTATTCTGGAACACCCTGTAGGTCATTACAGCTTCAAAAAATATCAAATCTGATGCTATAAAAATTCAGTCATACTACAAATTTTCACTTTAATTAGTTCATAAAATACCTTGCTGTTTGTTTCCTTCATTTTTCTAGTGAATTTATTGAAATAGGTAGTAGGTAGGTAGGTACCTACTAGTTGAAAGGTATTCAGAAAGTGAAATAATTTGTCCCACTGCATTTACACATACATATTTGAGTTGTGAGAGTATTATTTATTTCAGAGGGCTTGCTCTATCAATGATATGTGAGAAAGATGAATTTTTATTCATCAGAGGAGGTTATATTCACGCCAATTACTTAGAGCAATCAACAGCTGGAATACACATTTCCTGGTACTGACCTCTAACTATAGCAAGTAAATTCAACAGATTTGAACATACCTACTAGGAATTTAGATAAATAGTAAAATTACATTTAAAAATTAATTACTAACTCAATTTTTTCATCAGGTTATGTTCTCATGTAGTTCACTAAATTTACATTCATTCATAATCATAACTTCAATAACATGAATGTACATTATTATTTACAATATTTCCATTTATTTTAATTTATAACACATGATCGCATCAGTCATCAGTGTCATCACCTTTTCTCCACACTTGTCATATTCTACTCATAAAATGTATTAATTGTGGTTCAGTAATGTTTTACATCGCAATCAATTACTCCACCATGTACTGTCTTTCTAAAATACCATGTTAAAAATTAAATAATTTGGGAATTTTTAAATATATAAACAACATTATACAAAAAAAAAAAAAAAAAAAAAAAAGACCCACTTGCATTAACCAAATCTGAGACATCATACTAGTATTTCAATAAATAATTATTTCATAGAAAGTACAAGTTTTTTGAAAGTTATATTATTCAAATAATCACAAGTACATACTTCCTAAAAATGAGCAAAACACTTTTGTGACAAAAAGCAAACTTATTTCTAAACAATAGGAAATGCATTCAAAAAACAGTACAAAATGGAATTGTCATCACAGAGATTTGTAGAAGAGAACTCATATTCTAAAAATTTGCTAAAACTAGAGGAATACAAAAATAAATGCATTTTGAAAAACAGTACAAAATAGAACTTTCATCACAGAAATAGAGAAGAGCTTTTTTCTAAAAATTTGCTAAAACTTTAAGAATACAGAAAAAAATGCATGAAAAAACTACTACGAACATATATCTACTCTGTGGATAAGTTCATGGATAAGCGCAATTTTTTCCTCTGCAGATCTAGCAGGTCAATTTCCTCTGCATGTCTTTTGGTTTGGTGTTAAATATGAAGGGCGGTTTTCCAAAAAGCGATAAATCAAAAATCATGATTTCGAGATAAATGACGTTTTTAGTGCCCATTTGAAGCCATGATGCACTTGGAGTATGCAACCTGTCCTGCATGTTGCATTAGGTCTACCTCAACACGTATGTGTTGGTTTCGCGGTGTAACTCGAGTTCGCAGCGCTTCTGTGGCAGAAAAAGTAAACTGACTTATCGACTTTTGGAAAAACGATTTTTCAGTTTTTCATTTATATGATAAAACCAGTGGTGCAAATCGATGTAAGTCAACTGTTAATCACAAAACAAAAGTAGAAAACCAAAAAAAATCGATTACAAAAAATTTAACCTGTATTTTTAACAAAAATTATCCATTTTGGCAATCAAATAAAAACAAAAGTACCTATATTACGATACTATCTAAGTATTGGGAAAAAACAATTTTCACAGCTCTACTTCAACGAACATGAAGTATTACAGTAGGTACAAAAAATTTAACCCATATTTTTAACACCGAATTCAAAGGTTCACTGGATAAATGGTGACTTATCGCGTTTTGGAAAAACGATTGCGATCTGCAACTTACGGAAAAGCTGGATTGCGAGTAAATAAATAGGTATTTTGGGTAGGTTAGGCATTAAATAGGTGAGATACAACCTACAGAACACAATGGCGTGAAAAACTCAATTTTCAAAAAACTTGACTTATCCACTTTTGGAAAACCGCCCTTCATATGCAGTTTCACCTCATCTGCCATAAACTTTGTGAGGAGTTGCTCTCTCTCTAGCCTTGCCTTTGAGATCTGTTCTTCTGCTTTGAGAGATATTTCATGTTTTTGTATTTTGCAGATTTTCGCTTTTTCTTGGGTCCACACAGACAACTTATCATTATATATAAACTTATCTCGTTTTGGGCCATATGTCTTATCGTGATCAGCACACTCCAAAACGTCAAGAAAACCCACCCCCACCCAAATCCTCAACCATCATGACAGATACAATACCTTACTTTTCCGTTTCAAGGCAAAGTCGGTAAAACTGAATGTGAAGGCATATCTAGATATGTATTGAGGCTTTCATTCACAGAATGATGTTTTGAATGAAGGCATGAAAACAGTACCTGTGGTGGCTTTCATTCTCACAATGATGGTATGTTGGAGAATAATAAACTTATTGAGAAATGGAAATGCACAAATAAACACTGGATATAATTGAATAAACACAAAGATAATTTATGGCATACTTAATTACAAGACAACAATGGCTATGTATGTGTGTACCTCCAATAATCATTGGAGATTTTTTGAATAAAATTATCAAAAAAAACAACTGATGAATTTTAAAAGTGTACCCTTTGCATCTTTTGGTTCTTAAAATGATGTCTTTTTGAATAAAGTTATCAGATAAGCTTATGATGGATTTTAAAAGAGTACCTGTTGTGGCTCTCATTCTCACAATGATATCATTTTGGAGAATAATACATTTTTGAGATATGGAAATGCACAAATAAACACTAGATATAATTCTATAAACACAATGATATTTTATGGCATGCTTAATTACCAGACAATAATGGCTATGTATGTGTGTACCTCCAATAATGATTAGAGATTTTTTGAATAAAATTATGGAAAAAACTGAATGTGAAGGCATATCTAGATATGTATTAAGGCTTTCATTCACAGAATGATGTTTTGAATGAAGGCATCAAATAAACTTATGATGAATTTGAAAACAGTACCTGTAGTGGCTTTCATTCTCACAATGATGGTATGTTGGAGGATAATAAACTTATTGAGAAATGGAAATGCACAAATAAACACTGGATATAATTCAATAAACACAAAGATAATTTATGGCATACTTAATTACAAGACAACAATGGCTATGTATGTGTGTACCTCAAATAATCATTGGAGATTTTTTGAATAAAACTATCAAAAAAAACCTGATGAATTTGAAAATTTTGGTTCTTAGAATAATGTTTTTTTGAATAAAGTTATCAAATGAACTTATGATGGATTTCAAAAGAGTACCTGTTGTGGCTTTCATTCTTACAATGATGTTATATTGCACTATAATAAACTTTTTGAGATATGGAAATGCACAAATAAACACTGGATATAATTCAAAAAACACAATGATATTTTATGGCATGCATAATTACCAGATGATAATGGCTATGTATATGTGTACCTCCAATAGTGGTTGTTACATTGGAGATGCTTTGAATAAAATTATCAAAAAAAATGCAATATGAATGCATATTTAGATAAACATATGTAGAATAATAAATTGAATATAATAAAATAAACTGAAACAAATTTGAAATCTGAATGTGAATATGTGTCGATTCTGCTTGTTAACAAAGTAAATATATTGAAATTCTAACTAGCTGTTGGTAATGTTGCTCAAATATTAGTTGAGAACTGGTGTGTCTAATCATTACATCTATTTAGAAAACAGTATCAAAAATTTTCAGAGATGTTTACCTTCAAATAAATTCAGCATAATTTGGCCTCATATTAAAGCCTTTGTTTTCTTTAAATACAAATTCAGTAGCTTGGCGGACTTTAATGCAATCTGGGGACAAATGAGACACATTACCTTTCCTAACAGTTTTTAAAAAATATAACCAGTAATATACTGTGTTACATCATTTACATACCTAGAGAGTTGTTCATAGTTAAGAAGCTCATTACCATCAATATTGTCAATATCACAGTCTGTACTAGCTTCATTTATTCCAATGCCAGGATCCACAGTTGTTAACAAAGATATTTTAGTAGCATGTAAAATTCCAATATCATTTATTGAACAGTTACCAGATTCAAATGTTCTGGTTTTAATGTGAATTAGCAGTTGTTTATAGGCTACCTCAAATAATCTACTTGTTGGACTATTCGAGTGTCCTCTAAGACTCCTGTCTCATGACTGCACAAAAAAAATTCTCCTGAGCATCTTACAACAGTTTATATGTGAGTAGATAAGTTGGACTTGGATCCAATTTTTCTATGGCTTCAAAAATTGGAATTGAATTCTGCATACAGATAATGAGCCCAAGGGATCCAATTTTTCTTCCACTTCTAAGAATGTGTTTCTCAGTTAAGGTCACATAATTTGATATAATTATTTCTCTTTCCAATGGTGTCAACATGTCAGGATCAGGATTGTCCATGTCTTCCTCCAGCCATTTCTCGTCATCCTCCTCCTGATTTTTTACATCTTTAGTCTCATCAATTTTCAGGTATTTAATGTAGTCTATGAAAAAATTCATGTTTTCTTGCATCTGGTATTTGGTATCATTGCTGACAGATTTCTGACCATAATGTTTGGAGAACTTGCTTCAGCAGTTACATACACATGTCAAATACGTCGTTCACAACAGAGCAAAATTGAGCTATAGCACTTTTTTTAGGAAAAGGGCTGGAAATGTTCCTTGGACTCCTTCTTTAAGATAAAAGTTGCCCAGAGGATCAATGGTGGTTGCATTAGATCCTTATGCAGGCTCCCTAACTATGGCTGCAAAAGATGAAATCTCTGTTAACCAAAGTTTGTGAACCTTTTCTCTGCCACACCAATCTATAAGTACATATTACAAATTAATAAATAAATGACATTCATTATTCTATGTGATTTTTTATTTAAAAATGAACTTTGTACAATAAAGATGATTGTATTACTATTACAAATATAATTACTGTGAAACCAATACAAAAATGTAAAAATAAATTAATAGAAATTCACTTTTTCTTTTGAAATTGCTTTATTACTTGCATAATTGCAATGAAGCATTCTAATTTCTAACTCTTCTTTATGAATTTTAGTCAATTGGCGTGAAATAATTAATGTGTAATCTTCATTGTTATCTGTCAGGACATGGTTATTCAATAGGACATAGTCCCTCATTCTAGTAGTTGAGTACGTTTTTACCAGAACATTGTATGCCTCAAACACTGATTTCATATTTTGTATCAAAAAGAAATTTGATTTTGATAGAGAAGTTAACAGCACATCACATCTATTTTGACTGACATGTACAGTAAATGCGCCTCATTCACTTTTAATAAATGGGAGAAGCATCAAAGCTTCCAAACTCAATTGCAGCTTAGACTTCCAGGCTTTAAAATATTTGTATCCCTGAAGTTTTTCAAATTCTTGAAATACTGGGATGCTGAAGGGTGGGGTGTGGTACACTTTGTCCAGTCTTGCATCATCATTTTCACTACTGGAAGCAACACCAAGAATTTTAATTTGGCCACTTTGAATTAAAGTAACAAAAGACAAAAATTGACTATTTATCAAATCACAAAGTTGGTCTGCAGAAAGCCCTGCATTTAGAGTACTTGCATCAGAATTTTCAGCTAAGCCGCCATCATCAAATACGGATGTTTGGCTTGTGCCTGAACGGAGGTTTGGCATTTTAAAAGGTTTACTTTTAACACAGTACAGAGAATTAAAAAAAACACGTTCGTTTTGTTTACAAGATCACGATTCAAAAACAAAAATCTTATAATTTAAATTTACACTAATGCATTAATATCAGGACATTTACATTTACACCACTGCACCTTTTATGTGCGTATATTTCAATACAAGCCGTTTCAGAGAATTCTCCCTATTCCTACACTGCTCCGCATCTTGTGCATATTTTTTCTCTTGCATAAATTTTGCAATTACTTCCCATTTTTTTTTTTTTTTTTTCATTTTATAGACCGGACCTTCCATCACCTCTCTGTAGGTGGCCAAGTAGAACAGATTTTCAGCCTCGTCATCCCATTCTAAAAAAAAAAATATACCATAAATTTTTAATAATAATTCTCAAGCTCAAAAGTGAGATGTACCAGGGTATCTGTCTTACTTGATGAAATATCAGCTGACTCTGGCTCTGGCTTAATTTCTTCATTATTTTTTTTCTCATCTTCGTTACCCTTATCCAACATCTCCGGCAATATAGTTTTTTCAAAATTTTGCAGATCCGCCTTTTTCGGCAGTACTGTTTTCTCATCATTCTGGCATTTCTGGCGATCCTTCAGTTCACCATGTCCGGCAATGTGCTTTTTAGTTTGTTCATTTTGCACAAAAATATTTACATTTAGAGGAATAAGGGTCCCAACTTTGGTTACCACAGTGCCATTTGTCTCCTTCACTTCCGCCTTGAAGTATTTTTTGTTACCTACAAAATGAAAATAATGAGTGGCGTTTTCAGTCAAGTAGAAATTAGAAAAATAAAAAATTGGTGTTTGGATTCTATTTTTTTCAAGGTTGAACTCACCATTTATATCTTTTATAAGAATCACCATATTATCATCAGAGTACATGGGTTTATTATCTGTCCCTAGAACAACCTGCACCTTGTTTGAGCCCATTTTCACTATTTTCAGTCTTATATTTAAATTTTATAATTAAAATCAAATAATCAAACACAGAACAATCAAAAAAATTGGAATTCGGAAAGAAATAATGTGACTGATGATAAATAGCGGGAGTTTAAGTTGCACAATGTTATTCGAGCACTACTTGCACATATATTTGCTTTTTAGTGCACAGGCGTGTGCATCTGACATCATCTATGCACATACCATGCCACTTGTGCAGGTAGCCTGAAAAGACCTATACATTCCCTAGCGTTATCACAACAAGAAATCCTCAATTTTACACCAGGATGATCCGCTTCAATCATCATAACATAGTCCTTAAATGAAGTCACAACTTCCTTTCTTGAATTCAAATTTTTTGAAAAAATTTTGATTGATATGATTTTTATAAAAATCTTGACTTTATTGACTTGGTAAGAGTAAGATCCTAAGTTGATACTGTCACAATGACATCACTTGACAGGAAATTCCCCATCCAACGTAATCAGAAGTAGGACAACTCTTTGATTTTAACAGTTAGTGACTCATTTGGCAAGCACTCTTACTTCAAAGTTGAATAAGTTACTATTTATGGAGTTTTAAGTTTATTTGAGAATTATTAATAGCCATAATGCAATGGAAATGGAGAAAAATCACTTCAAATCTCATGTAACATGTTCTGTATACAATTATAGCACACACAGATTAAAATTATGTAGATATGTATTTCATATCATAAGTAATTAAAGAAATTGAAATAAAAACATGTGACATACAAGTGAGGATGCAAACTAACAACATAATGAATAAAATAGTAAAACAAAAATGAATAAAAATTTAAACAAATTTAGAATACATAATTACATACTTAGTAGAACATAAAATTAAAGTTCCAAGTGTTATATTCCTCAATTTCGAAATAAATAAAATTCGAAAATGTAAGTTTAAAAGTTTAATTTGATAAATTCAATTTATAAAATTTACAAAAATTTAGATAAAAATCGTTTTAAAATTTAATTAAATAAAATTCTAAGTCTACCGTTAAAAATCGGAAATGTTTAGGTATTTATTTACACAAATAAAAATTGAATTTAAAGTTTATCAAAGTAAATAAAATACTTAATTAAGTTTAGGCGAAGTGAAAAATACTAAAATAGAATAAATGAATAAATAAAACTCCAAATGGAGACTTACCAAAAAAGATGAGTAAATTGTAAAATAAAATTATACAGGAATTACAAGTTGGAAACTTCTAGTGCCACTGGAATCACGAAAATCGAATTTCTCAGAATGATATCGCGGAAATAAATAGTTATAAAATGCGCGATTAAATAAAACGTTAAATTCGAGAATAAAAATTATTCAATTAAACGATTCGCAAATACTTTTAGCGATTAAAAATCTCCGAAAACGATAATCAAAAATTATCGCACAAAAATAAACAAAATCGTGAACTCGACAAATGAAAAATTCAAACTTCGACAATTGAAAAATATAAACTCGGTAAAACGAAAATTGCAAACTCGGTAATTGTAAAATTCGTAACGAACTTTTTAGAAATACAAAGTAGTCGAAAACGAACCGCAAGAATAGAACTCGAAGTATCTATTTAGAGATCCGAAAAACAACTGAGGATTAGCTAACTCACCCTAATTGTATTTATAATAAAATTTGATCCGATTTTGAGAGGGAGGATTTCAAACTCGCCAAATTGGTTTGACAGTTGGTTAAATTTAGTTTGGGAAAGAATCAAAAATGGATGGGCAATTTCGAAATGCGGGTGACATTTATGAGCTCGTAAAATTGCAATTTGGAGGGTACGTGTGCGCGACAATTGAAAAAGGGTTCAATATCAAATAATTAGTAGGTAATAAAAAAGTCGTAAAAGTCATGTCAAAATGTTTGGATGTACTTGCGGTTAATTTTAAGAAGGGTTAAAAGGTACTTAGAGCTCATTAGCTCTTGTACAAATTGTTGCAAGTGTCATTTTTTATTATGTGAATTATTCAAATCTCGGTTTTGCTAATATCGAAAATGGTTGAGGCGCGAGCGGAGCGCGAGCCGAAAACGTGAGCCCGGAGCCATAATGATTTCAAATTTGACTTTTATGAGCTCCGAATTATCGTGTGAATTGCGGGTGCGAATTATCGTGTGAATCGGGGGTGGCTGTGGGAAACGAAGAGCCCACAGCTTCAAAATTTTATCGTCTGTTAATTGACTCGGAAACCGTGGGTAAGAGATTTTTAATTTACAAATGTTTAATGAATTTGGATGGCGTGAGTAAATAATTTGATTTATAATATTTGATTAAATTAAGGGATGAACGAATTGAATTAATTATATACGATTAACGAATTGAACCGATTATTTGCGAGTTGGCTGATGAAATCTAGCCAGAATATTACACCTCCCCCCTAAAAAAATTTTGAGGCACGAGAAATTTCCAAAAAAAAAATTTGTAAAAATAAAACTTAAAATTGTACAACTTAATGTAATTTACAAGTACTCATAATTTGGGCTACCTCGGCATCCTCAGCGTCCCCTTCTTTGTCGTAAGTTGTGGTTTGGGGAGTATGCCAGTCTGGCACAAAATTTACTCTCCCTAAACCCGCTATTTGCTGAAGTCGAAATTCCGTGTATATCCGGAATGCCAATCTTTCATCCTCTGACGTAACGGACGATGTAGTACTATACGGCGATGGGGTACTGAATGGACGATCGGACACTGGCGAGGCCCCTTCTACTACAGGTTGCTCGGTGTATTCGGGGGTACGAGGTCGGAAAACAGGCGATTGGAACCCTGGTGACAGGATTTCCGGTGATTGGAACCCTGGCGACAGGATTTCAGGCGTTTGGAATGCTGGTGGCCGAAATTCAGGCAATTGGAACGCAGGGTGTTGGTGACAGTGATTCATATGTGTTTGGAAGTCATTTTGGATCCTAACAGTATTCAGCCATATTTGTGTCATGGTAGCAGTTATTTGTTCTAATTTTCGGTTGATTTCGCCATTCCTCAACCGATCACACTGGGCCTTGGACCTTTGATAATTTATTGCGTTTTCCTGCATCTCTTCAATTGCTTTAAATAGGTTTGGGATCGCCCCTTCATCGAATTTTATTCTTTTTGCCTCTGAGGTGGTGATTTTTGAATTTGCTGTCCTTTTAGTGGCCATTTCTACAACGAAATAATTATGCATGAATTATTAGATTTTATTAACGTTTCGTTTGTTGCTCGCTTGCTTTTTGTTTATTATTATTTATTATTAAATTTTTTTTTTTTTTTTTTTTTTTTTGAAAATTGAAATACTAGTTATGAGGTAACAGTTTTCAGTTCTGATTTCTCTTATTAATTTTATAAAGTAAGTAGTTATCGTGTGTACGAGTATTTCATCATTGACCCTCTACTTACTTACCTCAATTTGTGAACAATAAGAATCGTTTTATTAAAATAAAAAAAAAGTCATAAAAAAATGGCATCTTATTAAAATTCATTTTACATGAAATTTTTAGACATAAATCTTATGTACCTTATCAGGTACTACATAAAACATAACTGTACAATTTAATCGTGTTAAATTTAAGAAAGCAATTCTCATACTTAATTTTCAGAATATTACCACAAAAATAATCGTCATTTTATAATAAAAGAATTACATAGTAAATAAAAATCGTCATAAAAAAATAGCATTTTATATAAAAATAGAAGGAAACTACATGATTTCAAAAAAAAAACTATACTGAATCGAATTCGTAAAATAATCGTTTTAAATTTAAGAACAATAAACTTATAAACCAATTCTCTTCGAAAATAATTACTCAGCAACTATACATGCTTAAGTTTTTATTAGTCATAAAAAGTTTCCTTTTTATACATACATGGATAAAATGAACTTACTCTAAACGATATATATATAAAACCAATAAAAATATGTAAAAAAAAAATGGGTACAGGCATACTTAGTTAAAACCTCAATATCGTATGTGATTGTACTTTTGAAACGAAAAACGTGATCAATATAATAAGATATTTATTATAAACAGTAATACTATTATTGATAATAAAGTGATAACGATTAAAGTTAAAATTAGGATGTTTACGTAGTTGAAAGGTGGTTGATCCGGACACATCTCATTAATTAATTCCCTGCATGTTCTTTGGTTTCCTCGTATGGCGATTTCCATAGTCCTACCCTTTTCGGAAACTCCGATCCTTTTTAGGCGCGTTCCAGGCACAATTCTACGCATGGATCCGTTAATGGGCGTAAATCTGTCCCCGTGAACGGATTCTATAAATCAAATGTATGCATTTTTGTTCATGATTCCATTAAATACACCATTTTGCGCGTGATCATTTACTCGGATGTAGCTTCTGATTGAAATCTCTCGAGGCACTTCGAGTAGGAAAAGGTGCGTTAGGTTTTGCCTCCTATAACCTAATATCCTGGGATTTACTGGGAGTCTTCTTAATCGTGGATCCCAGTTGATTCTATAGCGGCGCAAACGAGGAAAACGAATTGTATTTCTGAACATTTTAAATAGAACATTGCCCATACTGAATAAAAATATGGCTAACAAGTGAAACACTATTACACAATAATTTGTTACAAATAACGCACATAAATCGACTACTTTCTATTGATCAAATCGAGACACAAATGATTCAGTCTTTTAATTTTTCTACTTTCTGCTTGACAAAAAGAATTAGAGATAAGGGAACGAATTTTGGTTGGCTATCCATTTTATTGCAGACAGACAAAGTCGTCAGTCTGCCGAGGTTTTTATTCCTGGAAATTCTGCGGATCAGTGCAATATCGAAGATACCAAGAATAAAATGTAAGGGAACTGATAAGGAACGCCGATTTTCGTCTTCGTAAGAACGGTAGGGTTTTATATGAGTTGGAGAGAGAGGATACGCGCAACAGAGAAAGAAAGAACTATACACGTGCGTTTCAAGCAGGTTTTGAACGTGTAGGGTTGAAATGGGTAAGTACAGTTGCATAGCCAAAAATTAAATACGGCGTTTTCGTTTTTAGGCGCGTTTGTCAATACGGTACTCCGTTTTTAGGCGCATTTTGGCGTGATTTTGAATTTCCTTGTTATGGGATAAAATGAAAAATGAAGAATTTAGAATTATTTAATTTTTGAAGTAAATTTTTCTATTAAAAATCGGAGATTTGAAGAGAATTACTTCGATCCTAAAATGATAAATTTTAAAATAATTTCTATGCAGTTTGATAGGAAACCAGGTAAGTATTATATGTGATTTGCGTGCTTATTTTTGAAGCGATTTCAGTACAGTTTCGAGCAGAAATTTGATGAGCATTAAAATAATTTTGAGCAAAAATACATTTTAATTATTTTGTCACGTTTTGGGTCGATTTTAACGCGAATTTGCGACTATAAAAATGCGTTAAGTATTCAAATGACAATATGTACTAGTTGTTTAAGATGCCATTCTTTGATGAATTTCTGGCATAATATTATTGATATATAGCTTGTTAGTTGAATTAGAAAATAATTCCTGAATGTACTGCTCCTGAAAGGGTACTTCAATTGTAACAATTTTATCTACTTTTTCACAAAAAATTAGTATGGCGTTGGCTTTATTATCTTAAGTAACCCAAATCCTAGTTGAATGTGAGAAAAAATTTTCCCATATGATTTTAACTCAATACGTCTATAATTTGTAATCTTTAAATAAGTAAGACTACTAATATTAGTTCTTGTGGTTCTTGAATCCTGCCTCCTTTGGACATTTCACTTCTAACACAGTGTAATGCCCATCACCACTTTTTAAGAACCCATCTGGGCTGAACCCAACCCATAGGGAGCTAGAATTGATAATTGAACCAACACTCTCAATAACAGTGCAATTTTCTGCACCACAGAGGTTGGTTTTAACCTGAGAGTGAGACTAAGCAATTGATTCATTTTTGATTCCATATATCATGTCTGGGGTAGGTTTAATGGTCTTGAATACAGGGGTCCCAGTCCTTGTTCTTTCTATAAGTGAAGAACTCATGAGCAATACTCTCAGCTATTCTCACCTTTGAAGTTGATGAGAAAAATTGACAGTTATATGAAGTAGTTGATTAGAATATTTTAAAAAAATATAATTAAAAGGATCACTATTCTTAATTTCATTTTTCAAGCCATATCTCATCTCTTCTTTGGTTGAGAGTTTCATGACAGATTTCCACTGCACTTAGAATAGCCATAAGTTCATTTAGATCTAGTGTTTTTTTCATATCAACAGTATACACCTCCGATGTAATATTTCTTGTCATTTTTTGTTTGAGAAATGCAGATTGAGAAAATGTTACAAACTGAAAATTTTAAAATTAATCAGTATTATGATGAATTTGATTCTATTTTAATATTTTAAATTTTATTAGATGGGTACCTTTATTTAAAACGTCATGAGCTTTACTCAATGCGGCCACTTTAATAGGAACACCATCTTCAGTGAATATTAAATAAACACACAAGTCATTTTTTCACATTTATTCAATTTAAGTTGGGAAAATATCACAATCATTTCAACAAACTAGCTTAAATCTGATGAAATCTTGACCAACTAAAACATAACCAAGGATCTTCCCATGGCTTGATAACTATGGAGTCGTAATTATGGAGAAGTGACTGCTAACAACTTTTTCATTTTTTTTTCAAAGTGTCAAACACTCATTGACATCCTGCCACCATTGGCATTGGTGCCATCCAGCATCAACAATGCTCTGTCTATGTCAACAAGCGGTATTAGGTTGTACAATGCACTTCAGGACAGTGCCATTGTGGCAGATGACATCGACAAAACGCACTGCACCCTGGTGGTCAGGGTAGGTGTGAATAATTTGGCCCAATGGCTACTGTAATGGTGAGGTATCCTCCTTAGTGCATGGTTATAGTGGAGTGTAGCGTAGCTGCCCGACTTAATGTTGCCTCAATGCAAAAAATTAATAGTG